>NC_090801.1:62137767-62448745 GCF_036512215.1 Solanum lycopersicum | reverse complement strand
GGTTTTGCATTCTCCGAAAGAGTCTCTGCTAAGAATCACCCTTTCACATCCCAGTGTCTTCTTCAAGTTGTTTATATTGAAAGGTCTTTGATAAACTAGCTAGTATAAGGATATGTCCTGTCTGTTTTCTTGATTTGTAATTAGCATGCAATGAGGACCTGCTTTGCGCGCGTGCTTCTGCTTCCTCTTGGGCTGTTGTCAAGCGGGTTTGGGGTTCATCTGAGTTCCCTTAACAAATTGAATGCAAGAGTTGGTCCATTCAAGCTGTAAGGATACATCTCAGGTCTTGATGTTTACACAATAAAGGTATAAGGGTAAACTACTTGCTGGCTGTTGCCAAATATGCCCGTGAAAACAGGATACCTTACCTGGGCATATGTCTAGGAATGCAAATTGCTGCTATAGAGTAAGCTGGATCGTTTCTTGGGTTGCTAGGTGCGAACAGTTCAGAGTTTGATCCCAACACTCATGTGTAATTTTCATGCCAGAACTTAAGTATCCCCTTCATCATGAATTTCCCTCATGATCTTCATGTGTTTTAGGTCTTATTTCAGAAGCATATATTTGTCTGTAGATCACGTTCACAGGGTTCAGAAACACATATGGGTGGTACCATACGTCTTGGATCAAGAAGAATGTACTTCCAAGTTAAAGATTCTAAATCTGCAAAACTGTAGTACTTCCTTTCCTCCAACCTCATTGCATTGGCTGTATCACTGTGTGTGAAGGTAATGATTGTCTAAAAAAGCCATTGACTTGTTATTTCAACTTGGAGTCAGTAACAATGAAATCCCACAAGTACTTGGAGTCTCTAACTTATTTAATTATCAGGTCTTATCTGGACTAATGAGGACAACTAGCTATCTTGATTCCAAGCAAGAATTGGTATGTTGAGTTTGATGATAGGTAACATTGAATTTGAATCTTTTGGGGCTCTTATATTAAGTAACATTGATTTTGAGTCTTTGACTATGCTTTTGCAGGTCATGCCTGAAATTGGCTACCAATTACTACACAACTGTACTGACCAAATTCAGAACTGGGTTTGGATCTGCAACATTCATTCACAGGCTTCAAGATCATTTACCAGGTAAGTTGCTATCTTTGTCTGGATTTTTATTACACAACCAGTTTGTGGAACTTAGTGAAATTGCCATTCACCAGAATCCATTGCACTAAATTTTGCAAAATTCATTTAAGTTGTTCCTAACTCTGAGCATGAAGTAATATGTTTTGGTTAAAGCAGGAACTTAAATCTTATTCACAAGAAACCTACATTTGTCACACTTCTTGAGGTAATATTCTCTACTAGTCTGTGTCATATTATTTATTCAAATGGAGGTACATGCAAACCATTTGCAAATCAGTCTTAAAAGGTAAAAGGTATTATAGTACTCCCTCCGTTTCAAAAAGGATGGCCTAGTTTGACTTGGAACGGAGTTTAAGAAAAGAAAGAAACTTTTTAATCTTGTGGTTCTAAATTAAAGTTATGTCAAATGTACCAAAATGTGGTCCTTTAATCTTGTTGTCTTAAACATTGCCATGTGAAAAGTTAAAGTGTTTCCAAAAAAGGAAAGGGGTCATTCTTTTTGAAATAAACTAAAAAGGAAATAGGGTCATTCTTTTTGAAACGGAGGGAGTATTGATTGTAGTTGTTAATGAAGGATTCAGGAACTCATGTTCACTATTAGGAAATAAGAATTGGGATTACGAATTATTGGGGATAAAGCTACGCTGAGGTAGTATAAATACACAAGGGTTGGGATAGATTGCTCACCTATATTCTCAAACCTCTTACTACTCTTCTTAGGTTTATTCACTTCAAATGTTGCTCCCTCTTGTAAGATATATGCCTGTCTCTGGAAAACGAAGCATGACAAACACCCTCGCTCTTGTAGGATATATGCCTGTTTCTGGAAAATGAAGCATGACAAACACTTCTTCTCAGGCTAGTTATTACATCCTGAGGTATCAATAGCACAATTATCAGTTCTGTGCTCCTTCCTGTTGAAAGCATGAAGGATTTTCAAGGGTTTAGGCCTTTCATGTGTCATTGCGCATGCTCTCTTTAGGTGCATTTTATGTTTTAATTGAGATAATTATAGAAAATGAATTACTAATAGTAACTTCTAAGGGAAGAGCTTTTCTTTTTCTAGTGCCATCAGTTACAAGATTCTCTTGCAGGTGTTCCATAAGAAAATAGTTGGTGCTTAGGTAACTTTTAGACCAGCTTTCGGAAACAGTATATGTGCCTGTTTCTTTCATCTTTCGTTATATTTCCTTTTGTCTGGACATTCGAACTATGGTGTTCCCTTCTTCTGTTGAATATACAGAAGCAATCCCCCTTTTTCTCCTTTTCGTATGGCTCCTCAAAAACTTCTCCAAGTGACTTAAAAAGCAAACTTTCTCAGGCAGCTAGTCTCTTTGCCTTGGTGGATAGTGCTGAGTTCAAATGATGCCATACAGCAGTCATTATGGAGCTTGCTTTGTTTCCTCAGGGCCCTCAAAAAAACACGGGCAACTACTTTATCATGGGAAAGAAGGAATCATTCCTTCAATGACAGTCAACTTCACTAGAACCATGGACCGGGAGTGAGGTCATTTCTGCTATTGTAAGTATTAATCTCTCTGATATTGTCCTAATGCATTTTGATGTGCGGAAAGTTCTGCTCAATTTATTATTTTACTTCATCATGTGAAGTTGTACTTTCTTTTGAAGGATCTGGTTCTCACGAGATGGACTGGTGCTGATGGGAGAAAGATATGGTAATCTTTTTGCAAAATGCTGGACTGACATCATATTTTCTATTGTATTGATGCTGCTGTACATAAGATCTTTTCCTGATAGCTAGGATTTTCATAACTTGGAATTGTTGTTGTAGTCTATAGGATTGCAAGCATTACTCAACTGATAGGCTGTTTGATGATTCGTGAATTGCATTTCTCAACTTATAGGCTTCCTCTTTGTCTGGCCATTTTAACTATGGTTTCGTATGATTGCTTTACACTAGCTACATTAAAATACGACTATTAAAATGAATGGCATGCTTTCCCAGCAAGTTTTGGCTTTAAAGGAGAGGCTCTGAGCTCTATTTCTGATGTTTGTTTGTTGTAAATTGTTACTAAAACTTACGGGAAGCCAAATGGATATTGTAAGTTCCAAAGGTAAATTTCTGTAGAGTTTTAGTTGGTAGCATCCATTAGGATAGGTATAAAACTACTAACTTGGTCTTTCTTCTAGGCATTGTTTACAGGACGGCAAGTGCTTGTACTTTGGAATTGATAATTGTAGGCAAAATGTTTGTACAACAGATAATTCTACATAAGCTTACCTGATACAAGAGTTGACCGTTGTTTGCTAATAAGGGAATTTCTTGGGATTTTTCTCTTTGCAATCATCGTTCGTGATGTATTTTAAACCAATCAGTTCGAATGAAGAAAATGCACTCTAAGTACTTCTAGTTTTCTCACAATTGAAACAAATAAAAAATAGTGGTTTACATACGTAACTTTCTGATTGATCTTTTGGTTTGCATATATAATCTGGAAACCCAAGGAGTGTCTTGCATTATCTGTAAGTGTCTTGTCTGAGAACCACCTTTGTGCATCTCAGTGTCTCGTTCTAAAATCTTTGATATTGTAAGGTCCGTCTTTATTAATACCGGCTAATTTTTGTAAGGATATGTCTTGTCTGGTTTCTTAGATTTTGGTCGTTTGTGTGCAGTGATGATGACCTACTTTGTGTACATGCTTCTCCTTCTCCGTTGTCGCTATTGCCCAGTGGTTTTCGGATTCATTTGAGTAACCTCAACAAATTAAATGCAAGTGATGGTTCATTCAAACTCTCAGGATACATCTCACTTCAGATTTGGAGGTTGGAAGCACAACTTTTGACCTATTAAATATGCCAACACTGTTGATCTTTGACATTATTCTAGAGACTCAAGGTTTAAGGATAGTTTTTCATGTATCCTTTGTTTCAAAAGGCATCACCTCCTTTAGGTTAGAGTTTATTGACACCTCCTTTAGGTTAGTGTTTACTGAGTTAGTATCTTTTTTCTTTGAAAAATAAAAGAGGGAACTATATTAATGACTTTGATCTTAGAGGAAGTAACTTAGTTTGAACATTTAACACTACTTTAATGTTCTAACAGGGTTAACAAATACTGGAAATCATTAAGTAGAATGAGAGGATTAGGAAAAGCTAGAATAGGTTCTGAAGAAGTGACAAAAAGTCTTCTTTTATCTTTGATGAGTGGAGGAAGTTTCCTCCTCATCTATTGCTATCCCATTCCCTGCTCCTCTTTACCGGTATACCTGTGAACTATGAGATCAAGAAAAAGAGGTGCAGGGCCCAGAGTTTCAAAGCTACTCTTGAGCTTCCTTCTCCTGCAGCCAAAGAAACTGACTGGAGAGTGCTTGTCAGGAGGGAGATTCGATGTTTGCAGTCTTAGTATTCATCAAGGCATTAGAGATTACAATGTCTTTTTTCTAAGTGTCATAGTCTCACTCGAATTCCATCTTGCTTATGTTCTCATCCTGTGATAGAACTGTCATGCCTTCTATTTTCATTCAAATTTTCAGAATTTGCACCAACAAAAACTTAGTATCTTAGATTCTGATCTTGACGTCTTGCATTTTGGTTGGTGATTCTTTGGTTCCTGATACCATTGATAAAAAACTGCTTGGAGGGTGCCAAAGTTCTCCAGCAGGTTGATAAAAATTTTATTCCGATTGTGGCAGGCATGCCACTTGCTATAATTGATCAGGTCTATTCTGGCCTTTGCATAGTCCATTATGCCTGTTCTTGGTTTCTCGTAAATTTCCTTATAATGCGTTTACTTTAAATAATTGTTTTATCTTTAGGGATTGTTTTTTGTTGGACTCAGTAGCAAACATAAAAACTCAGCATAAACTTCCACATAAATAGTATAATATTTGTTGGCTGCGTAAGTCATAGTAATAACTGCATAACTATGTATCATTCAGTTATACGCATAAGAAAATATAAGCTCGACAGGACATATGCAGCGTCTGGTTGGTGGTATTAACTTTCATTATTAATATCCTTGTGACTTATGTGAGAATCTATATGTTATTTACGTGGGATGGAATATGGAATAAGAAAACACATGCCAACAATGCACGGATGAGTATTTACAGGCAAAAATTCCCTTTATAGTAGATAATCCCCGCATAGCATATCTTATTTACTATTCACTGCGCTAAAATCCCTTCATCATCAGTTACTGCATAACAATTTTTACATTATTATCACTGCATAAACATTCCCTCTATGATTCTTACTTAACCAAATAATTTCTTAACTCTTTTGTATTGCTGTTTTGTGATATTACTGAAGAAAAGGATTATGATCTTTTGTTTGATTCTACCATTTATCTTCGCTGAGCATTACACCCATTATCATGTTCTACAGCATGATGCAGATGAGCGAATTCGAACTGTATGAAAAGGTAATGATTGTCTAAAAACTCATTGATGTGTCATATCAACATGGAATCTTTTAAGTGAATTATTAGGTCCTATCTGGACAAAAGAGGACAACAACCTATCTTGATTCCTAGCAAGAAATGGTACGTTTATGGTCATCTAATGTGAAATAGATTTGCCCTGTGCTGCTGTTGCTTATAGGGGAAGACTTGAAACTCTTTTTCCTCGGCCTTTGACCATGCCTTTGCAGGTCATACCTGAAACTAATTACCAATTACTACACAACTATGCTGACCAAATTTTAAAACTGGGGTTGGATCTGCAACATTCATTCTCAAGCCTCAAGATCATTTACTAGGTAAGTTACGGATCTTTGTTTAAATTTTCATCAGAACCAATCTATGGAGCTTTTGATAAAAATTGCCATTTACCTGAAATCCTATTCCACTAAATTTTGCAGCATTCATTGAAGTTGAACCTAACTCTAGCATGAACTGAAAAGTAACGGTGACAGCCAATTCAAAAGTAAACACACTACTAGCTAAACAAATTGAGGCTGTGACACTGAGGTCAGTTGAAGTTAATTATTCTTAATATAATATATAGCAAGTGTTAAATGCTTAAACTGCCTATTACTGTTGTTCTTTCATTAACTACACACACTATTATCCTGTATTATGTATAAGTCCTTTGTTTTTGACAAGATTGGAAAATCTTGAACTGACCTGAATTTGATTGATTTTTTTTCGTCTGTTGGGTAATTTTTTTGCTTTCTGCTTGTGGGTTTAAACCTTGATGCTCTCTCGCCTCCACCAACCCCCACATAAGCAAAAGAGAAGGAACAAGGTATTTTTCTTTCCTCCTGGTGTCTTTGTTTTCATTTGTATTGGAACGATAAATCTGATATGGATAGAGTAAGAACAAATACAGAGGAATGAGGATCAGTATAGCAGGCCAACTAATTTTTGTGTGAAGCATAATTGATGGATTGATTTATTTATCTTCGTAGGTGCATATGTTTGGAGATGCATTGTCGCCTTCAGAGTGTAGCAATAATTCATCACATTGAAATATAATTTGGATCTAGAGCACAATACATCTAATACAGATTCGACAAATAAATGTACTTTACCCGATTACAGATCCAATCGTACCATTTCTGTAAGTTTATCTATTTATACCTACTTAGAGATACGATTAATATTGTCAAACTCAAAATATACACTCCATGGGAAGCACTAAACACTATAGGTAAATCGATATTGAATTTACATTTTATTGACAAAAAGTTGTATTTTTCTTGAATCATTTATTTTCTTCTACTTTTTCTGACTCTGGACCTTCACAATCCCTAAGGTTTGGGTGGAGAGGCACATAGTGGTTGGTCATAATGGGATTATTCTTCTTTCCAACCCAATGTGTCCCTACTATAAATTGTGATTCTCTTAATATAACATTGTTTTTCATGGTAAATGACAACATTATTGCTACTACTCCATATCCTTCTAAGAACCGTATGAGCAAAACTAATTGTTTCATATCATTCTCTTTTGGTCAAAATTGGTTTCCACATTTGTCAAAGATACAAGATATGCTGGATACACATATGACAAAGTTAGATTGGTAACTAAAAGAAATGAATACAAGTTACAAAATTTCGGAATCCTGTGTTACAAAATTTTTATGTCTTGTCATAGGGGACTTCATCATGAGTTAGAAATCCTTTTCCAGGTTTTTGCATCACTAGTGTCAAAGTCGAGGCTGTTCCCTTCTTATGTTGAATATACAAAAAGCAACCCCCCTTTTTTCTCCTTTTCGTATGGCTCCTCGATACTTCTCCAGAGCCGACTTAAAAAAGCAAACTTTCTCAGGTAGCTAAAGTCTCTTGCCTTGGTGGATAATGCTGAGTTCAAATGATACCATAGAGCTTGCTTTGTTTCCTCAGGGCCCTCAAAAGAAGGAATCATTCCTTCAATAACAGTCAACTTCACTAGAACCATGAATCAAGTGAGGCCAATTTCTCTTTCGGAAGTCATTTCCCCATCATGATCATCCAAAACTACTAATGAATGAATCAAATCTTACTAAGAAACTAATACAATCCAAAAAATTAAATCACAAGTGGCACTGATACAGGTGGAGAGTGGGACGTAAGAAGTGAGAAGACTATTCATCCCAACATCACTTACCAACCTTAATTTGTAGCTTGCTCATATCGACATTAACCCTTTCAACACCTGATTCGTTCTTCACCTCTGTTTGCTTAAGATTTTTAAAGTTGAGCCATGGGTGTTGCAAGCACTGCTCAGCAGTTGGTCGTTTTTCTGGCTCAAAATCAAGAAGAGGACTGAGAAATTCCGTGAACTCATGAGCATCACTTTCAGAAAATCTATATTTGTTAACTAGTAATTTATTTAGACAACCATATTTCAGTCTACGGATCCTCTTCAAATCTCCGTGCCTGTCAAAGTAATCTTTCGATCTAGCCCCACCTACGGCTATCTGCTCCAACATAAGTTTTTTTTAAAAATAAATCAATAGCTATTTTCAGAAATAATTCTTCAAGGCTACAAAAACATCATAATGTGCTAACCTTCCGGGGGATCTTTCCTAGAAGCTCCATCATCATAGCTAGATGATCCTGCAACCCACCAAATAATAACAAAATATAGTAAAGCGAAGTTATAAAATAATTCCTCTTCAGGAAGTAAAATCTATAGGACTAGGTTGACTCCTCCTTACACCCAAAAGACCAGACCTCAAATCATACTCCATATCAATAATTCTTCAGATAATTTTTAACTGAGAAACAGTTGCATTATGCAATGGAAGGACAGCTAAACAAAGAAACATAGATCAGGTTACCTCATCTTCGCTGAAACCTTCTCCACCTTTGGGAGTGAACATCATCTCACCAGTAGCAAGCTCAAATGCTATACAAGCCAAAGACCACATGTCAGCAGAGAATGAATATCCAGATTGAAGTATAACTTCAGGGGATCTGTACTGTCTTGTTTGAATTTCTTGTGCAAATTGCTTATCATCCCAGCATGCATTTCCAAAATCCACAATCTTGCACCTTAAGTCTATCCCATCAAGAGATCTATTTGATTTTGGAGTACCTCCTACCACACCCATTGAAGAACGTCTTCCTGATATCCTAGCTGCTGCTCTTCTTGCCCTTTGCTTTAGCTTTTTCTCAATGATATTCATTGTTATTCCTCCATTAGGGTTCCCCTCAGGCCTTTCAAGTATGGGAGTCATTCCAGATCTAATGGGATCTTTTGTGGCATTAATCGTGGAAAGTAAAAGAATATTTTCAGGTTTCAAATCTGTATGAACAATTCCAAGCCCCCCATGCAAATAATCTAAACCAGTCAAGACACATTTGCATATTTCCCTAACTTTGTTCAGTTCAAGGCCCTTATATCGATTATGCTTGATAAGCCGCAATAAGCTATCACCAAGAAATTCAAAAACCATGCATATGTGCTGTCCATTAGGACCTGTGTGCTTAAAATGGTCAATAAGCCGTACAACGTATTTACTGTTAGATTGATCACCATTGGCAATCGCAGAAAGGATTTCAATTTCATGAAAAGCTGCTTGAGCAAATTGTGGTGCACTTTTCTGGATCTTCAAGGCAACAAAACCCTAGGAGAAAACAAACATAGTAATGACATAAGCTCCAAATTTCGAAGTTCTTAAAGATCCTTATGAACTTCCAAACTCATACCCTTATTGTGAGGAAAAGATTACAAGCAATGCACCAATATAAGGGAGAACATAATTCTCATCCCCTTATTGTTAGGAAAAGCATTACAAGCAATGCACCATTATAAAAGACCATGATTCATTAATGGAGAATGGATTCATCTCATACAATTGACAGGTACCTAAAACATTAGTTTTTAAACTGTACATGGTATCATGCTTATTATCATCAAGGACCTAACACTTGTTGATGTGTAACGGCTCTCACATACTTGGAAAGAGGCCATGCATATTCATTGTCATGTCTGTCAAGAACATAGGCAATAATGCTAATTAGAATACTACAATTATTCTTTCATCAAATATGATTTTTCAATGAACCAGAATGACACAGATGCAACAAGCACTTGTTTTGAAAGCAGTAAAATATCATTTGCTGCTGGCTTATTTAAACTAAGATAATGCATTGCTTGAACAGTGACAAACATCTATTTTTTTGTAATAATAGTAATGAGTACAAATAATACAGTTCTTCGCAGCAATTATTTATGATAAAATAGCACTTCGGTAGACGAAAATTGATCGTAATAATTATCTATAAAAAAAAAGTGTAATAATGATAAAATAACAATTCGGTAGACGAAAAATCGAAGAGAAATAGTAACGAAAACAAAACTCACGGATAATTGAGTATCATAAGCGAGCCAAACGGTGGAAAACTCTCCCCAGCCGAGTTTTCGTTGCGCCATATATCGGCCACCGGAAAATGAATCGCCGACTCTCACGGCATGGTAGCCTCCCTTCCGGTAAGAATCGAATCCTTCATCTTCATCCTCAGACGCCGACGACGATGAACAAGACATTGTTAATCACTGAATCAAACAATCGTGATCTGAAAATTCCAAAACTACGTTTTCGAATTTTGTGAGAAAATATCAAAACAAAAATTACAGAGCTCTATAATTTTTTGGGGGAAAAGAAAAGTTTGATAGAGAAGGAGACGGTGCGTTTAATGAGGGAACATATGTGGCCTTCAATACAATACTCGCTCCACTTGCTCCCTCTCTCCTTTTATTTTGGTTAATCTCGTTAATGAAGAGAAATGTGATTTTTAAAATAAAATTTGTTAGAAATAAATTATTTTCTTTTATTCTGAGATATTTTCACCAATGCCTTCGGAGAAATGAATTTCTTTTACGGTAAATTACCGGAAGTTTCCATTTGGTCCATTCTGGACTACTTTGACTATTTTTATGTGGTACGATGTGGACTATTTTGACTTTTTTCTTTAATCTTAAAAAAATTTGATTTAATTTTTGAAAATAAAATTACATATTTTGAAGTATACTGTATAAACGCTCTAAAATAAGTAAGTAACAATAAATATTAAAAAGGACTATTTTGAAATTTGCTATATTGGAAATAGTTTAATAATTGGTGTTGAGGGAGATGGATATGGTGGGGATGGAAAAGGAAGTGGTGCGTCCTGGTTGGTCCTTTGGTTGGGGTTAGGAAGTAATGAATGTGGAGGGTGCGTGGGTTAGAGGGAAGACCCACATGTCAATCCTTGGTAGGGTACTTCCTTCGAAAGAGATTTGGCGTGAATTAAAAATAGTTAAATTTTAATATAAATATTAAATATTGAATAAAAAAAATATATACACGACATGAGAGAAAATACACTTTTACTTAATTATTCTTGGATTCTGCTTTGCAACTCATTTGACGAATATCTGGGTATGATCTAAATTTAAAATAATTTTTTGTGTATAATATTAATAAATTAGCTTTGCTAGAAAAGTTGGTGTAAAACATCGAATGCAAGACGCATGAGAAAATATATTTTGCAGTGAGATGTTAGGCAACGTTAACGAGAGAATGGAGACAAAATCTAAAGATTTGAAGTTAGTCAAGACCAATAATGAATCTTGGAGTATAAGTTTGATCACGTGATCCATGAAGCTAACATGAACATGGTGTACTTGACACATAAGTTACCTCTCTCTAATAGGAAATTTCAAGTATACCTGGGACATAAGTGGAGATATTGATGAAGATGTGATAAATTATATTATGACGGAGTTAACAGAACTCACTGTATCAGTGAGTAAAATATGCAATACAGCTTCCTATGGATAGCTAGCCATTAATGGTGATTAACGAGAATGAGAAGAAGAGAAGAAGAGAGAGTGTTCGTGAATTCACCCAAACAAAACTGCTCTTTCATTCATCAACAATACACTATATACATGTGAGTAAGAACCTTCTAGAAAGGAATCAAAAATGTAACTAACTAAGTAACTAACTAATGTAACTAACTAACAAAATTATTAACACACTATTAAACTACTGTTAACATAGATAAGTGAGATCAGTTGTAATTCTCAATACCCCTCCTCAAGTTGGTGGTAATAATCTTACAGCCAACTTGTTCAAGATTGCAGCATGTTTGATACCATTGAGAGACTTAGTAAAAATGTCTGCCAATTGTTCACTTGTAGGCACATGTTGAATCGAGATGAGCCCCTCCTGCAGCTTGTCTCGTACAAAATGGCAATCCACTTCAATGTGTTTGGTTCTTTCATGAAAAACAGGATTATGTGCTATGTGAATGACAGCTTGACTATCACAGTACACATCAATAGGAGAAGGATGAGGAATAGTTAACTCAATGATCAGTCTGTGTAACCAAACCAATTCACCTACTACTTTCCTAAGTGATCTGTATTCAGCTTCTGCAGATGATAATGAAATTGTTTCTTGCTTCTTAGACTTCCAACTAATAGGGCTGTCTCCAAGTAATATCAAGTAACCACTTATAGACCTTCTGGAATCTGGACATGTAGCCCAATCTGAATCACAGTATGCTCTCATAGTACAATCAAAATTTCTTGACAAATAAACTCCCAATGAAGGATCCTGTTTTATATATCTAAGTAAGTGAAAAGCTGCCTGTAAATGAGGAAGTCTAGGATCCTGCATGAACTGGCTCAGCTGTTGGACACTGAAGGCTATATCCATTCTAGTGTTGGTGAGGAAATTTAACTTCCCCACAAGTTTCCTGTAATAAGTAGGATCAGAAAGAGAAGCTCCTTCATTAGCCCTGAGTTTAACATTGGGATCAAGAGGGGATGATAAAGATGTGTAGTTGGAACACTCATACTCCTTCAGTAAGTCCAACACAAACTTCCTTTGTGAAATGAGGACCCCTCTTGCAGTATCAAGTATTTCCATGCCCAAGAAATAGTGAAGTCTACCAAGGTCCTTAATTTTGAATGTCTTATCCAAGTACATCTTCAGTTTAGTGATCTCAATTGTGTCTGTGCCTGTCAAAACTATGTCATCAACATAAACTGCCACAAACACCACCAATGAATTAGATTTCTTGTAGAACAAAGAATAATCATAATGTGAGTGTGTATAGCCTCTAAGAGACAATGCCTCAGTCAATTTAGCATACCACTGTCTGCTGGCTTGTTTAAGGCCATATAAGGACTTGTTAAGCTTGCAAACTAGACTTGGCTCACCAACATCAAGACCTTGAGGCATTGACATATATACTTCTTCATGCAAATCACCATGTAGAAAAACATTATTGACATCAAGTCGAAACAACTCCCAGCCCTTTTTCACAGCACATGCCATCAATGTTCTCACAGTAGTCATTTTAACTACAGGTGAATATGTCTCAGTGTAATCTATCCCAGCCTTTTGAGTGTATCCCTTAACCACCAATCTGGCCTTGAACCTTTCTATGCTACCATCAGCTTTATGTTTCACCTTATAAACCCATTTGCATCCAATGGCTTGCTTACCTATAGGTAGTTTAACTAGATCCCAAGTTTCATTTGCATGTAAAGCATCATATTCCTGTTCCATTGCTTTTTGCCACGCAGGACTGTTTGCAGCTTCTTCATAGGAACATGGTTCACTGTCATAACAAATGCTTTCAACCAAGACTTGACTTTTAGAAGTAATGACTTCAGGGCTTATGTAATGGTGTTTATTAAGGAATGTATTGGAAGCCAGGTTACTGTTGGAAATGGTATTGATGTTGGAAACAGAATTTGAGTTGGTTTTTAGCTTAGGAAGTGACAGAACATAATCTTTTAAATGATGAGGTGTCTTAACTACTCTGTTGGATTTTCTTTGTGGTATAGGTGGATTTGGTAACTCAGTTTGTGTAGTTGGTGAGGAACGAGGTGATGTAGGATTAAGAGACAGAGTTGTATGATCATCAATTACATCCAAATGGTTGTTCAACAATGTATCACAAGGTTCACAGAAATCAGTAGAACAAGGTTTTGAAATAGAAGGAAAAATGTTGTTTTCTGAAGATAAAACAAATGGAAAAATCTTTTCATGAAAAATCACATCTCTTGAGATTTGTATTTTCCTTGTGGCAAGACTCATTACCTTGTACCCTTTGATTCCAGAAGGATATCCTAAAAAGATATGAGAGGTGGTTCTTGGTTCTAATTTGTCTCTATGGACTTTAGGTAGTGTGGGATAACATAGACATCCAAAAGACCTTAATTGGCTATACTTTGGTTTTTCTTTATAGAACATCTCATAGGGACACTTGTTTTGAAGAAATGTGGAAGGAAGCCCGTTAATGATGTAAGTGGATGTAAGAATACAATCACCCCAGTACTTGGTAGGTAACTTGGACTGAAAGAGGAGAGCTCTAGCTGTTTCAAGCAGGTATCTGTGCTTTCTCTCTACTATGCTGTTTTGTTGTGGTGTATAGGGGCAGCTTTTCTGATGTGTGATACCTTTAGATTGGAAGAATTTGAGTGTGTCATTATTATTGAACTCTAAACCATTATCTGACCTGATGCATTTTATAGTTGTTTGGAACTGGTTTTCTATCATGTTAACAAAGGTTTGAAGGACTTGTATGGCATTGCTTTTGGTGCTTAACAAATATGTCCAGGTAGCTCTACTATAGTCATCCACTAAGGTAATGAAATATTTGTAATTGTCATATGTAGGAACATGATAAGGACTCCACAAGTCAATATGAAGAAGTTCAAAAATGTTCTTAGAATGTGTTGTGCTTGGAGTGAATGGTAACCTGACTTGTCTTGCCATTGGACATATGGTGCATGTGAAGGGCTGTTTGGTAGAAAACTTAATAGGAATAGTAGGTATATTTCTCATTTTCACAAAAGGTACATGGCCAAGTCTATTATGCCACAATAAATCCACACCATCTTTCAGAGATTCAAGAGATGCATAATTGTTCAACACATCTGTATTATTAGTAGAAGAACTATCAAAGATTACAGGAACCTCTCTAGATTGTTTAACAGATGATTCATTACAAGATGAAGTTGGAAATGAATAACACCTACAACTATGAGATATGCAATTACAAACAGAATCAGAGGTATGAGTAGTGTCATTCAAGCATCTCCCACACATGTCTTCATTAAAGGGGCCTGTGATAGACAAGTTGTATCAGTAAACGAAAGTATGCATTTCATTGAAGAGACTAGAGACTGGACTGAAATGAGATTATACTTGAAAGAGGGAACATGCAAAACTTTGTTTAAAACCATTTTAGATGAAATATGTACATCACCATACTCTGTCACTTTAACCTTGTATCCAATAGGGAGTGAAACAAGTATAGGATAGGGTAATGTTTGAATGTTTGTTAGTGAAGATTTGTTATATGTCATATGGTTTGAAGCTCCTGAGTCAATGATCCATGAATCAATACTTGATCTAGAACATTTGCATGAAGTAATACCAAAATCAATAGAAGAAGTGCACAGTATTGTACCTGCAAATTTGCTAGGCTCAGCATTACTCTTAGAATCCTCTCCTGAGCTATCAGTCTGGAACTGCTGCAACAAGCTCATAATATGACCATACTGTTCTTGTATAATGACAGCATTTGAATTACTGTTTTCTTGTGAGCATTCTTCCCCATGTGCATTGGCTACAATCCTTCTTCCTCTAAAGTTCTGATTGTCATTTTGCCTGTACTGTTGTATATTGTTTGTTCTGTTGTTAAAAGTATTATTCTTTGGAGGATATCCATGTAGCTTGTAACACTTCTCTTTAATGTGACCTTATTTCTTACAAAAATCACAGATCATAGTGCTCTTGTTATTGTTGATGTTTGAATCATTGTTGCTTGGAAAATTTGTTCTATTACCTCTACCACCTTGTGATCCTCTACCAGCATTTACATTCAATGAAATCGATTCCATAGGTGTACGACTAGCAGGTCTGTATTCTCTTTGTTTTTCCTCTTGAATCAACAAAGAGAAAGCCTGTGCAGTAGAAGGAAGAGGGTTCATCATGAGTATATTCCCTCTGATCACAGTATAAACCTCATTTAATCCCATGAGGAATTGTATTAGACGTCTGTCCTGTTCAGATTTATGTATACTATCCTTGGCACCACAAGTACATGTACAAGTGCATATGCTCTTTGCATTTAAGGTGTTCAACTCTTCCCAGAGCTTCTTCAGCCTTGTGTAATAGACAGTGATGTCCAAAGTTCCTAGAGTCAGATCATCAATTTCCTTCTGAATTTGATACAATTTCGCACCATTTGTTTGGTCATATCTGTCTTCTAGTTCCTTCCAAAGTTCAGAGGAATTGTTGACATACTCAACACTGTCTGCAATCTCTTTTGTAAGAGAGTTCAAAATCCACGAAATTACCATATCATCACACCTCTACCATTGACGAGATTGAGAAGGATCAACTGGCTTCACACAGCTTCCATCAATGAAGACTAACTTGTTCTTCACAGACAGAGCTCGCAGTATGCCTCTTCTCCAAGATCTGTATCCAACCCCATCAAACTGAATTGGAACAAGTGATATTCCTGGATTATCTGAAGGGTGGACATAGAAAACACTGCTTGTATCAATTCTAGTAGCAGTTTCTTGAGTAGTGGTTTCTGTCATGATGGATCAACGAATTAAGAAATAACAAAACAGATCGAAGATAGATCTTGATGATGCAGAAACGAGAGAAATCAACGTAGCTCTGATACCATAACAGAACTCACTGTATCAGTGAGTAAAATATGCAATGCAGCTTCCTATGGATAGCTAGCCATTAATGGTGATTAACGAGAATGAGAAGAAGAGAAGAAGAGAGAGTGTTTGTGAATTCAGTCAAGCAAAACTGCTCTTTCATTCATCAACAATACACTATATACATGTGATAAGAACCTTCTAGAAAGGAATAAAAAATGTAACTAACTAATGTAACTAACTAACAGAATTATTAACACACTATTAAACTACTGTTAACATAGATAAGTGAGATTAGTTGTAATTCTCAATAGGAGTGCATTAAATAGAGGTTCAAATGTGTGAACATACGATATTTGGAATCTCGAAAAAGAAAGTGTGAGAAATTGATCATAATAGGGTTAAGGTGGGGTAAGAATAGCCTAAAAGTATTAGGATGAAAACTGAAATGATTAGGCAAGATATAATATAAGTTCAATTCAACAAAAACTTGATCCTTAATCAATGAGTTTGAAAATCAAGAGTTAAAATAGAATATTTGTAGATAGTCGGACACATTGCTTTTCTGCTGTGGAGTATTATTAATAGATATTTTACCTTAAGAATATAGTGTAATATTACAAAATAAACTCAAGTAAATAAATTAAAGGGAAAATGTCAAAAATACTCTTCACTTTAGTTTATTAGTTGAATATAGCCCTGTCATTAAAACGAAGTTATTGTTGCCCATGTCTTACTAATTTCACCATATATGCCCTTCATTACGAAAAGTCCCAAATGAACTCAAATCAATTCAATTTTTTTAAAACCCATTGCCCAGACCCCTCTATCTTTTAACTCGTATAACCCGTTCCATTTACCCATCAATTTCACAATCATCTCCATCAATTTCTTCTTCCCCAATCTCTTAAACATAATATACAGTGCTCATTTCTCTAAAAAAAGTCGTCATTTCATCACCAAAAATGAAAAATCCTCCAAATTCAGATCATCTTCATCATGATCTTATTCTACTACTAATGATTCCTTTGGCTGCATTTCAACCCTAAGTCTTTCGCCCAATTTCGTAAATCTTGCAGTCGTGTGAAGTTTTGATTTGGGATTTGAATCTAGCAAATTTGTGGTACTTCTCTTTCAATTTCTTCAATTTATACACGATCTGCGCATAGGTGAAGTTTTCGGTATAGAGGTCGTTGTTGTTTGGGGCTGTGAAAGGGTTTTGAGGAGTGCAATTTTGTCAGTTTTAGTAAAAACTCCTGTGATTTTCTTGTAGTTTTTGTAATGTTTTGGTGATCAATGGCTTTGGATTTTCGGGTGATTTGGGAGAGTTTGTGCAGTGGTTCACCGCGGAGATAGAACCCATGCAACTAAGGAGAAGGAATTACTAGTAGTAGAAGAAGAAGATCACGATGAAGATGAAGATAATGTGAATTTGAAAGATTTTTCCTTTTTGATAATGAAATGACGATGGTTTTTCAGGAAAATGAGTATTGCATAAAAGGTCAAGGAGACTGGGGAAGAAGAAATTGATGGAAATAAATTGGGTAAATGGGATCGGGTTATAAGGGGTAGAAGATAGAGGGGTCGAGACATTAGGTTTAAAATGGAAAATAGGTCTTTATTTAAAAATTTGGGTTCATTAAGTTAATCCGAGACTTTTCATCATATGAGAAATATAAACGGTGAAAATAATCACGACAAAAATAAAAGGGAAAATTGTATATAATAGCAAATTAATAACCTAAAATAAATGGAATAGCTAGAGTTTGATTTAATTGTGCTCCATAGCAAATGTTAGCTAAAAATTGCCAAAGTCTCTCTCCCAGAAATCTCGCTCGCCACTCTCCATTCTCGCTCGCCTCTCTTGATTTATACACAGAAGTGTATAATTCTGTTTTTGTTTTGTATAAAGCGAGAGAAAATTGTATATACACATGCAAAAATATATATCTTCGTGTTATACACTTAATTATACAATTTACAAACATTTTACTTCAAATATTGCAGAGAAAAAAGCCAACGAATTATACAATTGCGAATTATACAATTGCAGTGAAATATAATTTTCTCTAGTTTTATATAACAGAAGTGTATATATTGTGTTTCTGTGTTTTGTATAAAGCGAGAGAAAAACATATATCTTCCTGCTATACATTTATAATTATGCGATATACATACATTTTAATTCGATTCAACTGTATGCAAAACAAATTTTATAAAAATATTGCAGCGAAAAAAAGCAGCGAATTATACAATTGTGCATTATACAATCGTAGTTAAATAGGATAGCGAATTATACAATTGCAGCAAAATAGGCCAGTGAATTATACAATTTAGGCCAGCGAATTATACAATTGTATATGTATAGCGAATTATACAGTTTTATTTTTGCTATGAAGCGCAATTATGCAAATTTTGCTATAATATAGAAATATGATTTTTTTTTGGCTATATGTGAAAGTTGCCCATTAGATTCATTTTAACGATAAAAAAACAATTAACTAATAAATTAAAAAATATTTTTTACAGTTTTCGATAAATATAAAAATTACAGCACACAATGATGATATGGTCGAAAAAAAGCATATTATTATTATTATTTTTTTTTAATTTTTTTTTTGGTTAAAAAAACAAAGGTGTGAAGGTGCAATCAAAAGAGAGAGTAATGCCTATGTGCATTGTGCTGTCCGAAGCACAAACCCCATCAAACTTCTGACATCACTTTTCTCGATCCCCCGCCTATCGATACCACCACTGTCCACTGTCCGGCGGCGGCGGCGGCGGCGGATCACCACCTGGGATCTTCTTAAACCTCTCTAATTCTCTGCCCTATTCCTTATCACAGATCTAATTCAGTATTCTCAAACTGATTGAATCGACTCAGTAATGGCTGCGCAGAACCAAACGGATCAATTTGAGGCTTATTTTCGCAGAGCAGATTTGGATCAGGATGGTCGGATCAGTGGTGTTGAGGCTGTTTCCTTCTTTCAAGGCTCTAATTTGCCTAAACCAGTCCTTGCTCAGGTTCGTTCGTCCACTTCTGTCTTCTCTTATTGTCTTCCTTCTTCATCTATTAGAGTGAAGGAGAAGTAAGGAAATTGAAGCTAGTTATTGACAGTTTACCAAGTTATCATGTAGTATGCGTCTTTTTTCGGTGATTTGAATTGTTGCAAGTCCAGTTGCTACTATTACTTGTCAATCCGTATATGTTTTGAACCCCAACAATTTACCGCCAATGAAATCCAACAAACCGAGTAAGGAGAGTAGAGTATAGGTAGTAGACCTTACCCCCACCCAGTGAGCCTCACTTCTCATTGCAATGCCATGCCTTTCTACCTCTTCTTCCATGACTTGATTTATTGCTATTGATGGCTTATACCTGTTCTACTATTCTTGCTACAATTGAGTGGGCTCAATTCATTTTATTGTCAAATACTTTGAAGTGTTCCGGTTATTTGAGCTTTCAAATTGTTGCTAGACAGCAGGAATTGGGTGTTTTGGGATGAAAGACATGGTTTAATTTAGTAAAAAGAAGCAGAGAAATTCACAATTGTTGCGTTTGATGAATATTTGGAACTCAATGAAAACAATATGAAAACAGGTAGCAGATATGAGATACATGAAAAGTTTAGTCAGAGTATTAGTGAAATGGCTACATATTTTAATTTTTGAAATCTTAACGTTTATGTCCAGTAATATAACAAAATGAATAGCAATCTGGTAACTTAGAATAGAAGATAGTAAATAGTAGAGTTTGAAATTTGAAACTAGGACGACTACTAACATGTGTTAGAGCCACTTGAGAATGTAACAAAATTTGCAGATAGCTCCGTGGTTTAGGCTGCTTGAGTGGTAAGACTCAGATATTATTGTTGTTGATACTTGATAAAGTAGTGCAACAACAATTATGATGCTTGCCAGAAGACAGGTCTAGAAACAGATTGCAAGATAATCTAGATGTGGAAGAAGTTATAGATCGTAATTGTCCATCTGCAACTCCTGCTCCTGGATCTATCAATTTCCTCTTGTCTTCTTACTACAGTTCACGTGTTCTTTTGCCTTTATGCAGATATCTGCAGCTCCTGTCTAACGTCTGGATCTTTCATTTTTCCCATGTCTTCTTACTACAGTTAACGTGCTCTTTTGCCTTTATGCAGATATGGACATATGTTGATCAAAGTCGGACCGGTTTCCTTAGCCGTCAGGAATTTTTCAACTATCTTAAGCTTGTTACAGTGGCGCAGAAACGAGAGTTGACCCCAGAAATAGTGAAAGCTGCACTATTTACGCCAGCTTCAGCTAAAATTCCTGCCCCACAGATAAACCTTGCAGCTGTAGCAGGTCCTCGTCCAGCAAATAGAGTTGGTTCTGCAGTGCCTCCAGTTAGTCGTGCTGCTCCAACAGAAGCACCGAGTTTTGGCATTAGGGGTCAACAGGGTTTACCAGTTCCGCAGAGCCAGTATATGCGGCCTCCTCGACCCTCCGTTCAAAGCACCAGTTTCCCATCTCAATCAGGTGCTTCTAGTCATGGAATGCCTGGTGGTACCATGGCAGCTTTTAGTCAAGCCAATTCTTCTGATTGGCTTTCTGGTAATGGTGGCTCCCAAGCAGCTGTTACTTCCCAAGCTCCTAATATCAGTATAAATTCTAGAAGTCAGGATGGATTTGATCATGCTTCTCCACAACAGAACCAACAAAAGACCACTTATTCGGCAACACCAGGTTCATCAAATTTAAATGATGCCGCTCTGCTTGGTAACCAGCCAGATGTTAAGGATCCTAAAGCCGTTCCAGTTTCAGGAAATGGATTTGCATCTGACTCGCTTTTTGGAGATGCTTTTTCAGTTGCATCAGTTCAACCAAAACAAAACTCCGCACCTAGTATATCTTCTGCTGGCAGCTTTCCAGTCTCACCAGCCATTGTCTCTGCATCTGCAGGGCTCCAACATCCAGTAAAGGCCAGCCCAATTGTTTCACAAGTTGCACTTCCGCAGAAACCAGTAAATCAGCATCAGCAAGCTCAGTTGACTGGGAGACCAAACAAACAGGTCTTAGTGCCAAGTGCTGGTGCAAATCCTAATGCAGCTGGAAATTCTCGTTCCAGTCAGTCTCAGATTCCTTGGCCAAGAATGACCCGGTCTGATTATCAGAAGTACAGCAAAGTATTTATGGCTGTGGACTCAGACAGGGATGGAAAAATTTCTGGCCTGGAGGCAAGGAACCTCTTTCTAAGTTGGAAGCTGCCTCGAGGTTTGATTTCCTTACTGCCATGATGATTTGTGAAATACCATGTTCATTCTGGTTTAATTCCGAGACAGATATTTATTTGGTAATTACAAATATCTATTAGTGGTTTTGTTTCGATCAACTGATTGTGTTATGTATCCTTTAGTTACTACCAAGTGATTTGGGACATCAATATTTGCTGCTGTTCTTGCAGTTGGAAGGCTTTAATTTGGATGATTGGGACTCTGGGACATTGATTGATCCCTGTGGTAGCTTGTAATTTTAGAAAGTTGGTCACGAGTTTGTTTGATTATTCTTTGTGGGAAGGGCGAGCTTAATGCCCCTTAATCTTCTTAAACTTGCTATTTGACTTTCAACTTCGGTAGCTGTGTTGTTCCGCAATTGTATTTTTAGAGAAATGATGTTTTATCAAATCTGCAGCGTTGGGGAAGTGCTGAAACAGTACAAGTGAACAAAAAACAAAAGAAAATCATGTTCTAATCGTACAGGGACCCTAAGAGGCTAAGTATTGATTCTGCTTCATATTTGAATTCATCTTTACACCCAAAAAAAAAAAAGTGTACACTCAGAATTGATTTGCTAGATTGAGTAATTGTACTTCATTTATTAACTAGAAGTACAAGTTGTCTCGATAAGAATTCCTTGATAAACTTATTTTTTAATTAGGTTTCATTAGTGATAGAGATTTAAGAGCCAAGTGGATATGTTAGAAATCCAATTATTCCTATAAAAGATAAATCATCTATCCTTAATTTTTTTCGTTTCAGAAAGCCGGTTTACTTCTTACAAACTATAATTCTTTGTTTGGAAGAGCTTAAACCAGATAAGTTATTTAGTTAATCATGATCTCCCTGTGAAATCGGCTATTTGAAATACTTATTTAGTTAATCATGATATCTCCCTGTGAAATTGGCTATTTGAAATACTTATGTTAGATGCACCATACTATTAAATAGTGGAACTTGATTAGGTAGCTCACTTCTTGCCTCCACAAACTTTTTCTTGCTTGGTAAGGGCTTTGCATCATAAGATTCTTAGGCTTACAGTGGTTATGGTTTTCATTCAAACATCTAGTAGCTTTTCTTGAAATTTGGAATGTGTGGCGACTCTTTACTTCTCAATAGTTCTGTATAGCGCATCGTTTTATGTTCCGTCGGGGTTATGCACTTCGTACTTTTAGCAGGCTACAATTTCCTTACAGGTCTTTTAAGATATTTTTGTGCTGTCTATTATGACCCTTGGCACAACATTCTTCTTGCTCATGAGAACTCATGCTGAATTTTCTTTATATCTCTTAGCTTTTGGTCCTCCAGAACAATAATATGGTATGCTTTTTGTTTGTCAGAGGTGCTGAAACAGGTGTGGGATTTATCTGATCAAGACAACGACAGCATGCTGTCTTTAAGGGAATTCTGCATTGCGCTTTACCTGATGGAGCGGCACAGGGAAGGTCACCCTCTTCCTTCAGTCCTTCCGACCAATCTTATTTTCGACGAGTCGTTATTACCTGCTTCTGGTCAGCCTGTCCCACCACATGGTGCTGTTGCTTGGAGACACACACCAGGTAAATTTATTTCCTGTTTTTATAACAGTCATTATGCATGGCTCATGATTAGTGAATGCACATATGTGTATTAGCAAATAAAGCAGCTGATTCTGTTTTGATTAGTATATACAGGCATCTAAAGGCGTTTCTAAAGGTCTTGATTCTCTCCATCTATAGACTGAGGTTTTCAACTAGATACTTAAGGATGTTTGGATCGACTTTTTAAAGAAGCTTATAAGTTAAAATGCTAAAAGTCATAAATTGGTCATACCCAACTTATGCCTTTTAGCTTATTTTTGTACTTTTTTGACCTAAAAGTAGGTGTTACAAGCACTTTTTGTCATATCCAAACACTTCGAAAAATTAAATAGAGCTTAAAAGCCAAAAAGCTACTTAAAATAAGTCAATGCAAACAGCCTCTTAGACGCTTTCCCGTTACATGATATCAGAGCCTAAACTTCGGTAAGCCTGTTTCATACTTATAAGTCAGCATTCAAGTCATAGTGGGAAGCCCAAAAATCAAGTTACAAATGCGAAGGGTGTTGAGGTGTATAATATTTCCATTCCTATTTATGTCACACACTTCCTTTTTGTCCTTTCCCAAAAAGAATGATATTGGAAACAATTAACTTTATACTTCCCATTTTACCCTGAATGAGAAGCTTGTGTAACAGCACAAATGTTACAGCATGGTCAAGGCAACAAGATTCATATATTTTAGAGCTGCACAAATGCTATGACGTATTTTGGGTCACAAGTGGTCCAGTTTCCATTTTATTCTTTTAACTCTCTGTTGAGTCAAGCTAGGTCACATAAATTGGAACAAAGGAGATGTAAGGGCACTTGAAGTGGTCTTTAAATGTCTTGTTCCAATCAACCTTAACTTAAGGTTGTTGAGTTCGATGCTAAGATTCTTTCACTCTTTGCATTATAAGCATTTCATATGATGATAACTTTGTATATATAATGTGCCCAATTCACAATTTACTTAAACTTGAATCACAAAATATGAGTAGCCATATTTTGATCTGTAATAATATTATTTGAATGTCGAGAAATTATCTCTGAGCCTAAAATTTCCTCCAGAGCACGCCTTAATATATCTGTGTGTAGACCAAGTTTTATTGGATGAGAGGAGAGACTAAAAGTTGTCTTCTCTTTTTCTTCTACATATTTGGGAGTTAATTGTATGGCCAGTTACAAGCTGTTGTCATCTTTGTAGCTTTTAGAAATATATTAGCTATCACACCCAAGGGTGTGGCACAGTGTTCAATGAAGTGATAGAGAACCATGAGGTCCGGGGTCCAAATCTCGGTGGACGCAAAAACAGGGGTGGAGCTAGGGGTGTCAAATGGGTGTGTTGGGCTGAAATTGAAAATATTAAAATGGGTTGAGATAGAAGTCGGGTTGGGTCTTGAACTGCGTTGGGCTCAAATGGGCTTAAAAATGGTTGGGTTTTGACCTGCGCAATTTGACCCGATCAATCTTACTAATTTAACATATTGATATTTAACTTTTATAATTACAATTTGAATTTTAGCTCGAAATTATTTTTTTAAAAAGGTAACAAATGGATAGATAAACCCTAAAAGATGCTAAATAGATAATAATTTATACCTTAAATATAGAAACATATCTTAATAAAAAGTTTTAAAACGGGTTGAAATTGGAGATTGAATTGGGCTCAATTGAGGATTCTCTTCAAATGGGTTATGCTTGAATAGGTTGAGATTGAACCCAATTCAAATTATCTTGAGCCCAACCCTTAAAATTCTGGGCGGATTATCTATGTTTGGGTTCACTTTTGACACCCCTAGGTGGAGACAACTTTTGCCAAAGGGATCCAAAAAGGTAAAAAGAATTTTACCAATTATGTGAAGTTACCTTTTCTCAAAAAAAGGTAAAAAGAATGTCTCTTGTGAGACTCGAACCGACAACTGTGGGCTACACATTATGTCCTTCGGCCGCTGAGCTGCAGTGCATATTGTGTAAAGGGAATTCAACAACAAACCCAATGTAATTCCCCAAGTGGGGTTCGGGATGGTAGTGTGTACGCAAATCTTACTATTGCCTTCACAAGGCAGGGAGGCTTTTTCGAAGACCTTCGGCTTAAGTAGGAACGACTCATCAAAATATGTTTATACATGTCCGTCTCATACAATCAGATCAATCAATCAATCATCCCCGAGCAGCCTGTTAAGGGGATTCAAAACTTAATATTTATATATGATTTAGTAAATTGGCCTTATATATAAAGTGTAAGTTTCCGACAAAGGGGTTCAGTTGAACCCCCTTGTACCCCCCTAGTTCCACGCCTACGCAAAAGCACCAGGTGATTTCTTTTCATCTATCCATGCCTTAGTAGAAAGAGTTACCCGGTACCTGTGTTGATGGGAGGCTGTATTGGAGCTATATTTAAAGTTTCGAAAATAACATTTGTTTGAGCATTCAGGTATGAAATACAAGCATAAGGCTTCATACAATAGAAGTAAAAGCACTTTATATTTACTCGAAGAGAGTGCACCAAATAGAAGAAAGAGGAAATTAGTAGTATTTTGCAATCTATATATTTCATTTGAACCTCCTCCTATTTTCCAAGGTAGGTAGTTCCGGTTCCTAAATCAAACTCTCTTCCTCCTCATTTCAAGAAGGAAAGCTAACATCATCTAAAAATTTGTCCTCGTATTGCACGATATAATTCTAGTGTATATTGTATAGCAGAAAAAGCACTGTCAATCAGTCTAGGACTTCGGTAGTATGTTATTTGGTATCCATGTCAGTCTAGATAATTCTCCTCCTGTTTCTTGTCTTTTGATTTAGTTTCCTGATTCTTTTCATTTCCAGCCACCCAGCAAACACAGGGGCCAAGGGTTGTTCCAGGACAGATGGCTTCTGGCGCTCCAGGAAGGCCTCCACGTCCAGTTCCTATTCCCCAGCCCAATGAAGTTGTGCAGCCTGGTCAACAGAAGCCTAAAGTTCCTGCACTGGAGAAGCATCTTGTGGACCAACTTAGTCAAGAGGAACAGGATGCATTGAGTTCAAAGTTCCAGGAAGCAACTGATGCAGAAAAGAAGGTGAAATTTAACTGTTCTTGGCTACCATTTCCTTTCTTCCTTGCTCTTTTCTCAGTTCTTCCAATACTCCCTTTTTTCCCCATGGTTATCTAAATTTACATTTCACAAATTGGGTCTTTAACCAAACAAGTGAGAAAACAAATTGCAATTTGAGATAAATCTTGAACAGTATGTGTCTACTAGTGAAGTGTGTGAATGCGACTGCCATTTTAACACTTGCACCTAGATGCAGTTCTGTGCATTGCAGGAAACTTGGCAGTATTTGCTGGTGTGTTCTGTCTTCTTTTATTTCAACACTAGATTATATTGTATTTATTTGTTGAAACTGATGTACTAGAAGGCAAATGAACACTTTTCTTTCGGAACCAATTGACAAATAATTTGTCTGATGTGTCAAACAACAATGCTACATTTAATTTGCTTCAGAATGTGAATTATGTGCATGGCATGGATACTGTTGTGTTTGTCTTGTCATAATTTCCTTGGTTATCATGTCAGTTGTAGCACTAACTTTTGATTATTTGTCAGTGTTTAGAGAACTATAATCAATGAATATTTGGCATTTTTTAAATTTCCTTAATTGTTAATTTGATGCTATGGAGGACCTGAGACTGATCTTCAAGTGTGAATTTAACTTAATTCTAGTGGAGCCTCTTCTTATGTCTGTTGGTGCTTCTTTACTTCCAAGTGCTTGTAACTGCCAACATTAATTAATATAATTTCCTCCCTCTATGCTATAATATTGAAGGTCATGGAATTGGAGAAGGAAATTTTAGAAGCAAAAGAAAAAATTCAGTTCTACCATGCAAAGATGCAAGAAATAGTGAGTGTCTGATCTTTATGCACCTCAACTTCAATCAATTATATTCAGGGATCTAGATATTGCTTTCTTTTGTTAAGGTAAATAATTTCATTAACAATTGTATACCAAAAGAAGAGATCCTACAACGCTAAAATGGTCTGCGTTCTCCTGTTATTTCTTTATCCAGATTTTATACAAAAGTCGATGCGACAATAGACTAAATGAGATCACCCAAAGAACTTCTGCTGACAAAAGAGAGGTAAAAACTTTTCTCAACATAGGGAAACCACATCTCATATATGTTGTTTAACTTAAAATGGAGAATTTGACAGGTTGAGTTATTGGCTAAAAAATATGAAGAGAAATACAAGCAGACAGGAGACGTTGCTTCTAAATTGACCATTGAAGAGGCCACCTTTCGGGATATTCAGGTATTTGTGGATTTGTTTTGTCAAATGCATTGGTGTAAAGTTAACTTCCCTTTCTCATATTTTCTTTTAAATCATGTGAAATTGGCCTGTGTTTAAATGGTGTTATGTTGGT
Source organism: Solanum lycopersicum (assembly GCF_036512215.1). Taxonomy (NCBI): domain Eukaryota; kingdom Viridiplantae; phylum Streptophyta; class Magnoliopsida; order Solanales; family Solanaceae; genus Solanum; species Solanum lycopersicum. The sequence goes on along the minus strand of NC_090801.1, from coordinate 62,421,364 downwards.
GAACCTTTTATAGGAGAAAAAAATGGAGCTATACAAGGAAATTGTTAAAATGGATCAAGATGGCAAGACTGATGGTATCCAGGTTGGAATATTGTCTCACTACTCAATTTGGAAGAGATAAGTTGAACTTTTTTGAAGCAATCATTTCTCTTTTATAGGACCGTGCTAGTCACATTCAGGTGAACCTTGAGGAGCTAGTAAAATCACTGAATGAACGGTGCAAAACTTATGGTTTACGAGCTAAACCAACTACACTGCTTGAGCTTCCATTTGGTAATTATACAAGTCTTTTATACTTAGTGTGAAGATATGAGCTTTCATTTGGTTGTCTCATCTATTGCTATATTTTTATTTTGAAATCAGTAAAATCTAATAAAGATCGTTTCAAAAATATAACTCCAATGCCTTGTTTTTGGGTGCTGAATTGTGACTTAAACTATTGTTCCTGAGAAGAATCTTGATGATAAAAAATGGTTCCCTGGAAGAAATTGTGATTCTAGCGGAGTCTGTTCTGTTTAAGAAGTGCCATTTGAGTTTCACCTATCTTGATTCTTGGCTAATAATATAATGAGCTGGACGGGCCTGCAAAAAGAATTTTCCATGAGGCACGTTAGCTGGACATTCGACCTCCTATAACAGAGATCCAAAATTCACTAGTCAATCTCAAGCCGAAGCCTTTCATTCTTCCAGCCAATTTGAGTGTATTCTTTATTGGGGCATTAGAATTAACTTGTTACCGACTGTTTATGGATTTGACTCTTTTGGCCAGTATTTCTCTAAAGAAACCTCAAATTCAAAATACGAGGTCTTCCCTCTTTATATTTACCTCATGACCATTTAGTACATGGTATGATGCTAATATTTTTCTTTGGAGATCCGTGTGTATTCTCCGTTGGTCTGCAATTTGTAGTGCCAAGTAGGAGGTGTGTGATGTATATAACTTTAGCCACTGGCACAAGCATTAAATTTATGATACCTAAGTTCAATGTGTTTTCTTGTCTGTGATTTTCGTTGATGTAAATTCTTTTCAAATGCTTTCTCATACTATTATTTGTATTTTCGAAGGTTGGCAACCAGGCATCCAAGAGGTTGCAGCAGACTGGGATGAAGAGTGGGATAAGTTTGAAGATGAAGGTATGTTTTAAGAAGTCAGCTTGTTAATCGAAGTGCTGACACTCAAAATGCCTCCAGAGGCCAGTGAATCAGTTTTATTTCTTCTTTGTGTTGCTTTTGGATGTGAGCGCAAATTTGGCTCACTTCGTTGTTGAACTCTTTTTCTTCCAGGATTCACATTTGTGAAAGAGCTGACACTCGATGTGAAAAACGTCATTGCCCCTCCTAAAACAAAGTCATCATTGGTTCGTGAGAAAGCATCTTCTTTAGCTGAACATGATTCTGGAAAATCATCTGCTGATGCTGATACTGATGCAAAGATAGATAAGCTGTCAAACCATGTACAAGCTAGAGAAGTTGGTGACATGGAATCTGCACATGGACATCAGCAAACAGCAAGAAGTCCAACTGATAGTCCATCAAGGAGTAATGCAGTTGAAAGCCCGTCAAAAGAAGTCCAAGAGTCTATGTACGGGAAGGATGTCAGTTTTGATGGTTCACCCCATGGTGCGCAAAGGTAATGTGGCGGTTCTCTCTTCTTTAGGTCATTTAGTCTATCATGCTCTCTTTTTCCTATTAAAGAATTCTGAGTATGTTCTGTACAGGAAGGAGACTAGTTTTGATGGTTCACCCAATGCTGCCCAAAGGTAATATGGTGGTTCTCTTCCTAGTTTTTGTGATTCAGTATACCACGTTCTTTTGTTTTGCGATGACCACAAGTTGCCTAGAATACTTAATTGTAGAGGGTTTTCACCTTCTACAAATTATTGTGTAGTTCCCTAGATATCTGAATCTCTTCGTTTGATTTTACGAGTGCAGTGAACACTGGGGTACTGAATCTGTGTTCTCGAGGGATAAAGGTTTTGATGGATCTGGCTGGGGTACATTTGATACCAACTTTGACACTGATGCTGCATGGGACGTCAATTCTGTTGCAAAGGTAAAAATAGATTATTTTGCATTTTCTTTTTCACTTTTGCAACTGCTTGGTTAGATGAAGACCTTATCATGTTGTAGAACATTATTGTCTAGGCAACCTTCTACTCGTTCGCAGAGTTTGTCTCGTTTCTTAGAATACCTTTGACATTATTTGAAAGCTGAAAGTCCACGTTATATTGCTTACTTTCTTTGTTTATGCAGGATTCAGATCATGACAATCTCAAGGAATCTTCTCTTTTTGGAGATGATGATTGGGGCTTAGCCCCTATTAAAACGGGGTCCAAACAGTCCAACACACTACCGAATCAAATGCCATCCTTTGATTCTGTTCCTAGCACGCCAAGTTACAATGCTGGGATAGACAACACGTTCCCCAAACAAAGCCCTTTCTTTGATTCTGTTCCTAGCACTCCAAGTTACAATGCTGGGTTCAGTTATTCAGACAACACATTCCCGAAGCAAAGCCCTTTCTTTGATTCTGTTCCAAGTACCCCAAGTTACAACTCTGGATTCACTCAGACTGATAACTTGTTCTCGAGGCAAAGTCCCTTCTTTGATTCTGTTCCTAGCACACCAGCTTATAATTCAGGAGGCTCCCCGAATGCAGATAATATGTTCCAGAATAAGAGTCCGTTTGCCTTTGGGGACTCGGTTCCAAGCACACCTATGTACAGTTCTACAAACTCGCCTCGCAGACATAGTGAAGGATTTGAAGAAAACTCGAACAGCTTCTCCAGATTTGATTCCTTTAACATGAATGATAGTGGCCCCTTTGGCACCCGTGACTCTCTTTCAAGATTTGATTCAATGCGCAGCACCAGAGACTCTGACTACGATCATGGTTCATTCCAGCAACGGGACTCATTTGCTAGGTTTGATTCATTTCGCAGCACCGCAGACTCTGACTATAATTTTGGGCTCTTTCCTCCTCGCGAATCACTAAGTAGGTTTGATTCCATGAGTAGTACCAGGGACACAGATCATCGTCATGGTTTCACATCTTTTGATGATGCGGATCCGTTCGGTTCAAATGACCCATTTAAGACGTCGGCCGAGAGTCAGACACCAAGGAGAGATTCTGATAGTTGGAAAGCGTTTTGACGGGATGATGGAGTACTAGTGCTAAGTCATTTTATTCTATTTCATTTTTATCATTTGGCCAGTTTGTTGTTTGTAGGTATGTAATGTTGTGACTAGATAAAACATGTGTGCGGCATGCGTTGCTATCAAGATATAAGCTGTGTTGTACTATTATTTGTTAGCTTGATTTTATTTTTTTAAAAAAATATTCCATGTGAATTTTGACCTTTTCCACCACATTATTTTTTCGGAACTTCAAGGTGGACACAACTTTTGCTGGTCACCCATATTGAATGTATAAAGTGTATAATGAGCATTTTTTATCAGTTGATATTGGAGAGTTATTTTGTTTTATGAGTGGATTTGGGATCCTTGTAACTGATTCTTTTTTTTTTGGGTGCATTTTGTGCTCCCATCTTGTCACTTGTGTTGTATTGCTTAACTAATTGAACTATGGATTGATAGTAAAAGAAGTGTTCTTATATTGTATTTTTCTTTTTCTTTTCTTGTTGGTATGTGCTGTTTATACTAGTATGGAAAGAACAAAGGTAAATCTTCTTTTGCCACTAAAGCGTGTTTTTCTTAAGAAAAAATTAGGGGGTATGGTGTAGCGGATTACAATGTGGGAATTGAAGCATCACTTACTTCAGATAGCCAACTAACCGAGCTATTTGATAAAATAGATAGCCAACTAACCGAGCTATTTGATAAAATTCTCCACTTTCTGCCATTAACGAGTAGTTTCACTCAATAGATTAATCAGGCTGCAAAATATGCATCTTATAAAATATCTTCACATGAAAAATAAAGAAAAAGCTAAGCCATTTCTGAAATGATCTTTGCCAAGGATGAAGAGGTTCCATAGACTGCAAATGTTGTGCCCATGACAATAAATGCAGCATCTATAGCTAAACTATACCAGCCCAGCTCATCCTTAAAGACGATCAAGTGAAAAAAAGCAGGCAACACAAACCCCAAAACAACACTCACACTGCTACCAACCAATGACATGAAATCAGCAAAATTTGGTACTGTCAATGACACAAAACAGACTGTCAAAACCATAAGCCATATCAACCACAAACAGTATCTGCCTTCACAGAATCTCCTTTCCATCACTTCATAAACTGGATTCATCATCAGTGGAAAGCCAAGAAGAGGTTTATGCAAAGACCAAGCTGCTAACCGATCCCTGTTGAAAATTAGCGGTGATTATATCCTTGGTCTCTTCCCCAAATGCAAAGTAACCCAATGCTCCAAATGCACCATATAAAATTGCTACAAAGGCAACTGACAAACCCAATATTTTCCCAAACTTGTTCTTGTCTCTTGTCTCAGATTCCAGAGGCAACACCAATCCCATCCCTTCAAAAGCAAAAACAGCCACACCAAGACCGTAGAAAAACACATTGAATCCACCAAACATTTCTAAACTAGGCCTGTTCTTGAGGTAAATTAACACATCTTCAACCATCACTACACCCAAAGCTCCTAAATCAACAATTTCAGCAAAAATACTCAAAGGGGCTAAAAGGGTTAGTGTGGGAACTGAATTCAACCCTAACTGGAATGGGAAACAGCTCCAAATATACACCGATTTAGGCGAAAATCCCAAGATTCTGGGATTTGCTTCTGTGACAGAAGAATTAAACAAATATACTAAAGTATTACCAATGAAAATCATGTATCCAACTGAAAAACATGCTTGGGAGAGAACAATCATAACATCAACAACTAAACGACCAATAGGTCCACACACAGCAAATCCCAAATCACCAAAAGATGAGATTTTTGCACCTTCAAACTGTGATTCAAGCTTACGCCTAGAATAAACAAGAAGCATCATACAGTAATAAGAAAGAGTGGCTATTGAGATGATCAAGAGAGGCCCCATTAACCATCCTGTTTTCTTGAATGTGTAGGGAAGTCCAAGAACTCCAGCACCAACTAAAGACATGAAAATATTTGCAGAAGTCTTTGAAGGAGAAGAAAGTTGTTGATTTTGGCCCAAAAAAGGCACATCCTCTCCAGGTATTTTCAGGGTTGATGAACTTGCTTCATCTGTCTCAAACCCCATTGTTGTCTAATGCCAATCAAGAACACAAAAAAGATTTATAAAAAGGAAATATTTTTGTTGTACATAACAGAAAATCCATTTGGGGACTCTCCTAATATAATTGGACTAATAAGACTTTTCCTTTATATGGTATACACAATCTGCACGTTTGTCTAGTGTCCACTCCACTCGGGTAATCTCGATTTTCGATTTTTAAAAATACTATATTATTATAAATAGCATCTCTATTTTCTTCAAATACCTTTTCTTAATTTGGGTGAAGTATTAATACTGTATTACAGTGGATGAAATTAATAACAATTGATGTGTTATCTTTTGATTCATGAACTAAGTATCTGTCAACTTACTATACTAAAGTCATTGAATGAAACAAAAATCTATAACGTATCATGTATTTCGATAAACAGTTGGATACGTTCATATGATCGCAAGAACTTCAAATGTTTATGTACTTTGATAGCACAAGAAAACTCAAAAACCAAGTTCATACATAGATAAGTCTTTGAAATGATTTCTACCAAGCAATTTCAAGAGTCTTTAACCTCATGTTATAATGCATAACATAACAAGTGGAGTATAGTATAAAGAGGAGATAACCAAATAGATCATTTTTGTGTAATTATAACTTCTTGTAGTAAATTCCAATCGTACATGAACATGACCCTCACACCCCTCAACATACTCAAAAATAATAGCTTAACAAATGAATTACTAGTAGGAACAAAGTGTGGACTTACTTGCCCTTTGCTTATGAATAAAAACAATCTCTTCAATATACATCTTATGAAATGCTATGAGGAAAAGAAACTAAGCTTTTTTTGCAAAGATCTCCATCAGGGAAGAAGAGGTTCCATAGACGGCAAAAATTGTGCCCATGACAATCAATGCAGCATCAGAAGCAAAACCATACCATCTCAATTCATCTTTGAACGCAATTAAGTGAAACAAAGAAGGCAACACAAATCCCAAAACAATGCACACACTGCTCCCAACAAGTGACAAGAAATCAGCAAAATTGGGCACCGCCAATGCAACAAAAGTCACTGCTAAAACCACAAGCCATCTCAACCACACACAGTACCTGCCTTCCCAGAATCTCCTTTCCATTACTTCATAGACTGGATTCATCATAAGGGGGAAAGAGAAAAACAGGTTTATGCAAAGGCCAAGTTGAACAAAGGTGCTGAGCAATCCCTGCCCAAGATTTGTAGTGATTATATCTTTAGTGTCTTCCCCAAATGCAAAGTAGCCCAATACTCCAAAAGCACCAAACAGCAATGATATGAAGCCCATTGCCAATCCCAAGATTTTCCCAAACTTGTCCTTGTCTCTTGTCTCTGATTCCAGAGGTAAGACCATACCAATCCCTTCAAAAGCATACACAGCCACACCAAGTCCATAGAAAAACACATTGAACCCACCAAACATTTCAAGAACAGGCCTGTTCTGAAGGTAAATCATCACATCCTCAACCATCACCACACCCATAGCTCCTAATTCAGCAATATCAGCAAAAATACTTAAAGGGGCTAAAAGGGTCAGAGTAGGTATTGAATTCAATCCCAACTGAAATGGGAAACAGCCCCATATATAAGCTGCCTTGGGTGAAAGTCCCAAGATTTTGGGATCAGGTTTTGCAATTGAATAATTGAACAAATATGCCAAAGTATTAGCCACAAAAATCAAGTAGCTAACGCAAAAACCAGCTTGAGATAGAATAATCATAAGATCAACAGACAATCTACCAACAGGTCCACACACAGCAAACCCCAAATCACCAAAAGATGAAATTTTTGCAGCTTTTATGTGGGATTCAATCTTACGCCTTGAATAGACCAAAAGCATCATACAGTAGTAGGTAAGAAAGGCAACTGAGAAGAGCATGATAGAACCCATAACCCATCCAGTTCTCTTAAAGGTGTAAGGAAGACCAAGAACTCCAGCTCCAACTATGGCTATGAAAACATTAGCAAAAGTCTTGGAAGGAGAAGAAAGATGTTGAATCTTGCCAAGAAGTGGTGTATCTTCTCTTGGGATACTCAAAACATGAGAAGATGAACTTGCTTCATCTTTCTTAAACCCCATACTCTTATTATCCCAAAATCAAGAATCCAATCAAACTTCTACACAAACCCCAGATATTAAAAATCAAAACTTTAAGATTTGATTAACAAGAAGAAGAAAAAAATCAAGATTGAATCTTTTCTCTTGCTCTTTTTGAATCTTCTTGGAAACAAGGTATATTTGGTATGAGTTTTTGAATCAAGATTGTAGTCTTTAAGCTGCCGACGGCTGTGGGGTGTGTTGAAATATGGTGGGGGCATGCAGAGCTGTAAGATTTCCAAATCAGTGCAAGTTGAAACTATCAAACAAGGTAAAGAAAAATAAAATAGTGACAATTGTGTTGGTTATTTCAAATACTAAATAATTTCTCTTATTCTAATTTTGGTCATGAATGAACCATTTAAAGAAAATCACTTTCAAATAATAAAGAAACTATAAATTTTAACATGAATGGTACTTGGTAAAATAAAGATAAAATGTTATATCTATATTGTTTTAAATGAATTAAGTAAAAGCATACATCTATTTTTTTTTTATATATAATGGATAAGTAGATGTGAATAAAATACAGAATTCATTTGATAGAGTATATAATAATAATGAAAAATAGAATACATTAGTAATGCTTGCATTAGTAATATTTGCATCAATTATGCAAGCATTATTTCTAATACATTGTTTGGTTTTGACGTATTTGAAATAACAATTATTACATAATTTTTATTAAAAATATATGTTTACAAATATACCCTTCACACTTATTTATTTGTACACTTCCTTTGCAATAAAGTTTTTTGCAAAAACATCAAAAAAAAAATTGCTAAAACATCATTAACTCTTTGTCTTCTTCTTTTTTTGTTTTCAAAAATAATATTAAACAGTTATACTATTTCTTCAAAATAATTTTGTGGAAAGTTGACAAATAATTTTTTATCAAATTTATCGTCATAATAGTAAAAAATTTAATTAAATTATATCGAAATCGAATTTTTTTTGTTAAAAAAAAAGATACTTAAAAGGTCATAAAACCTTTTAGGCCAATAAAAAGTTAAAAAGACACCGAAAAAAATAAATCAAAATAAAAACAAAAACTTATGACAACAAAGAAAATGAAAAGGCTTTTAAGGGTAGTTTTATAACTATATAATCTAATGCAAGTGTTAAAGTGCTATGTATTACTATTACCTAGAATTTCTTGATATTAGTAATACATAAGTTAATACACAATAGATACATGACATGAAAAAGTGTACTTAACAAGGTACTACTAATACACACACGTAATACATGCATTATATTTTCTAATACACTCTACCAAACGATCTCTAAATATTTTTTTACGACCTTACTTGTATATTAGTAGTATATTTAAGTAAGAGAGACTTTGTGTAATAAAGGAAACATTAAAAAGTAGAGATACTACGTAACCAAAAGTTAGAGAAAGTTTTCATTTTTGTTTGTTTGTGGTCGAAAAGAGGAAATGATAAGATCATTAAAACGTTGTTTTCCTCCCTTCTATTATTAGATTAGAAGGAACAAAAAAAACTTTTGAATTGGTCGTTTATGGAGGCTCTGCCAATAATTTTGTCAAACCATCATCATCATTGAAATAAAGAAAGGAAGTAGACACGTTGCATAGTTATTACGCACAAAAATCTCATGAAAAATACAATAATCATACTCTAATTTTCATACGAAGAGAATTAGTTTGAAAAACTTGAACAGTTTGTATTCAAAGTTTGTTAATTTCAAATACAAAACAAACACCAACCCTAAAAGATCTTTCATTAGGAAATGTGTCTGAATATTATTGACCTATTCATTTGTGTGCTTAAATATTTTGCATAATATCTTAGAAGACATCAAGAATATTTAAGCGTTTTGATGGTAGAAAATGATATTAAAAGATAATAAGAAAAGACACAGCAACTCATAGAATATCCAGAAGTATGTTCATTTTATTTCTTGTTATCGTCAAATCAACAAGTGCCAAAATTTATTTTGGGTGGTTCATCAATTAGAATCCCCTTTTGGATAAGAAGATTCTGTCTTTTCATTAACTTTTGCTCTTTTTAACCCCATTTGTGGCGACTCGTCTTGGGTTATTTGTTTGGGTACTTTGTTGATAATGAAGATAGTAAACATTGGGGACAAGGTCACTGTTTCTTTTTGTAATGACCTGGAGTCGTAATCTAACTTCACGAGATAGTGATAAGGTCTGCGTATATAGACCATTAAAAAGATCTTTCAAGATTCCAAATGAACTGAAAAATACTTTCTTGGAAACAGCTCTATCTAAAATACAAACCTGAGAAAGATAAGATTTCAGTGGAATTCATACCCACTTTGGTGATATACCTCACAAGCAGGCATATATCCATTGCTTTGGAAAAAGGATGAAACTTCATTTTATGCAGAAAGATGAAAACAGAGACTAGCAACAAACCATAAATGCCAGTAACCCTGGAGCAAACTTGTGGGCACAACAGAACAAAACAAGAGACTACTTCACACTAGAAAGAGAAGCAACACTAGAGTGTTCATGAGATTTACGACATTCCTCTACCCAACGTAAAATTGTGTAATGCAGATACGTCCAGGATTGTCTAGGTTTAAGAAAACTAGAACAACATAAAACAGAGCAGTAACACCCAAAAATACCAAAAATCAACGGACCACATATTGCTGTCATAGCATTTAAAGAATTGTTCTTTCATGCCCAAAACTAGAAAGAAAAATGTCAAAAGCAGAAGCATCAACAGTCTAGATCAAATGAAGTTACTATACCGACCAGGTCATTCAAGTAAAAGTCAAAGTTCACAATGTTAAAAGTAACAAAAGTCATACTTCCAGTTAAGGTGCTTGGATATGTATCTGATACAATAATAAGACCAGCAAAGTTCTGGCTTCAGCTAGATTTTTTTCTCAATAAATCCTGGTAATTGCACGCTGTAGTATGATACCAAGTATAAATAGTTAACAAACATCAAGTATAAATAGTTAACAAACATAGGCTTATAGATGGTTTGAATTAAGAAATACTTCTATGCAATCACTGATCAAACCTGGCACTCAATAAACACCTCTCGACAGGAAACTTGATGGGCAAAAAATGAGAAAGAATAGACTGAGGCAAAGAAAATCTAACCGCAATAACGGTTTCAACAGCAAAGCGATGCAAAGGGGACCGACAATTAAACATAAATACAGACACCAAGCAGCCAAATCGATGCAAAATGCAAGAGGTGGCTAAGGAATCTATTTCAACACGAGGACGTTAGGAAAATATCAATAGGTCTATTTTAGATAACTAAGATCATGGACTATCACCAATGGAAAAGTATTAAAATCAGGTAAACCAAAATTTATGAGGAGGATATGACCCATAAAATGTGCTGATTAATCCTTAGAAGAATGCCAATCTAACAGATCAAACATATGAGATAAACCAACTAAAATTTCAAGTAAGGGATCCCCAAGGAAACCCTAAAGAGTCTAATTGTATTCAGTGACAAAAACAGACAGCAATCCCCAATTGTGCATCAGGAGCGACTTCGATACGGGAAATTTTTGTAGTGTTCTTTTTTTCAAATATTAGATTCTCTAATGCTATCATTCCAATTCTATTGGACGTACCCAAAAAAACAGCCAGACACAAAGGGTTAAACATACAATTCAAGATGCAAAATAAGTTGTGACAACATGCACCAAGTATGAATCAGTATGTCTTAACACCACAAAGCAGGTTTACTATATCAACTACTATTCCCAAGCTACATCCTTATAACCACAATCGTCCTTTCTCTAACCAAAATGCTACTTGGAGGGAATACTAACATTGTAAAAGAATGTGCATCAACAAAAAAATTGTACAGGAATTGTTCATCCTTAGTTCTATCTGAGGGAATACATGCCCTAATAATTACACACAAAAATAGAAAAAAAGAGTGGCATTATAATCGACATGTGTTAGCTCATTCTGCTCTAAGATTCACAACAGTATATTATGAAAAGCAATGAATTTGCTTGGATATCTCTAATGAACTTCAAAAAAAGTTATCTTTATTGCTAGGAGAACATCCCTAAAACATATCATGCTTCCTTACACAACAAAATCATTGCTTTAAACAACTTTATCACTCTCATTTCCAACAAAAAATCTTACAAAGAAAAAGAGAAAGATACAGAAATACCCACACAACAGATTCAATCAATCCAGCTCTTTCTGAACTTTAATCCCCATAGAATTCGCCGTCCCAATAATAGACTTACAAATTGACTCCAAAGGCATGTACTGGCAAAAAGGGTCACTCTGCTTGATTTTCGCAATTTCATAAACGTGCTTTAGGGTTAACGTCGACGCTGTTACATGGCCCGGGCGGCCACTTCCCAGATCAATTCCAGCGGCCTGCTTTAAGTACCAAGTTACTGACGGAGACTTAACGATGAAATCGAAAGTCCCATCCTTGAATGCGGTGATAGTCACCGCCATTGGTGTTCCAGCCTTGAACTTCTGGGTCCTAGCATTGAAGTCCTTACAGAATGCCATGGAGTTCAGTTTGTACTGACCGAGAGCCGGACCTACTGGTGGTCCGGGCTTAGCTGCTCCCGCATCGACGGTGAGACGGATCGTGGCTGAGATAGGGCGGCGTGTTAAGATCTCTTTAAGCGTTGCCATGGTTGAAATGTGACGGTGAAGAGTGGGGTTTTGCTATTGCGTTTGACTGTCTGTGCATTTTTTATTAATGGGCTTTGGGCCCATCATATTAATGGGCTGCTTCATTCTTGGTCCAATAGGAAAAATAAGAGCCGAATACGCTTTTTTGCTGTTGGTTAAAAATAATTATATTCGATAGTCAAATATATATTAATATCATAGCATATTAACATAAAATTAATATTTGCTGATTATAATTTTATTTGACAGCTTTTTATGTCATCCTGATTTAATATCTCAATTTAGGTTTAAAAAAAAAAAAAAAATTCTTAGTAGTTTAAATAAAGTAGAAAGAAAAACTGAGTGTAGTTTTCTTTTTAAAAAGATAAATTCATATAATTCAACAGAATCTAAGAAATGCTCAAAACGGAATTGTTTTTTTTTAAATTACTAGCTCATTGAGGCTTTGCCTTTTCTTCAGAGAACCAGGTTCCTTATTCTGCAGTAACTTAAAACCCTCTTTTGTTATAATGAATAAGTTATGTTTCGGACTCTCCAAAAATATTATCACATCTACGAAGAATACGAGTGTACACTAGTGGGACACTTCTGTATTACTACTCAAGTTATGTATGTGCATTTACAGAAGATGTAGATTTGAGGGATTTGTCATGCATGTGCTTTTGCCAAGTTGATCAAAACATAGAAGCTATTTAACAAAAATGAAGAGAGATCAATATTTCCCCTTTTCATACATAGTCACATTACATCTTGTTTACACCAGCAATGCTCAGCTTCACAATCATTTTGTAGAGAAGGGAAACTTTTCAACTTTTTCTTCTTCTGAGTTCTGGAGGGAAGGAAAACACAATTCCCTCATGAGGTATAAATGCATCTTGCATCATATATTGATATCAGTACATAATTTGAAGCAAAAGGACAAACATTGACTTCTTGGAGCCTCCAAGGATACAGGAGCTCCCTATTTGTCGTCATCATCAACAATCAATATGAAACATGGCCAGCAGAAACTCAGAAAATTGCTGGCCATATGGTGTATGCTAAGATGCATCTGTACAAACAGCTACCAGACTCTCCTTCATATGTCACTCAACACCCCCTTTAAAAGATCCAGTCCTTCAGCTGATATACTTCTCCTTCTTGTAGTTTTTGGTATTTCAATTCGAGGTGGTGGATCATGAGAGAAGCAGATTACAAGAACGGTTAGATTATCACAACAGTTACGCTTCAGTGCCTCCTTGACAAGAAATTTTGAGCATTTTTCAGGATCATTATGCAGCATGAGCTCCTTTCTTACGATTGTTACTGCATATTGGCTACTCATGACATCCCATAAACCATCGCAGCCAATTATCAGGAATTCATCCTCTTCTGACAGGACCACCTCTTCAAACTCTGGCTCCGAGATCAACAGGCCCTTTGAACCTTTGGCACTCTTTATGTGCCAGTCACCCAGAGCTCGTGCAACTGACAGTTGGCCATTGAGGTAGCCATCAAAAATGACGCCCCCTAGTTTTTCAATTCTTAATTTCTCGGAAGTAGCATTTGGTTTGTGGTCTTTTGACAATTCAATTGCTCTTCCACGCTTCCCTAATACAGCTCGAGAGTCCCCAGCATTAGCTATGAGCATGGTCCTGTGTATTACAACAAGATACAACATATAAATGACTTTTTGCCATTTCAAAAAGGAAGTGTGCATATACTATTTATATATTGATATAACAAATAACAATGTAAGGAGAAATGTGCCTTCATAAGTGAAAATCAGAACTAAAAATGGGAAAGATATGCCATATGGAATGTAGTATAAAGGCCAAAATCAGTAGGAAGACCATTTTTACGGGATAGACTTACACATTTCCAACCAGTAATCCAATCTACTCGGACATGAACTTTGAACAACATAAGGACCCTATGCATGTGTTTAAAATACACTTTTCGAATCAAATAAAAGCCTTGTCATCTGTATACTAAACAGAGTAAAATTTGGAGAATTCCTTGGAAAAGTTGCAAAACTCACATGCCAAAAGTAAAACTGGACTAACATGAGCCATCGACATTTGCCTTACAAAGCTAATGAAGCAAACAACACCAAACAAGTACTGTGAATTGATCTTTTGGCTACATATAGACATGAGCAGCATTTAGTTCAATATGAGGAGAAACGATGCCTATCATCAGTTCCTCTCCAATTTTTTTGATACAAAGGAATTCTACCACTATTTGAATAAAACACAGACAATACTTCAAGAGATTCATAAATTAATATAAAACAATGTTTAGGGACAGTGATGGTTTCAGTATTTGTTGTCCCCTTCTGACATGAAGAATTGGAACTTAGGACTGAACCACACAAAAGCAGATCAATATCTTACCTTCCTAAAATAAGTGCAATCAGAGCAGTTGTTCCAGAGGAACTATCTAGAGACTTTGTATCTGCTAACGTATTATCGGCTTTCTGGAAAGCATTCCTGACAGCTTTTTTAACCATTGATGGGAAATGGGAATCCTCTAAAATAAAATTAAGGAGATTATTTTGAGTAAATGATGCAGCATCAATGCCACCGTGCCCATCAAACACCTGGGAGTACAAAAACAACAATCAGATGAGTCATATCATCAAAACCCAAGGAATCGACTATGCGCATCCTAGTTGATATCATGCAACTACCAATAACTAGGTAACAATCATTGAAATCAAAATAATGTGGCTTATTTTTAAAAAAATACTAGTGCTCATTTTCAGCTTTCTAATCAAAATACAGAATGTTTAAATTTTATGACTAGGAGTAGAATTCAATACAAGACATTCAAAAAGCACCAGTGACATCAGGTGTGTATCCGCCAAGAAGCATATTTTGACTTCACATACATAATGTAATTTTCAACAAATGTATGAAGTACTTCACCGCCTCCTTAAAAACTGATAGTTTGAATCAAATAAGAAACTACATACACCATAATATGCTCCTTGTGAAAGAAGACCTTTGGAGTCATCAACTTGTTCACGGAGATTATCAATACGGATATGTTCATCTTCCATGTACTGTTTGGGTCCCATCTCAGAATAGCTTCCTGAGCGAAAGATGGGCACATATGCACAATTATCACTTGATGGTGATTTGAGACCAAGCATTACTGTATTTGGTTCCTACATATTTATAAGACAAATACAACTTTCAACTGGCAAGCAGAATAAAAACACACTGACAGATAAAAAGCCTCTCCAGCTAACAACATACAACTGTATATGCTTGCGAAACAGTTATCGTGCACAAATTTATATATGAAAAGCAATTTGAGAAACGCAATAAATGGAAGTACATCAATAGCTTATAAATCATTATGGACCAACAAAGCCACTGTTGGCATAATCATCATGGAATTAAAATCATAAAAGATGGAAACAGTCGGAAGATATTTGAAAATCTTGTAACGGTTTACTAGAGCAAATCAAGGTATTCAATACGGAAATGAAGAACAATGTCTGCACCGGGATCTACTTTCCACTGCTAACAACACACCAGAACAAGGATTTAAAAGCAGACATTGTTGTTAATTAGCAAGTAGTTAGGATTTAGGATTGCCACTAGTAAACAATCAACAGGAACCACCGCGCATATCGATCCAGTTTTCCTCTTTTTGCTTTTCAAATAGTTCATTTCCACAATAGGATCAAGCCTCACAGATCACCCCTCAAACAATTGATACAGGATCCTTCTAAAGGATATAACTTTAGTACATAACATACATCATAATACTATTGCAATCAGAAGACTTGGTCTTTTCAACATAATTAAACAACTTCAGGTTCTGCAAGCATAAGACCAAACTATCATGTAAAAAAAGGAAATTTCCAAATTGGGATCCACTCACCAATGCAGAAGTAGCTCCCAAATTTGCTTGGCTGATACAATGCCTCATCCCTGGATGGTTTCTTGGTGGCTTCCCTGCATTTGGTTGACTCAAACCATCAGACACTTCCTGATTTTCTTCAATTGCTGACATATTTCCTTTACAGAACCCATTCTCAATTTCCCCATTACAGGGTGACATATTGGTGCCTGGAGCCATCATTTCTTTCATTCACTCCATCAATAGATCCCTTAATAATGTGCATTTGCTTTCATGGTTTAATTATTAAATTTTTTTTCTTTCTTCACATGGACAGCTGTGTTACTGTTTCTTGATCCCAGGTCAGAAACACCACAAGAACCCACATTTTTAGGCAGAAAATGAGTATTACAGACCCTTCTTTGAAATTGACAAAGAAGCAAAGTCACCCACATGCCAAGATTTAAACTTTATCAAGATTTGAGATTACCCAAATGGTACAAGATCTGGAAAAAATTAACAAATATTGATTAAACCGAGAAAAACAAACATTTTGTTATTGTGTAGTAGCAAGAACATGAGATTAGATGAATGTATATGGATAATAGAGTGGCGATCCCAGCTTTGAGCTTTTTTCATGGCCGGCTTTCTAGGTTATGGGGATTGGGAGATTGGGTTTGTTACACGTGGCACTGTCGTTCGATGGCAGGTATTTTAGTTTACCACAACCATGTATTTTGCCACTAACAACAAATTAATTATTTTATACTCGATATTTATATCAAATCATATTTATCTCTGTTTCGCTTTAATCATTCATATTTCTATATATTATCATACATTAAACAATTGTGTTTATATTTCTTTCTCTTAACCATTTTACAAATTACATAAAAAGATCTTCTTCTATAATTTCTGTTAAGTAATCATAGTTAAATAATCAATTAAAATATAAATATAGTAATTATTTTTAATTAAGTTGTATATAAATGGCACATGTTATGTATTTTTTAAATATTTTAACATAAATAGCATGTTTGATATTAAATTAATACACTAGTTGATCTTTTATGAAATCAACTTAATATCGAATAAAATTTTTTACAGAAAGTTCATTTAAAATTATTTTATTAGTGGTATATAATTTTAAAAAGTTTTTAAAATGCGTATGAGGTCAAGATTAGTGGCTAAAGAAATGCAAGTGGAAAATATTAAAAAATTACGGCTTTTCTTTAATCAAAAAATTCAAATTTAAATTTTAAATGTGCAAAAATATTTGATAAAAAATGTTACACAGAAATGAAACTCTGTTTAATACGAATTTAAATCAATTAATTATTCAACAAAAATAAAAACTAGTCTAATTTAATTTTAAATATCAACCTAATTACAAAAATAAAATCTCAATGGAGTAGGTAGTAGTACACTTTTGACCTTTTTCCCAAAAAGAATTTTGACGTAGATATGACAATTGCTTGTTTATTTATTTATTAAAAGCTTTTTAAATTGTTTTTTTTTATTCCCATTCAAAAATTTCCTTGCAGGTGAAAAGCAATTGATTTATTTGATTATAACTCGATTAATATTTATTATTTTATTAATAAAAAATATTTTTAAATTTTACTTCATTAATTATATAATCACTAAACAATTAAAATCAACATGACGTCAAATACGTAACGACAAAAATAATAATGTTAAACCCACTCTGAACAAATGGAAATGTCCAGGTAGTGGGCACGATGACCACAAAGAAAATTTAATAATAAAAAATTGTGTTGGATATATTCAGACTGTCCAAATATAAATAGACTAATAAAACGAAAGGCTTGTTCATTTAAAATTGCACGAATATTTATATTAAATTAATAAATATGTAAATTATATTTATAAAATTTAATTATTCAATAATAATATATATTTTATTTTTAAATTTATATGATTTGATATATACAGGATATTCCAAATCGGGCCATTAGCCAGTGCATGGGGACCTCAGGTGTTGACCTTATTAGCCACATAAGTCTAAGACAATTGTTCCTTTTTCTTTACTAACTTTTTTGTTTATAAATATTATAGTTACTAGTAAATTTACTTGCGTTTTGCGTGGAGATTTGATATCACAAAATTTATAAAATTATAATTTAAATCTATCAGTCATTAAAACTAAAACACCATATTATTTTATATATATAAGATTACGCGATAATAAACAGTAATAATGTAAAGAAAAATGAAACTTATTATATCTTATCATTTTTTTTAAGATAAGTGTAACTTATCTTATCATTTATCCTTAATAACATAAGTATAAACTGAAGACTTTAAAAATACATATCAAGATTTGTAACATAAGCAATGGTGTCAGTGAGTCATTCAACACGAACCAAGTACACAAATATTTAGTTGATAAAGGTAACTTATCTTATCATTTATCCTAATAACATAGGTAAAAATTAATGAGTATAAAAATACATATTAAGATCTGTAACATAAGTAATGGTGTTAGTGAGTCACTCAACAGGAACGAAGTACACAAATATTTAGTTATGAAAAAAAAAGAAGAAGAAAGGTTTAGAATTTTCAATGTTTTAAAATAAGAGACAACAAAGGGTGACTTGCACAAATGTTTGTTGCGAGGTTACAACTATTTGGAAAAATTACAACTCTTCGTATAGGTCACAACCTTTCATAAAGTTACAACTTTTCATAAAAGTTGCAACTCTTTATTAAAATCGCAACTTTTCATGAAAGTTGCAATTCTTCATTAAAGTCGTAACTCTTCATAAAAGTCACAATTTTTAATAAAAGTCACAATTTTACATAAAAGTCACAACTCTTCATAAAAGTCTCAAGTTTCCGTGAAAAGAGAAAGGCTAGTTTAAAAAATAAATAAATATTAAATAAAACTTTTGTTTGTTGGAACGCCATGTAGACGAACCTAAGATTTTCATATATATATATATATATATATATATATATATATATATGATTGTTAGCTATTGATTTGTTGAAAATAACAAGTTAGAAGATGGATCGTAAAAATATTTGTTATTATTATCTCGATAAATATCTTATTTCATCATACTCAATCAAAAATGTCGAGGTTATGCCCCATGACACGAGGATCCACATTACTAAGTTCCCGACTATAGTACAGTAAGTAGTTTGGAAATGATTATACAATCGCTACATTAATTATGTCATGCGCCAACAATAATATTTAAAATTATTCAAAAGTCAATAACAAGCTTATAACAAAATGTGTTTTTATTTTTGAAACCCTTGAATAACCCAATAAATTTTCGATAAAAGAATTAAAATTCAATAAGGATGGTGAGTCATTAAGGATGTTTCTAACAATGTGGCATAGGTTAGTTGGCTAGTCCAAATTATATAATAATAATAATAATATTGGAAGTTGGAAGAAAGTGAACATTTTATACCTTAGTCTACAATTACACATATTCTTTAGTACACAAGCCATACACATTTTTCATGCGTTTTTTTTTTTCTCATATCGTCTTCCGAATTCATATAATAATATGACTATATTTGAATTTGTATTGAAAATTGAAAGGTCTCATGTTATAAGTAAAGCGTATTATGGTGATTCTGAATCAAGAATATTCGTAGAAAATATGAATGAAAAAATATTTATCAATGTAACATTTGTTATTGTGTGTTATATATATTTAACACACTTTTTTGTCCTATTTTCTTGGCAATGATACCTGAGTGAGTTCACTGTTTAATCATCTTTTTGTTCAAACCAAAAATACCAAATTCAGAATTTTGTAAGCCATACATGAACTAGGTGAGAAAATTGAGTAGTTGGGTTAATGATTATAGGAATATTAGTTCTTAGTTTTATAAAAGTAGAAAAGTTCATATTTTTTTCTTGCTGAAACCTCAAGATTTCAATAGTTGCACTTATTTGCTTTGCCCTTTATGCTTTATTAGTGGGGAAGAGCAGAAGCAGATACCCCACTAAAGAAAACTACACCTTTTTTTCCCTTTTCCTTCTACTTCTTGTTCTTTATTTTCCCCCTTTTGTTATGGCGGTTTAATGTTCTGTAAGTAAATTTCTTGTCCCTATCCAATACTCAAACCATATTTTCTCAAGATTTTGTTCTGCTCTTTTCAGAGTTTCAATATTCTTTTTGTCTGCTCCATTATCTCCTTATGAAATATGGCTCATTTCAAACTCTAGGTGGGAAAATTACTGTTCATGTCTTTCTAGTGTGAAATTGAGGCTACCCCTTTCTTCCCTTTTCCCCCTTTTTAATATGCTTTGACTGAACTATTATGTGTTTTGAATTCTTGATGTTACTGCTTACTATGTATACTTAATTTCTGTTGATGTAAATTTTTCCTATCTCTGCCTAGCAGTGTCAAGATTGCACATTTTTGTACCCAAGTTCACTATGAGACTATTTTGGACAATAATTTTAGTAGTTCTCTACAATGGGTGTTCTTCAGAGGGGGTTAATTCAACTCTTTCTGCAAGGCCTAAAGTTGTGAACATTGGGTGTATGGTGTCTTTCAATACACTTGTTGGGAAAGTTACTAAAGTTGCTGCGGAAGCTGCTGTTGAGGATATAAATTCCAATCCAGATGTTCTTGGAGGAACTAAACTGAATATGATAACATTGGACAGTAATGCCAGTGGATTTCTTGGAATAGTTGAGGGTAAGCTAGCCCCTTGCGAATATCTGTAATTTTTGTTGCTTTTGTGGATAGCATTTTCAGTGTTTCAATAATTCTGTTCTTGTTCTTTGAGTTTTTTGTAATTTGTTTGGTTTTTATAACAGCTATCCGTTTCATGGAGACGGATACTATGGCAATTGTTGGCCCCCAATCTTCTGTTATAGCCCATGTGGTATCAAACATTGCGAATGAGCTGCAGGTCCCTCTATTATCATTTGCAGCCACAGATCCCTCTCTTTCTTCGCTTCAGTACCCGTTTTTTGTTAGAACTTCACCAAGTGATAAGTATCAGATGGAAGCTATAGCTGAAATGGTTGAGTACTATGAATGGAGGGAGGTGATTGCTATATATATTGATGATGATTTTGGAAGAAATGGTATAGCTGCATTAGCAGATCAGCTGGCCAAGAGGCGATGTTCGATCTCTTACAAAGCAGCAATGAGACCTGGAGCAACATTGGATGATGCCCGGGATGCTTTGGTTCAGGTTGCTTTGAGAGAGTCACGAATAATGGTTGTTCATACTTATCCTACAAAGGGTCTGGAGATATTCTCTATGGCACGGTATTTGGGGATGATAGATAAAGGATATGTGTGGATTGCTACAAATTGGCTCTCAACTATCCTTGACGCTGGTAGTCCCCTTCCTTCGGATGAAAAAGAGAACCTTGAAGGGGCTATTACCTTGCGTATACACACTCCAGGTTCAGAATTGAAACAGAAGTTTGTCTCACGGTGGAGCAATTTGACAAGGAAGGCAGGACTTGCTGGATCTTCAAGGATGTCCACTTATGCACTCTATGCTTATGACACTGTGTGGCTACTTGCTCGTGCCATCAATGAATTCTTTAACCAGGGTGGAAAAGTTTCATTTTCTAAGGATCCAAGGCTAACTGAACTGAATAGTGGAAGTATGAATCTTGATTCTATGAGCATCTTTAATGGAGGGAAGTTATTGCGAGACAACATTTTTAAGGTTAATATGACAGGTGTAACAGGACCATTTAGTTTCACTTCTGAAAAGGAACTCTTCCGCCCTACTTTTGAAGTCATTAATGTGGTTGGTACAGGTTTTAGGAAAGTTGGTTATTGGTCTGAATACTCTGGTTTATCAATTGTGCCTCCTGAAACACTGTACTCTAAGCCGCCAAATCGTTCCTCTTCGAATCAACAGCTACAAAGTATAATCTGGCCTGGACAAATAACGGAAAAACCTCGTGGATGGGTTTTTCCAAACAATGGGAGACAACTGAAAATTGGAGTTCCTAACAGAGCTAGCTTTCGTGAATTTGTTGGAAAGGTACCAGGCGTCGACTCATTCAGAGGATACTGTATAGAGGTCTTCACTACTGCCATAGACTTATTGCCTTATGCTCTCCCTTACAAGCTAGTTGCCTTTGGGGATGGTCATAACAATCCAGATGATACAGAGCTAATACGCCTAATCACAGCAGGAGTGAGTATAAGACTACCAAGGTTCTACTGTACTGTCATTTGAACAATGTGCTTTCTAACTGTATCCACTTGACCTTTTATTTCAGGTTTATGATGCAGCCATAGGTGACATAGCAATTACAACTAATCGAACAAAAATGGTTGACTTCACTCAACCATACATTGAATCTGGGTTAGTTGTAGTGGCACCAGTTAAGGAGCAGAATTCTAATGCTTGGGCTTTTCTCAGTCCATTTACTCCTAAGATGTGGTGTGTCACTGGTGTTTTTTTCTTAATTGTGGGCACTGTAATTTGGATTTTGGAACACAGATTGAATGATGAATTTCGTGGACCTCCGAGTAAACAGATTGTCACTGTTTTATGGTGAGTTGGCAAAACATAACTACTAAATTAGAATATATTTACCTGATGAAAGAGTGTGTCATATTTGTTCGCTCTTTCTTGACTATCTCCCACACTTTCTAGTTTCCACTTGCCAAATTCACTTTGTAGAATATCAAACTCTTGACCCTTTCCTATGTAAAACTCTTTTGCAGGTTCAGCTTTTCAACTCTCTTTACTGCCCAGAGTAAGTAACCTATGCTGGTTGAGTTACTTCTGTACTAACATTTGAATGAGCTTCTATAACAAAAAAAAAACACTTTTATATGCAGGAGAAAACACTGTCAGCACCTTTGGCCGTATTGTCCTTCTTATATGGCTATTTGTGGTTTTGATAATAAACTCAAGCTATACTGCCAGTCTCACCTCAATTCTTACAGTGCAGAAACTTTCTTCCCCAATTACCGGAATTGAAAGTTTAGTAAATACAAAGGAACCCATTGGTTATCAGTGGGGTTCATTTGCCCGTAACTATCTGATTCAAGAACTTCGCATTGATGAATCTAGACTTGTTCCTCTTAACCTCCCTGAAGATTATGCTAAAGCTTTAAAAGATGGTCCTAGCCGTGGTGGTGTTGCAGCAGTGGTAGATGAGCGTGCTTATATGGAGCTTTTCCTCTCATCGCGTTGCCAATTCAGTATTCTGGGTCAAGAATTCACAAAAAATGGATGGGGGTTTGTAAGTAGCTCTCTGTCAGTTTCACCTTTTGCTTTTGCATGTCCTTATCAACTTCACCTTTGTTATACATGTGAATCTGCTTTTGTTGATGTTGTCTCACACCGTGATGAATTGATGATACATGCAAATATGCCAAGAAATTGATTACGTATGAGAAGTATTTACATCTACTACATGCAAATATGCCAAGAAAGTTTAATTTTTTACTGATGCATGGTTTTCTCCATTGTTCCTTAGTTATGCGGAGTAATCCTGCTTGAAACATGTCTTCTGAAGATGAATCATACTACTGTTAGCTCAATATATGGAAGGAAACCTGAAACTTTGGGAGATCATTAACACTCTTGACATAACATGGTGCTTGCTTCACACAAAATTTGCCTTATGGTATCTTTCAAAACATAGGGGGTCGATTGGTGAGAGCGTTTAAAGTAAAGAATAAAAGTACTAAGTTGGTGTATTTGGTCTGGCTATGTTTATAACTACCTTTCCTTTCATCCCAAGCCATCAAACTAATCAATATAAGACCTTTTGTTTTGAAGGATTTATGCCAGACCTGTCGATGTTTTGAGAATAATGCCCCTTCCTGACTTTGCTGTTTTATGACTAGTACTTGATTTGTTTTCTATTTTTTTCCCTCCTAGGCTTTCCCTAGGGATTCTCCTCTAGCAGTAGACATGTCAACAGCAATTTTGAAACTATCAGAGAATGGGGAACTTCAAAGGATCCATGATAAATGGCTTTCTGGAATAGCTTGCACTTCACAGAGTACAAAGCTTGAAGTGGACAGACTTCAGCTGAAAAGCTTCTCAGGTCTATTCTTTCTATGTGGGTTGGCATGTTTTCTGGCTCTGCTCATTTATTTTGTGATGCTAGCATGTCAATATTGCCAATACTATCCCAATTCTGAGGTAGCTAGTGAAAGTTCACGATCAGGACGACTGCAGACATTCCTTTCTTTTGCTGATGAAAAGGAAGAGTCAGTGAGGTCTCGATCCAAACGAAGGCAACTAGAGGTGACTTCAGTAAGAAGTATTGATCAAGATGCATCAGTAAATGGTTCAAGAACTGACCGTTCTGAGATATACTCGAACAGGGTTGTAAGTTTTGGAGAATCTGTATAGTTCATAAACAAAAATCTACTACTCTTCCTCAAATGTAAGTATTAAGGTTGACTGCGTATTTGTGTAGACAATGCTGTAACTGTATCAAATTTTACAAAGTTCTGATGCCATTGACATATTATGTCAAATAATCGATGAACCTTACAACAACTATTACTATAACTCAATCTCGAACTAACTGGAGTCGGATATATGAATCTGCAACTGTTTGTGTCTTTCCATTTAAGCCTATTTTTGAAAAAAATAAAAAAATCTCTAGCACTAGAGTATCCTGCTAATCCATATGTATGATTACTACAAACCCTTTCAGCTCGAATAAGGAACATATTTGAGCATTTAAAATAAAAACAGAGAAATGTTGGTAAACATACTTTAATAAGATTACACATTTGGTTTCATATATACATTATTTTTGTTTCCAACAACAGTGGTGTATTCGGACAGCTTTCTGGTACCTCCCCGGCACAGGCATATTTACATAGTGTATATTACAATTTACAATACATGTTACATCATACATGTAATGTAAGAATGGAACAAGATTAAGCTACTATCTGGAGGAGCCTAAAGTACACTGCTTGTGAAGTACTTCTGAAAACAGGCTTCATCTTTACAGTATTCTGACATCACTTTATACACTTCAATTAGTAGCCGCGGAAACCGCCTCCTAAAATAGCCATCAAATCCTTCTGGAACGGTTCCTATAATTTCCTGAAATGAAGTGAAGATACACCGGAAGTCAGCAAATACAATCTGAAATCATCGATAATATTTCCACCTTACAGCACACTGGTTCTTCGAGATGTTCCCACACAAAAACTAATTCCTCAAAGGAAGTCTTGACCAAATGTTAAGTGCACCAATTTGTTGAATAGCAATACGTATTAAGTAGTAAAGTACTATATAAGTTGATCAAAACTAACCTGAATTTCGGTGGGAAGCTCTCTATAATGATTTAGCTTGTTCCGCATCACACGCAGCAAATCACGAATACTGTCAAATCTATATCGCCTGTAATGGCCAATATTTTTTATGAAAGGAGGTTCCATCTTCTCATCCCATTTTCCACCCAAAGCCACAGGCGCTGTACCTTCTAATGCTTTCAGAAGATCAGAAGAAGTCTCCCTATCTTCAAGTTCCACCCTGTCGCTTGAATCACGAAGAAATGACAGTCGCATCTCAGCAGTCCAAAAGAAAGGATGAGCAAGCACCTTCACTGCCTTTGGTCTTTGACAGAATTTAAAGGAAAAAAAAGAGGATTTAGCAATAGGCAGGCACAGTGTACATAGACTAGCAGGACATGCACTTTATCCAAGAGAACGGTTTAGGAGTTTTCCCATTACAATGTTAATGTTATATTAATTGAAAATACAGCTACACCTCAATGTGCTAAGATAGCTACCAATTCATGAAGAAAAAACCTCTAATTTTCTTTATTTTTCTTACATTGTCTGTTTTTTCTTTCCTTTTTTTTTCAAAAATTACTATTTCTTGACAGGGATAATGGTGGTCAGGGTGGGGAAAGGGATGCCTATGGGTCTATTGTGAGGATCAAGCCTTGCACCTCAAGTATGCAAAATTACGACTCTGACTCTAGCCCCTAGCTAGTACTGGATTTTCTAAGAATCTTTTTATACGCAGTCATTTTTTAAGATCTAAAGAAATAAAATAGGTAATACTGATACAGAGATGTTTCTTGCATTCCTGAACAGCAGTGAAGAAATAACTGCACAGCCTACTTAATACGTTGAATGGGTCTGAAACTTATCAAGCACATTACTAAACTAAATACAGCTGAAACATTAGTTGAGCTAAAACTTGATTGTACACATGCTAATAGTCATAATCATCATTCCTACCTTCTTCACTGAATATACAAAAAATATTCTTTGTACTTTGAAAATCACCATGCAGGAGCTTTAATTTTAAAGGGAGATAAAAAGGGTATAGTCATCTTCACAAACATTTTTAGAGTATGAAAACAGTATTGCAATTCAAAGAGAAGTTCCAGCCATAACTAGCTACAAGGATGTCATGGTCAATAAAGAACTAGCCGCTACATTAGCGGCGCATAAACTATGTTCGTCAACCAAGTTTGTTCAGTGGTCGTAAGCTAAGTCACTTCGTTTCTTTTTGTCACAAACATTTTTAGAGTATGAAAACAGTATTGCAATTCGAAGAGAAGTTCCAGCCATAACTAGCTACAAGGATGTCATGGTCAATAAAGAACTCTAAATTTGTCAATAGTTATTGGTATGTGCGGGATGTAATAAAATTTTCATTATATAAAACATGTGCACTTCTTACCTCAGTTCAGCAATGGGATCTAACAAACGAGAAAAGAGATCCACAGCTTCAGGGATGTGTTCCGACAAGAAAAGATCCATTTTATTCTTTGTAATGTTAATGTCACGCTCAAGAGGACTTCCAAAGGGATGACGACCACCAGTCATGCAGAAAAACAGAACAGACCCCAGACTGAACATATCAATAGCACGTGTTTGACGTCCATGAAGAAGTTGTTCAGGAGCTTGCCATCCAGAACTTCCATAACCTGCAAAAAAATTATTGCCGAGTAAGAACAGGGAGAAATATGCGTTAAAAAGTTAAAGACATCATGCTATGGCAAACTCTGAAAGAAAATATAAAAGCTAAGGCCACTAAAAGAAGAATCTGGTGTGAGAAACTGAAATTGAACTCAGCTGTCAATCAAACAATCTTCTCCTGAATGCAGCAAGGACGACATTGTAGAGATGCTCAATGTGTCATGCAAATTACTAGATAAAGGAGCATACTTAATGGTGGTGGAACTGAAGATAACTTCACTAGCAGCTAATTTTTTAGCTACATACTTTACAATTACTTGCCTGTTGGGCGATGACCCAATGAAGACATATCTCCAATGAGGCGCTTGCTGATTCCCATATCAGAAAGCTTAGCACATAAGAATTTTTCCTTAGTTATCAGAACATTTTGGGGCTTCAGGTCTCGATGAATGATCCCCAGATCATGAAGATGCACAAGACCAGAAACCACATCCCTGTCCTCCAGAAAAGAAAATCAGAACACCAAAACATGTGCATACCCAGACAAATTGGAATTCAGAACATTATAATCAAAAGATAAAAATGGAAAATGGTTTTCAGATTAAATTTATGTTTAACATCCACTACCAGGGCACATATTACAATTTATATGCACGGAAACAGCAATATATATCTTATAAGCGCATATCAACCAAGCAGAAGATGACAGTCGGGAAATGCAAGATGCAGAAAATTTTTAATGATTGGTAAAGGAAGGAGCATTTGTAGAGGTCCCTTCTTTCCCACTGCAGATGGGATAGGCTAGCAGGTGACCTATTTTATCAGACCATTCAAAAAGTTAGCAAAGCAAAATCATAAAAGAAAACAGATGAGACAGCATGGATGAGAAAGCACCAAGACCTAAAAGTTATAAAGACAAAAGCACTGAAAAGGCCCATTGTAAAGCCATTGTCACAAGAAATTATGAGTCAGAAGAATGTGATGGAATTTTCTTGTCTAACTTCCCAGATCTATCCGCGGGCGGGACAAACAAAAATTCAACAAAGTGAATTTCGATGAGTTCTTTACCTAAATAAAGGCCCTCTAGAGACCTGATGTCTGGTATACATAGGAAGAAAAGCCAAACTATATGATCTTTTAGAATTAAACAGGCAAGAAATAGAAGGGGGGGGAGGGGCTTTCTTCCGAAGTGAGCTCAGCCTTTTTCAAATCATCATCTAATGGATTGCAAAATACCCTCATATACCATGAAACAATGATAAGAGGCACAAGCTGATATAAAATAACTCAACAAACCTCATCAATTTGAGCAACAGGGGTGAAGGACAACCATTTTCATTCATTAGGTCAGTATCCAGAATAATACCCTTCAAATTGTCCAAATAACGTCTATGCTTCATAGATTCTCCATCCAAGTTCTGGTTAGGACAAGCATTTTCTGAAGTGTCAGCATAAATCTGAATAAGGTCACTCAAGCTGCAAATGCAGCGTTCCAAAGCAAGATAAACAAAATCTTGGTCTTGTTCCACACCATACCACCGAACGATATTTGGATGTCGATCAGATGCAATAAGATTCTGTATCTCTTTGAAGGCAATATCATGATGTGCCCTGACAAGTCTTTTAACAGCAACTGCACGGCCTTCATAAATTCCTTCAAATACAACTGTACCATTGCTCCCTTTAGCAATCTCTGAACTGGAGACAAACAATTTACCAATAGAGCGTCCACCTTTGGTACATATACTTGGTTGAAGAAAGTTCAACAGTTTATTATCAGCATCCACGTCTGCATATTTAAGTCCAGTACCAGATGAGGTGTCTTTATCACTTTTAATGCCATTGCTCCCATTCTTTCCAGACTTCCGAGACTTCTTCCTTTTTGAAGGTACATTTGGCGAATGTAGGTTCCCATTGAGTTCAGCTACTAAATCACGATTATGTGTAAAAGCTCCCACAAGAGTAGCTAAAATACTGTGAATTGGCATGGTCAATCTTTCAGAGCACTTTGATATTCCTTTTTTAAATGGACTTTTAGCATCTTGTAACATTATGTTTTTGGTGAAAAAAATTATGAACACCGTCAATATGACAAGCATAGTTTTTTTAATAATATCTTTTAAGTGGAAGGTGTTTACATTCTTGTCGGGCACGGGCGTAGCTGCATTATCAACATTTGGTTGTGAAGTAGGAATTGGCAGCATACCGTGATTATCTGCCTCTGGGAGCATCTTGTTATCATGACCTCGGCGTCTGTAGATAAGGGCCCTTGACTGACATGGCAATGGCATATTGAAATGGACATCAGGTTCAGATTTGTCAGACTCCATAATATCCCCACTTAATGCATCATCAACTTTGCAAAGAGCAGCAGCCCCTATTTCAGCAACCGTCATGTTCCACAACACTTTGTCTGAGTTTGGAATAAAGGACGTTAATGCATAGTCTGTCCTGGTGATGTAAAGCGTGTAGCTGGGAAGACTCTTTTCCTCAATGGTGCCATTATGATGAAAAGCAGTGTCGTTGTCCTGAGTTGCTGGAGAGCTAGGCATACTATATGTGTAAATCAATCGTCCAGTCTTAGCATCAATAAGAAATGCAGTAGTTCTTTTAGAACCCAGAACAATTCCGCCGTCCTCAGCTATTTGTGGAGTTGAACTAATATACTCATCAATACTCTTCATAAGTTTCTGTTAAAAAATATGGAGCAAAATAAAAAGACTATAGTAAAATAACAGAACTGTAGGGTCAAACATGTCTTCTAAAACATATATCTCAAAAGTTTGAGGATGGTCATTGCTTCTAACTTGCTGAAAGAATATACCTAATGACTCATGAAACAGATATTTATTTCATTGTATCACCCTTATTAGAAGAACAATTCAGGATGCGGTCCATCCTCATCAGCTTAGGGATGTATAACAAAATCTTGGATCTGAACCATTCACTATTTTTACTTTTTCTTTCTATAATTTTGGGTAACTTACTTGGACCTTTCCAATTGGCAAAACCAAGTGGGACATCCAATTAGTTTGAGATATACTTATGAACCTCCCCTTTTATTGAGACTTTCCACTTATACTCCTTTTACTTGTGAAAAGAAAAAGAGACTTGCCACTATTATATACATTAAAAGAGAATGGTATAACAACAGCCCCTTCTTAGCTATCTTTTCTTTTCTTTTTTTACTTTTTTCCATTACACACTTTTTAAAAACTGAAACTGATTCCAAAACTGCCTTTGATCAACCACTACATAGAAAGGAGGGTATATTAGTCAAATCATGCTCAGAATAAACACCTTCATGTTGTGAGGTTGAAGAGGGGAGGTTGTAAATATTTATAAACTAAAGGGAATATTCATTTCATTTTGTTAAGATAGATGGATATCTAGTTGATAATACAAGATTAATTGGCATCATGATTCATTGTGTGAAACCTTTTCCTGTTACCTTTCTCGAAAAAGAATGGTACCATTCCTCATTATCAATCAATGTTAAGTGGATATCATTTCTCGTTGTATTGTACAGAAGAGACTCGCATAAAATTTAGAGACAATACCAATTTACCAAGCCTGTTGTGTGCATACAACTCCCAATCATCCCCACGGCCACAGTCGATGAAATAACCACTTCCTATATCAGATGATGCCTCCTTGCTGTTATTGTAATTAACAGGAGCCTGATAAGAAGAGTAGATTGATGACCCAGATCTAAATGACCAGAGCGGTGGTTTCATAGTATTTAAGCTATTTTGCTCCCTCAAAGAAACTGTACCATCCAATTCAGCAAACAGAGCTGTCTCAGGTTTCCTGGTTCGAGAGAGTGTAGCGAAAACCAAAGCCAAATAAATTTAATGAATCAACAAGCATCCCACAAGTACATCTACCAGTACGACACAAAGTGAACTTGGAACAAACAAAATAAAGGGCTTCAATTTATCATTTCCAAAGAGAATCTAGTTTACAGCTCATGCATCCAATTTGCAGAAAATAAGTTGATTTACCTACATATTAAACAGAGTGTTTCTGGGTTTAAGAGATGAGCAGAAACGCTAGTGATGTTTTCACTTCAAGCAATCACAGATGCATGAAGCATTTCATGCAGCGAAACATATGATCCATATTAACTGAGTCTCAGAAGATCCCACTACCCTCACTCATAAAAACACTATTTTCCCACATATTTATATTGTAAACTACAGGGTACGACAAACTAGTAACCGAAAAGTATTCTGGTGTTTATAGAAACTGATCTCCTCTAAGAGAATGTTGTACTTCAAAAACTAGAAATCCTGGAAACTATTAAGGTGTAGTTTGGAAACTTGGCATGGTTTCGACATAGAGCAATATGAAGCAAAGAAAGGCAGGATAAACAAACATACAATTTCCTGATGGCCCAAAAAAAGAGCATAAGAATCTTTACCAATTATAAGGAAACGGCAATGACATATCTGTTTGAATAAAACACGAACTAAAGACAATCTTGACTGACAGTTAGTCAAAAACAAGTCTTATACAGACAAATCTAAGTGTACAATTTGTACATATTGAACATGATTCAATTCTTTAGAGTCAAAAACCATAAAAAAAACACGGGAAAAAACAACTGCAGTAAACAATTTGAACCAAAAGATCAAAATCTGCATTAGTAGAAAATGACCAACAAGAATCTTGAAAAGCAATAATAAATCTTTGTACAAATTACTTTTAAAAACCAACCAAACCAGCAATGAACTCAAATGGGTATAAGTTAAAAACTCTCAAGAAATCAAGAAATCAAGAAAACAAACTAACTTTAATTCCGACAGCAAATTCCTCCTCGCCGGAGCTAGCGTAACCCCATCAGAAACTCCTTCAATTGACCCACTTGGTAAGCCAAATAACTCACTTGCCAAAACCGTCAAGCTGAAAAATAAGAGTAAAATGCCGGCCGGAATCACCCAGTAGCGTCTCATCGACCTGAAATTGACCGCCGATTTTTCTTCTGTTGATGGGGGTGGGGGTATACAAATAAATTAGGAGTGGTGGCGTACGATAGAGTTATGGGTTACATCGAAGATTGCAATTGAGGAAATCTTAGAGATTCGATTCGAAATATGAAAGAAAGGGCGTTGTCGTCTGGATTTTGGGTTCCTCGAATTTCGTCGATCGATGGCTGTCTGTCTTTCTTTGCCTCATTGTTGTAACTTAATCCACTTTTATTTCTTTCCAATTCAATATCTCAACGTGTAATAATAGGGTTCATTATATATTTATACTATAAAGTAAAAAATATATATATATATATTTTTAAATTATCATAATAATATATAGATATATTTTTGGAACATATATATTTTTATCGTTTAAAAATTAAAATATGTATATTTTTCACTTTTTTTGTTAATTTAATATTTAATAAATATCAAATCAATTGATAAAATTATGATACCTGTATATTCGTTAGTATAAATATTATCAATCATGTTGTTACCATAAAAGACCCTAAAAAATGACAAACGCATTGATTAAGTTAACAGGTTCCTTCTTCTTATTGATTTTGGGATAAAAGACTTTTGGACTTTTTTTTTGAACGGACAAATTTGCGAGTCCTTTATATTTAACAGTTATCTTTTTATTATCCGTCTTTTAGACATTTATTATTAAATTAAATAAAAATATACAAGAAATTTTCAAAAGAAAAAAAAATTGTGTGAGTTGATGAGAGCTGGTCACCTTCTCAATATGATGATTTATAGAGATATGTTAATTTTAAGAGGCTTTAAATCTAAAAGAGTTGCTAATTTGAACTCATTATAAAGAGGGAAGAAAAGTGAAAAATAATTAGTAAAATGATAATTCAATCTTTGCCTAACACTTTTCCAACTTATATATATATATATATATATATATATATATTATATATATATTTATACAAATATGTTAATTTTAAGAGGCTTTAAATGTAAAAGAGTTGCTAATTTGAACTCATTATAAAGAGGGAAGAAAAGTGAAAAATAATTAGTAAAATGATAATTCAATCTTTGCCTAACACTTTTCCAACTTTTATATATATATATATATATATTTATACAAATATGTTAATTTTAAGAGGCTTTAAATCTAAAAGAGTTGCTAATTTGAACTCATTATAAAGAGGGAAGAAAAGTGAAAAATAATTAGTAAAATAATAATTCAATCTTTGCCTAACACTTTTCCAACTTATATATATATATATATATATATTTATACAAATATGTTAATTTTAAGAGGCTTTAAATCTAAAAGAGTTGCTAATTTGAACTCATTATAAAGAGGGAAGAAAAGTGAAAAATAATTAGTAAAATGATAATTCAATCGTTGCCTAACACTTTTCCAACTTATATATTTATATATATATATATATATATATATATAATGATGATATGATATATGTATGATATATATATAGATTAAAAAAAAAAGAAGTTATAAATTGGTCTAATTTTAATTTGATATATTTAAAAAAGATTTAAGTCATCCACAATTACTTAAAGTTGTCATCATATTTCACTTAGACACTTAAATTAAGGAATGTACCTATTAAACACCTTTTTTTGTTCAAAACATATACACATTAGATATTTTTTAATGATATGCCATTACAGGTGTTATACACGCCTCAAAAGCGCGTGAAACCAATACAATTTACTTACAAACCACTTAGCCTTTTGCATTTTCCTCACTGGCTAAATCCTTTAGCCAACGTCTTTGCCAAACCTCTTTCCGTATTGATCTTTTTTTTTTTACTATCATCCGTCATCATCAATATTGTCGTTTTTATCTTAATCGAAAAAGTGTCTATTAAATAAATGACCGTCAAAATCAAAAAATTCAAAAGAGAGTTAATTGATATATAAAAAATATAATCTAACCTTATAAATTGCAGAAAAATTCAAGAGAGTTAAAGCTACAGAAGTAATAATAATAATAATAATAATAATAATAATAATAAAAATCAGATTGCGTCAAAAAAATCCGGCAAGCATCCATTTTTTCCGACAAGACTAATACAAATCTAATTTGTTTTATATGAAATTGTTAAAAAAAGTCAAATTCTAAAGAATCCACAATACAACAAAATATCAAAAAATCTCATATGATGTACGAAGAAGAGAGTGAGAAACGAAAAAAATAACAGCTATTGTATTGATACAAAATTGCCAAATGGGAATAAAAAGAAGAGGATAGGTAGCAGTAATGGTGTCGATGAAAGACATATGGGGAAGATACTTGCCGCTCGTTATTTGGCTACAGTGTTCCGGTGGACTAGTTCTGTCGGAAAAGGGTTATGGGTATATAGGGTTGATTTTTTTTTTTATTAATTTTTTTCTTTAAAATACTTTTTTATAAGATATTTTTGAATAATTTTTTGAAACTAATGAAATGTCAAAATTTAACTTGTTATTGTGCCACGTCATGGCGAGTGAATCTCACACACTTCAAATTTTTTGGCTGATAGTCAAAAAAAATGTTTAATAGGTATCAATTCAATACAGTAGAGGTGTTTAATAGGTACAAACCTTAGTTGATGTGTTTAAATAAATTATGCGAACAACTTTAAGTGGCAGTGGATGACATAACCCTTTAAAAAATAAAGAAAACTTTTAAGTGGCAGTTGAGTTAATTAATTTTCCTTATTGCATCAATTTTAATCTATCTAATTCACCATAAAAAATATTGTAATATCACAATTGAACAACTCTCAAAATCTTCCTTATTTTAAGAAAAAAAAAATTTAAAACTTACAAAATTCGTAGTTTAAAAATGTGAGAAACCTTATTTATTTATAAACAACAAATGATAGTATGAAAACGTGTTTCTCGTGTCTTTTCAGACGAATCACAATCCTTTAAAAAATTACAACTTTTTATAAATGTTATAACTCATCAAAAAAATCATAACTCCATAAAAAAACCACAATCCTTTTAAAAAATAATACACATCAATGTGAAAAAGTACGTGTTTTTAATATAATAGCGTAATTAGAGTAAG
Source organism: Solanum lycopersicum (assembly GCF_036512215.1). Lineage (NCBI taxonomy): Eukaryota > Viridiplantae > Streptophyta > Magnoliopsida > Solanales > Solanaceae > Solanum > Solanum lycopersicum. The sequence goes on along the minus strand of NC_090801.1, from coordinate 62,386,670 downwards.
GTCAAAGAGGCAAGGGAGTGACAGGGAGAATTTGCTATAAAAACACATTTCACTTTTTTTTAATAATAATTTTATATTATAACTATTTTCCATAAATAAATGGCTAATTTTAACTAGTTTTATATTTTTTCTTTAACTTTTTTAATAATAATCGGAAAAGATCATACTTCTTTACTTCAAATCACTATTTAAATATCGAATACTCTTAAAAAGAATTTAGAAATGATGGCTTTCCTTTATTTACTTCATTACTAAATCCTGTCTCAGGTGGAGACAAAACTCTACATTATTTAAATATGAATAATACATTCTATTTATTAGATGAAATAAACTATCAATATCTATAGAATATATATATTTTTTTTATATAAGTGAAACTTATAAATGCATTAAAGTTATATATAAATTTCTCTGAATGCCTAAAATAAGAAAAGAAAATCAAAAGAGCCGCTCTTTTCATCTTCAACACCAAACGCACTTGAGCATAAACTCCTGTATCCATAAACCCTAAATCCAAAGAATCCATAGCGATGTTGAAGAACAAAGCTTTCTCGCGTCAAACAAGACAAGGCAGAATAATTAAGGTTTAACGATTAGAATTATGTTTATGTATTTGTTTACTTTTTTGTTTTCTTAAATTTTAATTGGAGTTTTTTTTTTCTTTCAGGAAGTTAGGGAACACTATTTGAGAGATGATATTTATTGTGGAGCCCCTTATTGCAAGAATGGGTGTAAAGTTTCATCTCCTTGTTTAAGCGACTCTCACTTCACTATTCTTGTTCTTGACACCAACGTTGTTCTCAATCAGGTGAATATACTTTGGAATATTGGATTCTGTTAACTTTCTTGTTTGTTCGTTCGGTTGGGTTTAGTTTTTTTTGAAATCTTGAATTGTGTTAGATTGATTTGCTGGAGAATCAAGCTATTGACAATGTGGTGGTGCTATCCGTGGTCTTGTCGGAGGTCAAGAACAAGAATATTGCGGTTTATAACAGACTCAGGGCTCTGTGTAGCAATTCTTTAAGGAAGTTCTTTGTCTTTTCTAACGAAAATCACAAGTATGTTCCTTTCTTTCTGCCCTTTTGTACCTCTAGTTGTTCTTCTATAAATTTCACTTGCCTTTTGATCAAAAGCAACCATTGCTTATTGTGGAAGTTTGTCAGTGTTGATTAGTCATTAATTCATTCTCAAAATATTGCTTTTCCTTTGCTTAGCTATTAATTACATCATTCTGGGTGAGGGCAGGGTGTAGGAACTATTGACTTTGAGTGCTAGGGTTTGGTCAATGTTTTAGTAATATTTTTCATTTGATCCACTTAAACCACTCTGTGTCTTTTGTATTTTTGGGATAGTGGTCCATGTAATTGTATGTCCAGGACTAGTTCTCTATGAATGAGTGTTCCAATTGCTAAAAGCTCTTTGGTCTAAGCTCATAAGATAATAGCTAAAGTCACATTGCATTAGCAGCGTCCTGGATAGTATGGTGGTTATCACATATGTGGCACTTGCTGAAAACTCTTTGGTCAAAGCTCACAAGGTATATAGCTAAGTTACATTGCATTGACATCGGCTAGGATAGTATGGTGGTTATCACCTTACACTTGTTGATTACTTGGATTCTTGGTCTGGGTCCCTTTTCATTCATAATGGTTGCAAGGGTTGCTTATCTGTAGAGACTTCCTTTCCTGGCTTCAGTAATGACACAGAAAAATATTTTAGTATTTATTTATCTTTTGATAAGAAAGAAAAAGATTGTAGCATATCGTTATATATTTGCATTTTGACTGATCCACTTATACGATACAACCACTACTAGACATCGATTGCTACTTCACAGCCAGGGCTGAAATATGATTGAAAATTCCTTCTTCTGCTCATTGTTCAGGGATACTTATGTGAAGACCATGGCAGGTGAAAGTCCAAATGATCGGAACGATAGAGGTTTGTTTGTTCACCTTTGTGCAGTAGCAATTGAAGTTGTAAATCATTGCTTTTCTTGAACAATTTGTGCTATGCATTTTTGCGTATCCATTCACTAGTTTTCTGGGCCTTCTGTTTTAATTTCATCAAGTCCTAAGGTATGTGCTTGTGTTAGGTGAATTAAAGGTCATACTTAGAGTACATGTTTATTATGTGCATACAGATTATGCTAAAAACATGCATTAGAGTTCATACTTATGTGTTTGATCAGTAAGAAAGGATAACTGTATAGTTATACTTTCATGCTTGATGAGAAATGGACTAGTCAATAACCTATATTGAGGAACTATGCCTTTGTTTTATATCTACACACTATTTTAAATAGTGAAGGGGTTTGGAAGAATGCATTGCACTATAACCAAGTTACTTAGGGGTCATTTGATCAATAATATCCCTAGATTTTAAGCAGCAGTGTAGAGTATCTGATTGATAATCTGAACTTGTGAGAAAGTTTTGCTCCTGCGAAATACAAAGTGAAAAATAGAGTGCTGGACTTTATTCCTTTGCAGTTTCATAATGTGATTGAATAGTTAGGGCTTTATAAGTTTTAACTTCACTAAATTTGGGGAAAATCAATTGCAAGAGAACTTAAGGTAACCTGTCTATTTCTCCCATGGACTCACGCCGTTGATGCATTAGGTTCTTAGGTGCACTGAGGAGTGAAGCGCTTCAATCTTGAGGTTATCATTTTGTGGAGTATTCTAGACGATGTCAGGACGAGAACCTTTGAATTAACATTTAGGGTAACTTTTGCTTTTCTGATATTTATCCAAGTATAACTAATGCAAGTATTTTTATTCCACCACCTATCTAGGATAAAATACTACATAGATTATTGATCTCTACTAAGGCTCCAAGATCTCTTAAATATGATTATCTGAGTGCAGAACTCTAAGTAAGTTGAGCTATCACGTTTAGTAGTCAAGAAGTGGAATGGGAAAGGTTAACATGATTTGTGGAGGTATAATCGAGAATCATGGTCGTCTATCTCTAATAGGTCTTTACATCTATACTTGATACTTTCGTTCGTAATCACCAGTTGGTTGACAAACTTCAACAATTTTTGGTGGTTCAGCTATTAGGGTTGCAGCTAAATGGTATCAAGATCATCTTGGCAGCGCAGTAAGTGTCTTGCTAATTACGAATGATAGAGAGAATAAGAAGAAGGCAATTGAAGAGGGAATTTCTGCAGAGACAGGTAAATCTCTCTTCTTGTTGTCTGATGACAATCATTGAGTAGTATGTTACTGTGGTGTCCTGATTTGACCACTGAGAGGCTTCTGTTAATGTTCACAAAAGTTCCCTTTTGTCGTTATTATGTATAGAGTTGTTTTCTTTATTTCCTGCTTAGTTAAATTTATCTTCAGCAATCTTGACCAACTGACTTCCGTTGATCTCAGTTGAGTGCTATGTAAAGTCACTTGGTCAGCCAGAATTGCTTGACCTAATAGTACAGCCTCCTTCTGAAGATGTTAAAATGGATGATGTTGAGGATTTAAGGCCTTCAAAGCGAAAAGTCATTTATAACGAGGTATATTTAACTGCTTACTACAGTTCATCTAGGGATCTTTAGGTGTTGTTTTTAAGGCTATGACCTGCTAAACTACACCTGTTGTTCATGTTTTCTATAGCATAAGCCCATGTCAGAAATTACTTCTGGCTTGCTTCGGGGACTCCTTCACCAGGGGAAACTTCGTGTTAACCGTTTTAATCCATTTGAAGCATATGTCGGAAGTGAAAGCATTGGTGATGAGATAATTATATATGGACGTGCAAACATGAATAGAGCTTTTGACGGTGATATAGTGGCAGTTGAGCTTTTGCCTCCAGAACAGTGGCACGAGGAGAAGTCTTTGGCATTAGCCGATGAAGGTTTGTCCACTTCTTTTTTTCTTCAATGAACATGGCTTTATTGCAAAAATGATCTAATTTGCTTTTGAACTATGCGAAACGGTCTACATTTATCCTCTATTTACAGTTGGGTCATCAAATAACTAAAAATGATTTAAGAGTAATTAGTATCTGATCAAACTAATAAGCATTATCATTTGCCACGTATATAATACGTGGCAAATGTTGCTCGGTATGGCACCTCAGGTGGGTCTCTGAGATTTTTGGAGAAGATCCATTTCTTGGCCTTTCTTCTCTGTCTCATAGGCAAGCTGATGCTTGCAGCCATGCTGAGTTTCAAAGCTTTTGAGCTAATTGTGTTTTGGTGTTGCAAATTCAATTTTTTTGTCACTAAACCACCCTTTTGGTGAAACTACACAACCTTATACTATTCTTGTTCTTATTACTCTCTCTGGTATAACTCGAAAAAGCAATCAAACATGTTCTCTTTTGAGGTGAAAAACTGTGCTTGACATGACACCTCAGGTTGGTCTATGAGATTTAGGAGAAAATTCCACTTTTCATGGTGTCTCTTCTATGTTTGATAATGCCAATTGATGCCTACAGCCATGACAGACCTCAAATCTTTTGAGCTGATTCGTGTTTTTGCTTGGCAATGTTCAGGTCCCCCCCCCCCCCCATCCCCACCCCAATCCACTATTTTTGTAAAATTACACATGGCCTTCCTCTTTTCTTGTTATTTATATCACTGTCTGCTCCTTTTTATAAACCATGAGGATGTGGAGGTTTTGTCTTCCGCGGAGGTTCAATTAAACTTGATTTCTCTTGAGTTGAAAAACTGTTGATTGGCACTGCACCTCAGGTAGGTCTATTTTTTTTTGAAATAGGTAACTTTGTATTCACACAAAAGAGTTATTCAAGGAATTGATGTGGAGGGATTTAAAAACCCCCAGGGGGTGCCATCATTCACAAATCCAAAAAATTTCAAAAAATTTACAGTTGGCCTATAACCTCCAGTAAACTATCTACTTCCCCCACTAAATCTTGCTTACACCAAAAAAACAAAAGGCTAAGACATCTCATCTTAATCATCTGGGAACTGCTAGTCCTCCCTTCAAAGCACCTTTCTTTCCTTTCTTTCCAGAGTGTCCACCATGCAAGCAGGTACATTTTTTCACCAATCTTCCTTTGACCCTCTCTTCCCGATTCCTTGCCATTGTGTTAGTACCTCAAAAGTGGTTCTGGGCATTGTCTTATCAACCTCGAGCATACAAATGAACAAGTTCCACAGATCTGTAGCCATCCTACAATGCAAAAATAAATGGCCATCGTCTTGTTCACACATATAGCACCTCGAGCAGATCTGTATTCCTCTTCTTTGTAACACTTCGTGGGTTAGACAAGCTCTTCTAATTACCAACCAAGTGAAGCAAGCGACATTTAAAGGGATCTTAATCTTCCATATTAATTTCCAGGGCCAAACTGTTGTCAAAAAATGGTTGATGTTCCTTTACTAGTAACAGGACTTCACTGGAGAAACTCCCCTGCTATGCAATTTCCAAACTGGTTTGTCGGGCTCTGCATTTATGCCAAGAAACGGGTTCAAGGCCTGAAGCAGGTCTGTTACTCTTTCAACCTCCCAATCATTTAGAGCCCTTCTAAACATAAGAGTCCAGCCTTGAGGGCACCTCAAGTAGGTCTATTAGATTTGGAAAATCAATTTCCATTTCTTGGTGTTCTTCTCTGTCTGATATGACTAACTAATGCTTGCAGCCACGACAGATTTTAAAGCGTTTGAGCTTGTTGTGTTTTGGCTTTCAAAGTTCATTGTTTCTCCTCAGCAAACCACTCTCTTGGTGAAATTACACTTTTCTTATTTTTATTTCTGTGCGGTATAATTCAAAATGGCAACCAAACAGATTCTCTCATGAGCTGAAAAACTGTTGGGTCTGTGAGATGTTGGAAAAAGTTCCATTTCTTAGTGTTTCTTCACTATCACATAAGGCTAACTTATGCTTCGGCAAATTCAGTCTTTTTCTCACCAATTCACCCTTTTGACATGACTTTTCTTATTTTTCTTTCTCTCTCTGGTTTAACTCAATATGGCAATCAAACATGTTCTCTCTTGAACTAAAAAACTATTGTTGCTTTCTGCTCCTTGCAGCCATCGTGGACTAGCCCATTTTTCTGATATTCTTTTTAACAATCTGAGCCTCGTTTCTTTTGAACTTGAAATTCCTTCTATAATTTATCTGCTTTTCACATGGTCTTTAGTGTCAGGAATCCTCTATCATTGTCATTATCCCTTTTTGTTTTATAAATCTGAGAATCTCAATTCATAAGGGTAGTTTATTTGAAAATAAGGGAAGATATAACCTACTTTTGTTATTGCAGGGACATGATTGTCCCAACATTATTAACAGAGGTCATATCTAGACCATTTCTCATGGTTTAGTTGTAAATATGACATGTTTCCCTATTATATTGCAACTCGACTATCTTGATTAAGAAGGAGATCTCTATATTTCACTTTTTATGATATTATTAAAGAATCCTATTTTAAAGGTAACAACTCTATTATTATATCGCTAAAACAAACCTGTTGTGGCCATCTATAATTTATTTGATGAAGCAAGTGTTTAATAAGTCACAAAGGCATCAAGGAGATGCATAATTACAGAAGAGGGTGAGATATCAGCTCATAAAAAGATATCAAAAACCTAATATAAGTCTATAGAGCTGACAAATCCAAAGGTCTAGCACCAAGATTAAAGAGCTAATAAATTAAAAAAAAGATTCTGCGTTATATACCGGGGTGAGATTAACCCATCTAAAAAGAGTAGTCATTTCCATTTCAGTAGGTTTGACCCACTTCTGATTATTACACACCATTACTTGTACAAATTTTACAAGTTTCGAAAACTTAATTCATTCCATGTTATATTTTTTCTGTAATAGTATATCTTCAAATTTACTCTTCTGGAACTGCTTTATTATCTCTCTAGTGTGATAAGTTACTCAATTATTAATTTATGTTTGTAACTTTCATGCAAATCAAAGTGAATGTGTAAACTTGTCCTTCCGCTCCTGCATGTCTGTCCATCGCGATTGTCCTCACTTGCTCTCATTATGGATGATTTTTTTTGTGCACGTAAATCTCATAACTATTTCGGTATCCTGAAGATGATGAAGAAGAAGATGTTCATTTAGCTCCAAACACTGCTGATGATGCTCCAAGAGCCCTGAATCAAGGGCAAACTGCACCTGAGGAAATGAAACCTTCTCGTCCAACTGGATGTGTTGTTGGTATCATAAAGCGGAACTGGCACTCGTAAGTTATTGTTTGTTATCTGCTGGCTTTATATGTGTTGTTGTTCTTGTCATTCAGTGTGGTTTTTAGCTTAATTTTAAAGTTATTCTTATCTTCTTTTTTTTTTTTAAAAGCACCTCAAAGGATATTTTGAAATGTGCATGCATTACACAATCATGTTTTCAGAAAATTCAAATAGACATTTCAAGTCTATTTCTGAATATACCTTCAAAACAATTTTCCTTTGTTGGTTCTTACCTGAACAAACACTTGGTCCGTCCAAATAGGTCACCAGCTAGCAACACAGTTTTGGTCATTTAACTTTAGGAACCTTTCAGCTACCATGTTTTGGGTCAAACTTGATTTGTCCATGGCATAGTGTTTGATGGTTTATTCTTCATTTTTTCAAATCGTAAGTCTTTCGAATTCTTTTCTTTCCTTGAAATGGATAAAATGTTTTGGGAATTTTTTACTTTAATCAGGTTGAAAAGCCTGCTATTTTTTTTTTCTAACATGATAGATATTTGTAAAAAATGTCTTTGCCTAATGTTACTGATGAGTCACTCAAACTAAAAACTAATGGGACCCCTTCTTTTACACATTTGAACTACATTTTTATACTTTTGCTTCGTTTGAGCCGTCGTCGCTCTAATGCATAAAAAGGGGGCTAGTGCTTTTTCCCTCAAAGTGTTAGAAAAAATTATTTAATTGTCTTTACCATGAATCATCATGCGTTGGTCATTTCCCCCTAAAACATGTAAAAAGAAATTATATAGAGAGTCATACTTTGCTTGTTGTGATTCCATGTTAAAGCATTCACATCTCACCTAAATCTTAAGCTAAGAGCTTACACCCTCCAGTGCCACTTTTCTTCTTCCTGACGACTGTTCTAAGTATTGCTCCTTTATCGGGACAGTTTAGACACTGCTTCTACATAAGGCACCTTTTCAGGTGTTGGTCGTTCCTCTTGAGACTGTTTATTACCTCTTGTGATAGCTTTACGATTAAGTCGGGCCGAGTTCAATTTCCGAAATCATTTGCAAAGTGGCATGTGGATTAGAGAGTCTGCCTCTTTCAATATGTGGAAATCCTGCAAAAGTTATATGGTCGCTGGAGTCTCTGCACTGTCACTGAACTCTCATACTTTAAATTGCTGTATGCCTGTATCTATTTCCACCAGCAAAGTCTTCTTTTATCTGGTATATAATATTGTATGTTTCATCATTGCAGTTACTGTGGATCCTTGGAGCCTATGCCTATGCCAGCTGGTGATGGTGGTCGTGCCCATGCCTTATTTGTATCCAAAGACCGCAGAATTCCGAAGATACGGATACAAACTCGTCAATTGGGAAATTTGCTGGATAAACGGATTATTGTTGCGGTTGATTCATGGGATCGTTTGTCCCGATATCCAACTGGTCACTATGTGAGGACTATTGGTGAAATAGGTGATAGGGACACCGAAACAGAGGTATGTTTGATATGTCATTCATTGCTCTTTAAATTTGAACAAATTATCCTTCTCCACCTTTTCTGTAATGTAATTTTGAGATTGTTTTAGTTTTTTTGTTGTGGCTTATTGTTGAGTACCTTCTATTAAGTGTTCAAGGCATTGGTGTCCTTTGCTTGTATTGTAGGTACCGATATATTATCTTACATGCTTAAATAATTAGGATTCGATTTATTTCTTGATGATGATGAATAACAGTCCTGACTATATTTGTTCTGTAATAATTTCAGGTGGTACTAATAGAGAATGATATAGATGCCAGGCCATTTTCTGCCCAAGTGTTGGCGTGCTTGCCACCATTACCTTGGTTGGTGTCTTCTCAAGATTTGACAAATCCGATTAGACAGGATTTGCGTCACCTGCGTGTATGTAGTGTGGACCCTCCTGGTATGTTGTCCAAATTATAGTTCTTCTCGTCTTCCATTTAACTGCAGTGCCCACATTTAGTTTGTGTCAGCATAGATGAGATACTTTTTACATGTGATGTCAATCTGAGACAGAATTCTGCTTTTTCTGTGATGCAGGATGCAGAGATATTGATGATGCATTGCATTGTATGCCTCTTTCAAATGGAAATTTTGAAGTGGGAGTTCGTATCCATGTTTATTTTTAAATCTTTTGGCTAGAATTTACAGAACTTTTTTTTGAGTAAAGTAACTTGGTATTAAAACCAGCACTTAGTACTGAAAAAAACAATTTACAAATGGAATAGATACATAATATACCAGATGCGAAACCAATCTTAATGGTGCCTAGGACATCTAGGATTGATTCAGTGTCACTAGAAGAGAAAAGCAAAATGCATTTTAGCTTAATATCCTGTACTGAACTCCTCCTGCCATCAAAACATCTATCATTTCTTCCTTCCAAATAGTCCACCAAATACATGATGGGATGATCCTCTTTACAAAACTTAACACTGATCTCTTTTGCTGATTTCCTTCTTCAAGAGACAGTGATCTCCTTGAATAGGGATGTGATGAGGGTTTTGGTCACATGAGGCTGTTCGAATCATCTTTGGCTTATTTCTGTGTACAACCAGTGTAATGATGGGTATTCATTTGTGATACCATCTCTTATTTCCTTTAATGCTTTCTATCCTCATGATTTTGTACCTAAATATCTTTTCACTTCACAAATTTTGTTGGCCCTAGCTACAATAGTTGTGCACTCCCTTCATACGGGGAAGGACCCTGCTAGACAGACACTTGATTGTGTGGTGTGTAGTGGGTGCGTCTTAGTGTCTTCTTACTATGGAAAAGAAATGAGACAATAGATGATTCTCATTCTCGAAAATCCACTAATTCTCTCTTTTCTTTCGCCTAAACAATTTCATTGCCTCACTCCGCTCGCCTCCAAAAACTTAGTTAGTTCGCCTACAAAACAACCTTTTGTATTCCAGGACTTTTTTGTTATTTATTTATATTTATAAATAAATATATCATCTACATCATGGGAAAGTCTAGTTGTGAGTCTTTAATACATACCAGATATTGCCGATGTCACAAATTTTGTTCATCCTGGAACTCCACTCGATGATGAGGCTTCACAAAGGGGCACTTCTGTATATCTTGTAGAGCGTAGAATCGACATGCTTCCAAAACCTCTTACAGAAGGTAAAATTTACTTTTAGGCACTAGCCTGGACTAGTTTTTGCTTGTCAGATGGCTTGGAGATGGATTTGGATCAATTGTTTTAATGTCTTCAAATGATCTTGTCTTTTTTCTTTACTTGGCAGATATTTGTTCACTTCGTTCTGATGTTGAAAGACTAGCTTTCTCAGTTATCTGGGTATGTGATTAATTTCAGTAGTGATAGCTGATCTTCTATTTCTGACAGGCTTCTTTTCTCTCAAATATCTGCTAATTATCTTTGTTATTTTTCTTTCTAGCTGCATATCTATCTACCTAGAGCTTCGTACAATCCCCCAGTCTGAAGTCAGTATAGTTTTACTAACACGCAGCTTATACAAACCTAGTTACTGGTCAATTATCTAACTGCATTAATTGTCGGTCATTTTGCGATGTTATGTCACATGACTAATCCTTCCATGAGGCAGATAGCTACATATAAGAAGATAGAAACTTAATTGTTGCAGGTTGTTGATGAAATACATTTTTAGCATTCTGGTTGTATGGCTCAATTATACTTGCATCCTATAATAACCTTCATTAGTCCCTATCTGCTTGGTTTTTGCTTGCGTCCACCCCCCACCCACCCCCCCGACAGAAGTTCTATATCTATATTTTCACCTAATGTGCATTTATTTGCCTTTCAGGAAATGACACCTGATGCTGAGGTTATTTCTACAAGATACACTAAAAGTGTGATTAAATCATGTGCAGCATTATCCTATGTCGAGGCACAAGTGAGAATGGATGACAGGTGCCCCCATTTGATGTTTCTGTTTACGTTTTGTCTTCTTGGTTATTTTCTGCCTATATCAGATTCTAAAGCGTTATCTCCTCTCAAACATCTTGAACCAAATACATTCTTGTCAGTATTAGGTATGCAGATGGTCCCTCATTAACCACTGTATCCTAGCACTGTGATTTTGCTGGAGGCAATTTATGTTGCCTTTTCCAGTCTATGTTGTTGTTTTTTGCCCTCAGAAATAGGGAAACCTAATCCTTCAAGGTATATAAAGCCTTCAACAAGATCAAATTGGGACCCAGTTTTTGGCACTGAGAGTATGGAGACTTCAACTGTTATAAAAAAGTTTTCAGATGTCTGACAAATTCGTTTCGTTGCCAGTCTTCTGCTGTCTTCCCTCCAATCTGTCTTGTGGTCAATATTTCTCATGATTTTTCATCTCCGAAATCCAGTAATTTCTTCTACTTCTTCTTTCCTTTGTTTCACTGCATCTTCTCTGCGGTGCCTCTTCTTCTGTTTTTTCTTCCCAAAGCAACTTTTAAAAGAAAAAGGAGTGGTGGGAACCTGTTAGTAAAAAAAGTTCAATGAGTTTCCTCTTCTCTCTTTTTTTTCTTTTTTGAAAATGGTCATGTTGTATTTTCAGCATTAAGGTTATGCTGGTGACCTTCGCAAAGGGGAAGAAAAGAATTGAAAAAAAATATTTACAAGGATCGTTATAATTCTACAATCTGTTCTGTTTCCTCTAAACCTTTCTGTTTACACCAAAAATAAAAGGCTACAATACAGCAATACAGTTCCTCTTCTCCTCCCCTCTCTCTTGGACTAGGCTTATTCGATTAGCTGCTTCTTCAAAATCCAGTAATTTTGTTTTTGTAATAGAAGTGGTGTGCGTTCTAGCATTGCATACTAAGTGAACAATGTTACCTTCTTTGGAGCCATAGACTTCCATAACAAATTCCGTGATAGATTAGGATGTTCGCCATTGAGAAACCGTTTTGTATTAGGATTTAAGTTGACACCTCTTCTTCCTTGAAAGGCTGCGTTGAAGACAAAACCATTCATCTTGTGAGAACACTGGTAAAGCAGTATCGAGAGAGGAAGAGAGGCGTATGCATGGTTTGTTATTGACCTAGACTAGAAAAGGCATATGACAAAAGTGGCTAGGGAGGTCTATGATGATGCTTGGAGGCTAGATGTGTACATGTGGCTTACACTAAGGCGATTAAGGACCTGTACAGTGGAGCTAAGAATCGGGTAAGGTCAGTGGGAGGGGACTTGGACCACTTTCCAGTTATGATGGGACTGCACCAGGGATTGACCCTTAAGTCTGTTCCTTTTTGCCTTGGTGATGGATGAACTGATGCGGCACATCCAAGGTGAGGTGCCATGGTATATGTTATTTGCAAACGATGTAGTACTGGGTGATGAGATTCGCAACAGTCTCTTCCCTTTTCTTTCTCTTCCTGATCTGGCTTGTAGTTTTGGCATGTTATGCTTTGTATCCTGTGTGTATCTTAGTAACAAAAGTGAAATACATGAAAGATTGTGGGTATATGATAAGTTCCTTCGTATTGCCTACGTAGGCAATGAACATCTTCATTTCCTCGCAAAAAAAATATGGTTTGCATGAATGATGTCATGTCATGATGTGCTTTTACATTTTAAAACATCCTAAGAGGGGAATTGATTGAGCAGACCCCCTCCCCTCGCCTTCATGCTTAATGGAGAGGCATATGACAGGACTCCTTTCCTTTAGAAAGATGTTAAGATTTCACAAAGATGTTACCTGATCCAAATAAAAAATGTTAAGATTACACAAAGTACAAAATACGTCGGTGGAACTTCCATATCAAAATGTGAAGTTGCTTTGTCTTGCTCAATTTAGAGGTTGGTTAGCATCTGTATCTTGTCCTGCTTGTAGTTTGTGCTGGAGGTTAAGTTTTTGTTTGGGTTTGTGATCAAGTAAATAGCAGCCAGATTAGATGTGTGTTTGTACATGTAGTGAAAATTGAAATTCTAAAGTACCCACAGGCCTAAAACTATTCTTTTTTTTTAAAAAAAAAACAACTAAAAATTTGTTTATTTCAAGGCATCTCACTTTTGATGTAGTCGCAGAAAATAATTCCAAAGTATAAGTTATTTCAACTAAAGGGGCCTTAGATGGTTAGAAGTAAAAATCCACTACTGATGATTGTGGAAGTGGATTTTTGTATGGTCTGACAGGGTGAACCTCTCAATCCGAAAAATACAAATTTATGAGTTTGTTTCCTGTCCAACTTTAAAACTAGTCAGTACTTGCATGTCCGCCTTCTTAAACTTCGAAAGAACTTGTATCTGCAATTTTGTTATTTCAATCATTCTGTAATTCCTAGTTCCCATACTTAACCAGTTATGTTTGTTATTCCAGTCGCTTGGTGGATCCAATAACTTCAGATTTACGAAATTTGAATGGGTTAGCCAAGGTGTTGATCTTGTAATCCTTATTCTCCTTTAATTACTATATCTCAGCTTTGGACTTTCAGCTCTAGTATCAATATATTAAAGGCATTCTAATGAGACCAACTTTTGCAGATAATGAGGCAAAGACGCATTGATAGGGGTGCACTGACACTTGCTTCTGCTGAAGTCAAATTTCAGATTGATACTGAAACTCATGACCCTCTTGATATTGGTATAATCCATCTCTCTCTCTCTCCCTCCGTCCCTCCCTCTCGGTAGCTTATTGTAATTTAGATAAAGGTGCCCAACTACCTGCTTTTGGAAAGCCAAGAATTTTTCTTACAGATCTCCTTGAAAGTATATATTTAAGATTCAGTTTAAGGATCATTTGTTTCAAACTGGTGCAGTATTGTGAAATTAAAATTTCTTAGCTTTGAGCTATTATATCATATCCCTTACCAATGTTTTACACCCACTATTTCAGAGAAAGATTCTGCTATTTTTGTGGGACTGCACATGACATTGTCCTTCTTTAGATTGTTTGAGTAGTCGTGTGAAGTTAATTTTATGTTGTATGTATAGGAATGTATCAGATTCGTGAAGCAAACCAAATGGTTGAGGAGTTTATGCTTGCTGCTAATGTTGCAGTTGCTGAAAAAATCCTTAAGCATTTTCCTGTCTGCTCACTATTAAGGTTTGTTGCTGCTGTTACTTAGAAACAAATCCGTCTGTATAGTTTACTTCTTTTACTAATAATATTTTCCTTAACTGGTGTCTAAATTTTCTCGTCTCGTATCTATACCCTGCTATCTGTATAAGTCTCTTTCCGTATCCTTCATGTGCTAAAAAAAGAATGTAATATGATCCTGTCAATCTGAAAGAATTAACTTTTCTAAGATGGTATAATATGTGAGTGCAGGTAATAATGAGAAGTTTTTTGGAGATCTAGCAGTTCGATGAATGCTCACAGGCAGTTATTTAGAGTGATTCCTTGCTCACAAGCATATGTTTATTGAGTTACAAAGTTGTAATTAAGGATAACAATTAAAAAACACACACATGCGAGGCTACATTTCTGTAAGGGCTTCAATTCTTTGAAGGGACGATGACATATTTTTTAAGGGCTTCAGTTTCTTATAGGGGTGATGCTTGTCTAGTATTAACAGGCTTAACATACTCAGTCCACTTTTACATGCAACTCTGCTTCGTCTTCTCCCCTCCTTCACCAACCTGTTCTTTCTGTACAATTTTCATACATCACATAGCTATTCATAGTTGTCTAAGATGGAGCACTAGAGACAGATATGGCGGCTCTAGTCGAATTCCAAGTGTTCCGCTAAACTCGAATTACATGTTATGCCAGAGTTGTGACACTTTGAAATGGCTATAAAAGCTTACATTTGGTACTTCAATTAAATTTGATAATTCTCCAAGATTACATGATGCATTTTCATTTGTAGACGCCATCCAAGCCCAACCAAAGAAATGCTTGAGCCTCTTCTCCGCACAGCTGAAGCAGTTGGTCTTAGTTTGGATGTGACATCATCCAAAGCATTGGCTGACTCTCTAGATCTTGCCGAGGTGAGTTTTGGCTTATTGAACTTGATGTGCATAGTGAAACTTATGAATGAAAGAATGAAGTTTGTTCCTTCCACTATATTTCTGAAGGGGTTTTAGCTATATCAAGTTGTATATTATAGATGAGTTCACAAAGCTGCATGTGTCAACTCATTTTTTGCTTAGCCCGGCCGGCTATTATTGAGCTGAGCTGAGCTGAACAAGCATCGACCTAATTTCAGAATAGCTCGGGTATGGGTTCACTGACCCAGATGATAAACGAGTTTCATCTCTCCGTACAAGCTACATGGAACCCTAGCAGACAAAGCTTCATACAACATTACCTGATATTTCCAGCTACTTCTAATGTGCAGCCGCACAACCTCTTTCTTTATCAGTTCTCATTCATTCTCTTGTTTTGCAGCCACACAACCTCTTTCTTCATCAGTTTCTTATTCATTCTCTCGTTTTTTTTATGAAATAAATAATTTCATTGCTGGCATCAAGTGAATGCATAATAGTAACAAAAGTAGAGTAGCAAAATGAACTTATCACCTCCCTTGCATATCTAGTTGAGAGCTAGTGAGCTTGTAAAATTCAAGAAGGTAACAGGGGAATTTATTGGGGACATATATAACCCAACTATACAACAGCATAAGACAACTAGATTTTAGAGATCGGTAGGTAGTTGATATTCCATCAAAGCATCTCCTATTTATTTCATTCCAGATACTCCAAAAAATAGCAGCAGATATCATCTTCCAGCCAATAATTTTCCCACAACTCCCAACTCTCAAAGCCATCCCTGATATTCTGTGGCTTGACCCAATTGAGTCCAAAAAGTGTGATAAACATAATCCACAAGTCTGCTGCCGCTGGACAGTGTATAAAAAGGTGGTTGTGTGACTCTGCTTCCTTCTCATTTCCTCTCATATTGTGTTTACAATACACTGCTAAAGCGGGATGCTTTGTGCACTGGGCTTTTTGTTGTATTAAAACAATTCATGAGGAATAATTTACTAATCTCTTCTCTTTTTAATTTATTGAAATGGAATGGACTACTAATTTTGCAATTGACTTTTTCGTATCATTCACTTGTATTAAGTTATTATTAGGATACTTGATATTTGCAAGCCATGTTACTTTTTGGCTTAGAGGATTTAAGTTGGTTTGCTAATTTAAGTGCTTTGTCAGTTCATAAATTATTAGGATTTTAATTTCAAATTTGGTTTTCTTTAATTGGAACATAGGGCTTGTGGCAGATCAACTCTATATGTTCAAGCTTTTTGCAGCTTAATGCCAAGCCCCTTCGAATTCTCCAATTAAGCTGAGCTCGAGTAATGGAATTTTAGGCTCAATCTATTTAGATCCTAGCCTTAAATGGAGGCTAGACTAACTCCTACTGTTAAGAATTTCAGTATCATTTTACAACACAATGTGCTCACTATTGACTGTATTTTGCGGCCAAACACAAGGTACTTAATGATGTGTTAAGCTCACAAATGAAGGTAATTTGGCTAAAAATAAGCTGTTTTCTCTTCAAAATAAAAGGAAAATAGCAAGACAGTGGATGAATGCCTTCTCTGATTCTTGTTTCGGCTCTTCTGTTGTTTATTGAAAGATTGCATTGGTCCTTCTCTAAAATACCTGTAATTCTATTGCATACATTTACATAAGTTAATTTGGCTCAAAATTGACGGAAGGACTACTTTTGTGGAAGAATTACCAATCGGGGACTTAATAGCCAAGAAAACACTGCATAGGGTGATGATATTGCACTCCTCAAAGTAGTTAGGGACATCTAGTTCCATTGGTTGCTGTTGTGCATTCATATGCTAACCTTTTATCTTCCCCCTAGGGTGACGATCCATACTTCAACAAGCTGATCCGGATTCTGGCAACCAGATGCATGACACAGGTGTTCCTTTTTGTTGGTTTGACAAATCCCCTACTTCTGAAATATCATGTAATTTCTGAGTTGGTGTTGCTTTTGGTATGCATTTTCAGGCGGTTTACTTTTGTAGTGGAGACCTTAGTCCTCCTGAATATCTTCATTATGGTCTTGCCTCTCCTCTTTATACTCATTTCACCTCGCCCATTAGAAGATATGCTGGTTAGTAAGAGTTACCGTCCATTTATAATGACAAAGTGCAATGGATGTGACCAATTGTGAGCCTCTTTTTCTGTCTTGTCTTGTAGATGTCATCGTCCATCGATTGCTTGCTGCTTCTTTGGGAATTTATCAGCTTCCTGGTGTGTTCCAAGATAGACCCAAGCTAACTAGTATTTCTGACAGTAAGTATTGCTTTTCATTATGCTTGACATTACGTTTTAAATGCATTAGACTTCTTGTGGATGGGGAGTATATGAGCTTGTTCTTGATTATTGCTTTTATGCTTTTGGTTGTGTCATCTGTCCAGAGGTATCAGAAGAAGTTTGTATTAATGTTTTTACGCTTTTTTTCCTCCACTGAGAATGAAAAGTGGAGACTTGGGATTGAACGTGTCTGTTAGTTTCGAGGTTTTTACTTGGCAATAATTTTGAGTATTTTTGGCCCCCTAGGGCTTCGGTCTAGTGGTTAGAGCACTATTGGGTAATGCGTGGGTTAGACGTACGCCACAGATTTGAACTTGCTGCAGACAAAACATGGTATTTAATCGGAGAAGGGTGGAGGTCCATTATCCCATCGAGTTTTGATTCGTGCACCACTGTCACTGGAGGATTTCTCAGTTATCAATAGAACTTGAGTACTTCTGTTATAGCCCATCTGTTCAAAGTAAATAATCGATTGAACAAGCTTTCTAGTATATATGTATTGCTGAACTTCGGACATAAAGGGTTAAAACTTATAAGGAACTTCTGTTCAGACCTAGTTTTCACTCTCATCAACATTTACTATTTATGGCAGTGTGGTTTTTTTTTACTGAATGACATGTGAAAAGGATATAAGAAAAAGAATTACCCTGTACGCACCCAAAGGGTAACGGCTGCGGGTTTCCTTTGTCATAAAAAAAAAGAAAAAAAGTAATAGAAATCGTTGTCTAATTTCACATTTTATGTGGTTATGTTTGCTCATTCCTGTTCCAAAACAGATCTAAATTATCGGCATAGAAATGCTCAGATGGCCAGCAGAGCATCAGTAGAGCTCCATACTCTCATTTTCTTCAGGAAGCGGTATGAAGAACATCTTCTTGGTTTATCTCCCTTTATGTCTTCCATACTCTTCTCATTTTTTACTTTTCCATTCTTGTGCAGACCAACAGATACCGAGGCGAGAATAGTTAAAATAAGATCCAATGGCTTCATTGTCTTTGTGCCCAAGTAAGTTATCCCTTAGTTGTTGTTTCTTCATTTAGAGAGCAAAAGTTAACTATACAAGTTGATGGATTTCCTCTTGCATCAGTTTAGCTCATCGATTATTGTATACCTTTCCAGGTATGGTATTGAAGGGCCTGTATACTTGACGTCTAAAGGGGACAATGGAGGGGAATGGGTAGTCGATGAGAAACAACAGAAAATTAGAAAGCTTGATGGAAGTGTTTCGTATGGTGTACTTGGAACAGTGAGAATTCACATGGAAGTCGTTGAGCCTCAGCCTAATCGACCTAAACTACAACTTACCCTTGTATCAGACCGATAACTTTACCAAGAAAGTGGAGGTCGATATCATGTATCATGTAGTCTTTATTCCAGTGTGATAGTTGAATTGTTCTTTAACGGACATTTGTGTATCATTAGATCGATGCAGCTCCATTAAATGCTTCAAAAACATTTATAGTTATTCTTTTATTATATGTTTACATAAATGTTCTAAAGTGTAACTTACGTGGTTACCATAGACTGAGATATTCAGTGGTGTATTTAGGATTTCGAAAAAATGTGTGTACTATTACGAAATGATGCATTTAAGATATAAATTTGATTGATTTGACCTTTACATTCTTAATATTAAACTGTTAATTTTTTAAAATTATAGGTCCAAACATATTTAATACTGCAGGTGTTAAATTTTAATATACACATTTGATTTAATTATATAAAATTTTATACCGTGCCAACTTCTTTTTAGGAATTTGTATGTTACACACTGAAAATTTTGAAAGTTTTAAGCAAAAAATAAAAGAAAAATTGATTGTAACGCCAAAAAGTAATCACTTGGAGGGGTGTTACTAACAAAAATAAGAATTTCTATCTTTGCTTAGAGAGGTGCACCCAATGATCATTGTATTATTATATGTCATTTTTAACGTGAATTTACAACTTTATATTTAAATACTTTTTTAAAAATATAACACTACTATATATAATCTAGAGAGGGGTATGGGTTCACGTGAACCCACGAAACCCCCTCTAGATATGCTTTTGGAGATATTGGAACATTATCTATTATGCATAGGGTTGATGTGGTTGTAACATATGTTATTTTTCGTTTCAATTTATGTGATACTACTTGACTGAGATTAGAAACTTAGAAATAAAGAGTATTGAAACTTGGGGTCAAATTTATCTATACGAAGGTAGGCTATTTTTTAGGGTTGTAAATGGTCGAGTTAGTTCGAATTTTTTAAATCATATTATATCGAATTTTTAGAATTACAAATCAAATTAACTAATAAAACTTGGGTTTTTTTGGATTTGCTGGTAAAGTATTTATACCAACATTTAGTTAACTTGTTTCTTAGTCCAAATATTTCATTAGTCTTATCAAAATACAATCAATTATGTTTTTTAAGAAAATAACACAACTATGAAATGAATGATGACACTAGAATATTCAATTAAAAAAAAATACAATTGCATAAAATAAATATTGTAAATTAACATGTAGTGAAAATGATCATATTTTAAAAGGATTAAAATAAGCTTAATGTATATTATTACATATTAAAATTAGATTATGTATTTTAAATGTTTAAATCAATATAAAATTAAAAAACAAATATTCTAACATTACTATCATTTTTGTATGTTGAATTAATTTCTTTTTGTAAGTGATTTAATTTTGAATTGAGTTTTATTAGAATTACTAATATCGATGGAATATAATCTTTATAGGGCCGTTCAAAATTCTAAGTCTAAAAAACTTGAAATAATAGGGTAAAAGTTAAAAATTATGAAAAAGTTGAGAGATATTTAGAAATTATATCAATGTAAATACTTTTATGTATGAAATAAACTTTAAAAATTATAAATTATATATATATAATATATATATATATATATAATGTCGGGTTGGTTTAGTTTCGGGTTAGACTTTTTTTTAGTTAAAATCAAATCAATCCAATAAGTCTGAGTTTCTTTTCTAATACCAAACCATTATTCAGATTTTAATTATTTTTTTTTTTACTCGATTTGTAATTTATTTGATTTTCAATTCAGTTCTATATACCCCAGATGAGAAATGATGATTCTATATTTTCATATATAAATGTAGAACAGTTTACAAGCACAATCATAAAAGAATTTTGGCTTTAATTTTTTTTTTAAAAAAAATAGTGGTTTCAGTATCTAAGATTTGTTGTATAGATTACATTATTATTAATTATATTTATCATGATAAGATCCACATGAATATAGTGGACCAAATGGTGAGTGCTGATGCTGCTACCAAATAAGTCCACATGATTAGAACAGAACACTCTTCTTGTGCTACATCAACTAATTGTGTCATTGTACCTGCATTTCATTTCATCATCCATGTTCATAAACATCAGCATCTCAACTTGATACATATATATATATTTGAAATTGTTATATAACTTACTGATATTCATAGCTGGTGGAACGGTGTACTGAAGCATTAGCACGAAATGATACAGAGGATCTGCTGGAAGGAACCCTAAGTTGGCTGCTGTTTTAACAATTACAATCCCTATCAATGGACTAAAGATGAATCGTACGCAAACAACTGCTATTATAGTTGATGGTTTTACTTCTGCCTTCCTCAATCCTGTCAGAGTCAGTGAGTTCAGAATGAGTATATATATATATATATATACGTGTACATATAACATAGTTACAGAACTCGTTTTACCTTGTGTGAGGTTGCCTCCAAGTATAAGAGTGATGCATGGAATGGTTCCATCCCTGATAGGTAAGAAAACAAACATGTAAACCTTTTCGTTCATCGCCTAGAGCTGTCAAAATGAGCCAGCTCACCCCATCCGCATTAATTCATACAAACTTTGATATTTTACGAGTCAAGCTAGCCCATTTTTTTTTGTATGGGCCAAAAAACGATCGTCTCGATCGGATCAACCCCACAAGTATGTGGACTACAGGGCCAGTCCACTTTTTAAAAAATTATATATATATTTTTTATAATGATTAGATTAAATTATAAATTATTATCTAAATGTATTATCATGAATATCGACAAAACAATATTATATGCTATTAATATTACTACTTGTTGATCAAATTCACGAATAAAATTATCTTTCTAATATTTATTAACTTTTATTCAAGTAAAAGTATAAATAACTAAATAGATTTTTTAATCTAATTGTTTTGAGTTTGGACTCTCTTTATTTTTAAATTTTAATATTATATTATATTTTTAATAAAAATTTTTGGCTCACAGGTTGGCTCTATCAATATTTCTCAAGCCCCACAAACTAGTAAACTTATTCAGGCTGGGCTAAAAAGCTCTTTTGTTAAACGGACTTTAAAAATCCTAAGTTCAGTTCTATGAAATCCCGGGTTAAGCCAGACCTAGCCCATACTGACGGGGCTCTATTGTATTTAACCAGTAATACATACCCAAGTAACTTAACAGAGTCTTGAATAACTCTAAGAGGAGCGGCATCCCCAATCACCAGGTTTTTCAGCCATGTAACTGAACCAAACAGGAATCCTACAATCTGAAATATCATTCAAAAACAGGGGGAAAAAATCGGAGTTATAATTACATCCATTGAAAAACTACAAGTGAAATCAGAAATAAGTAATACTTACAGCTCCAAGAGTTGGAGGTGCTGTTATTTCTTCTAAGAAAGTGTGTACCACACCTACTATTTTTCGCCACGATGATACTTCTACTGTTTGATTTTCAGTTGTTTTTGTGGTACTAATAGGAAGTTGATCTTGAGAATTGTTGTCGAGAAGGCAAGACTTTTCATTTGTCTCTGAGTCCACATTTGGTCCCTTGAACGCTTCGTTTTCCTCTGCTGTTTTTAGTGATTTGAATTTCAAGGATGAATTTCTTATTAGCTGATAAGTGAATGTCCAAATGTAGAAACCTCCAAGCTACAAAAAATCGCGAAAATTTTGTGTTGATCATTGGAAGTTTATGAACATAAACTTCAGGGGGAGAATTTGATGTTTTAAATGAAAAACTTACGGCCATTGAGAAAGATGCATACGAAAGGCCAACAGAAGCACAAGTTTTATGATCACCAAATGGACTTCCATCTTCTTTGCAAATTGCAGGAATGACAATCAAAAGAAGATTTCCCAAGTTTCCTATTTGCCAAAAAATTATGTTTAGAACAGAGGCAGATCCAAAATTTTGAGTAACTGTATTAAACCAGTATTGTGTTTTTTTTTGTGAATATGTAACTAAAAACTCTAGCTCCGCCCCCATCAACTGTTACCTGATGAGCATGTAGCAATAATGAGTCCCTCAAGATGTGGCTTTGGTTTCAATATTTTCATAGCTATCCATCCAAGAATCCCTCCAAATAGAAATGTTAATCCAACATTAACCGGCATAAACCACCTGTATAGACAATAATCAAATACTGTTTGTTTACGTTTCAATTTATGTAATACTGTTTGATTGAGCGATAAATGTACCATGTGATGATATCTTGAAAGGTGACAGACTCTGCCAAACTCGCAAACATCAAAGCCGGTGTAAATATCACAAAAACTATCTGGAGAAATACGTGAATGTATAAAAGTTAAACTCGAGTCTATAAATAAAATAAAAATAGCTAAAAATTAGGAAGATAACTTACTCTGTTAAGGTATTTGCGGGCATCAGCAGGAAGTAGCTTAAGATAATCAGTGGCCATTACAGCTCCTAAACCACTTACTATTAGCACTTGCAATATTGGCATTGATGCCACTTCTAATAATGTCATAAACCCCATTTTTTTCTTTTTTCTTTTTGCAAAATTTTGTTGATAAAAAATGTATGTTATTTGCTAGTTGTAACGTCTAAAATAGGGAGTTTCAAAAATGTCTTCTTCTTTTTTTTTTTTAATAAACTGTCTCTATCTATATCCTGCAAGCACCAAACCAAAAAAAAATAAAAAATTAATTCGTACTGTAAATGTACTTAGACCTCAATAAACAAACAAACAACGAATAAATAAATAAGCAAAAATTTAATGTTTACATAATATGCAAAAAATTTAATGTGTACGTTGTTTATGATATCTTCTCCTTTTCATTGTTTGTTTTGAAACGACTTCTACCTTCTCGAGCTAAGAATAATGCGTGTGTACATTTTGGTTGTTATTATTGCATGGGCCTATGAGCATGACATTTGCTTAGGTAAGCATAGGAAACAACATTTCCTTTGACATGACATGGACTCGTGTTTTCACATAATTACTATTTAAATTTCGTTTCAAATCAAAATCGATTCGATGAAAAATTAAATTCGAACACTTCTAAGTTTGCATTTTTCTGCCGTTATCTTAGTCTAAGTCAATAAGTTCAAATGTATCAGCAATAGAAACATGTATGTAAAATATATAGAGAGAGAAAACGACTAAAGGTGCATGTGATACATTTCTATTAATAGCAATTCTGTTCTTTACCTCAGCAATGGCGTTGCTCAAGATACTTTAAGCCTATCCAATCATGAGAAAATTAAGTTTTATAAAATTATATTACGTACATAAAAAAAATAATACTGTGAGTTTTTGGGATAAATATTTATCGTAAAGCCAAACAGCCAAAGAACAGGGGTACTTTCTTCGTTTTTTAAAAAATGATCTAATTTGACTTAAAAGAGAGTTTAAGAAAAGAAAGCTTGTGATTCTAAATTAAAGTTATGTTAAAATATATCTTATGACCTTAAACATGTCACATGAAAAATTAAAGTTAAAAATATTATCATTTTTCTTTTCTAAACAGACTTTTAAAAAGAAAATGAGATATTTAACAATTTTTTATCATCATTCATTTTTTTTTTTTAGCTTTTGTGAATTCTCAAAAGTTTAGCTTAGCCAAACACCTATTTCCAAAAAGATTAAACTTATCTAAACAGTATTATTTGTGTTAACCTAAATGTCAGGAAAACGTAACGTTTAAGCTTACAAAAAATCTTCATTGTTCATATCAAACCTACAAAATAAAATATTAGTAAATACAATAAATTACCTTTAGAAACACCAACACATTCCCATTTTTACACAAATAAAAAAATAAACTTTTTTACAACTTTAAAAAATCTGCTCTCGTTCTTATATATATATATTTTTTTTAATATTCTAGCCATCTTCATTTTTCATAATAAGAAATGAAAAACAAAGAGTTCTAATGAACGCAAACAAGAATAAGATTAATTCATGCATCTTATATAAATTCCAAATCACCTCAGACTAAAAAGAAAAATAAAATCATCAAGAGAGATAAGAAAACGAACCTGGAATTATTTTTTTCAATCCGAGTTTTTTCTTCTAACATAAATCGATAAATACGACGATAAAGAAAAAAAAATGAAGTTCAAAAATATTATAGGAAGAAAAATAAGAAGAAGAAGAAGAAAGGAATAGAAATTCCAATTGTATTGGATTTTCTTATATAGTAGCAAAATAATATGAGTGGTGGCTGGTTATTATTATTTTATCTGTTGTAATAATCTTTAATACTAATAATGTCTAATCACATATTAGTAAGTATATACTAATTATTATTTTTATTTATTATTACAATTATCTAATAATAAATATATATTATATGGTCCGTGTTGGACTCAAACTTTACCTAATAGGAAAAAAAATTAAAAAGAGTTGATACCTCCCTAACAACAAGACAACGTACAAAAAAGGAGGAAATATTTTTTTTATAATCAAAATTAATGATATTTTGAAGTTTTTTGTATATTTATTTAATATTAGGGGTAGTATAAAAAAGAAAAAAATTCTAACTTTGTTGTTAAATAAAAAGGATAAGTAAAAGAAAATATTTTTTTAATTTAAGAGTGAGGTAATATAATGATAATATTGTTGTATGGGTGCTGACTCTAAAATGACAATGTAATTTTGTTGAATGTAAATCCAAATTGGCTGGCTGCTGCAACTTGTTTTATTTATTTATTTTCTTTTTTTAAGCTATTTGGATTTTATTTAGAAGAAGTAAAATTCCAATTAGATTTCGACTCTTTTTTCAAAATTAGAATAATCTTAATCGAAAACTCCTCAACTTTTTTCTAAAGTTGTGGTCATAGGCTTAGCTGTGAAGATTCCAATTAATGTACTAAATATTCCCCAATTTAGTAGAATCTTTATAGAGAATCAAAAAGAAACTTGGACTAATATTAATTGTAATTCTTAGTAATACTAATAATTAAGAATATAAACAATTTCACTTTACATTTTAGGTAAAAAATTCAAATAGGTTTGACTCATTTATGTCATTACCGTTTAAGAAAAGATTTATGCCATTATTTTTTAACAATTTTTACAAAATCATTTTTGACACGTGATCAATTGTAATTTGGCCACGTCATCAATTTTCTAAATAAAAAAAATCAAAATTCTGAAGAAAAAAATTGAATTAATTTTTTTATTAAATAAATTGATGACATCGCCGAATTATAATTGGCCATGTTATCAATTTTTTTAATAAAAAAATAAAATTTTGAATAAAATCATTTTTTTAAAAAAAAAATTGACGACGTGACCGAATTATAATTGGTGACGTGTTAAAAATGATTTTACAAAATCACTGTTAAAAAAATAATGGCATGAATAAGTCTTTTTTATTAACGATAATAACAAGCCAAACTTTTAAGATAACATAAATAAATCTTTTCTAAAAATTCAATAACATATTTGAATCTTTTCTCTACATTTTAACATTTAAGGATCGAAAAATAACACTTTATCTATGGAATAAGAACGGTAATGATCCCTGAGTTGAAGATAATGCAAAAATATTGTTTGATTATATGTCAATCGGTGGTTTATTTGATAAAGGGTTTATGTTTTATTTTATGGAATTTACTTCAAACATAAAAATCATTTTTATTTGTTATAGTTATAGTTTGAATAATTATGTTTCATAGTAAATTTTATATTTGTTATGTAGCTATTAATTTGTATGATTCGCTAGATACATCTAATTTTATACAAATCATTCAGTTTTGTATAAATTTATTTATATATTGTAATTCCTATAATAAAATTTGTATTTGAATGATTATAAATATATACAACGAAAATATATGTATTCATATTTGTATATACAATTTCTCTCGCTTTATGTAATCGCAAATACATTTTATACATTTGTATACCAAATGTGTAATTGTTATTGAAAATGACTAATTGCATATCGAACCAACTAGCAAAAAAAGAAGATGTTTACTGCAAATTACAAATAAAATAAATTATGATCATATAATTTAGTTTGACTTAATTATTTTTTATTAACTTATTTCATATAATTTTCTCAAAAAAGAAGAATATGATAATTTATATATTGATTTTGAAATGATAAATATTATGAACTAACTATTTATATAAGAGACAAAACATAAAATAAAACGAAGGGAGAATTATAAAATACTGTATTGAATTATGGAATGTACAAGAACCTTTAAGAAACATCATCAATTATCGAAAGTTAATTAATCAAGACGACATAAGTATTTAATTAGCATATCTACCTCAAAATTAAAGTCCGAACTAACTAACTCGACAAATTTCTTTTCTTTCTTAATTCTAGTTCATGCACGCCTAATATATATAATACTGTTTATTCATTTTTATTTCTTATATTACAATTTAGAAAATTAATTTAATTAATTATTAAAATTTAATTAGATTACATATTAATTTAATATTTCAAATAAAAAACTTAAATATTCAAAAAAATATCTAAAAATATTATAAATTATATTTTTCCGTACGAATATGATGAAAAATTATTTCAAGAAATGTCAGTAAAAATTCTTATAATTTAATTTTATAAAAGAAAGTATGAAAATTAAAAACGAAACAGACTAGAATGAAGAGAGTTAATCATCTCAATCTAATCATTAATCATGAAAAATTAATAAAATGTGCTATGAAAATATTAAGTATAACTATTTTTCTTTCAAGTCAGAAACCTTGATTGATAATTAAGTGGAAATAGTGGAAAGTATTTGATAAAAAAATGAATTTTGTCAAAAACTTTTTCATTTCGACACAAATTAATAATTGACAATTATTGATTTGGTGATCACGTGATGTTAGTCAAATTTAGTCATTTAGCCTTCTAATTAAGGACTTTATATTGACATAACTACTACGTAGAACTTAGCTCTAACTTTCTTGTCCCAAAATAAATATATTCAAAAATTAAAAAAATATTTTTAAAATTTAAAATTAAAATTAATAACCATCCACTCTTAAACAAGTTTCTCTTCAATAAAAATATTTATCCCATAATAAGAGATGATTTATAATAAACTACACATTATATTTATTGATTAGTTAATGAGCACAATTTTTAAAAATATATAAGATTTGAAAGTAGTTGAAAACTCTGGAGTCTACTATTTTATTTTTATTATTAATTATAGTAAGCTTTTTATTATTAATTTTTTAGTATGATTTTTTATTGATATTTTTATCAATACTCTAATGATTGTAGAATGACATCTGGAATGACATATAATTTAGTTGAATTTGCAGATTTGAATTGGCTGCTGACCAGTTATCTTCTTTAATTTTTTTTCCTTTTTCATCATTATTATTTTATTTTATTTTAATTTTACCTTTTCTCAACACATAATTGTTTTAGAAATACAAATGAATATAAAATACTCAGAGAAATCTACTAAATAAAATATGAGAAAAATAAAATATATGTAAATATTATCACTCTTTCATAAATTAAAAATATTTCACATTTAAACTTAGTGATCACTCTTAACGATATTTAACACGATTCTCATAATTTTAACTCTAAAAAACTATTAAAATTGAACGAACAAATATTTATTGATTCCACTTGAATTGAACTAATTTTTGGCATGTGAATAATCATTGAGACAACTTTGCACTTTCTACATAACCATTACTTTTTCTCATATACCAAACTCCAATAATTGAATCAAAATACGAGGTGCAAAAATTGCCACGTGGCACTAATAAAATCGAGAGTTGGGAACAAAAATAAGCCACAAAAATATAAAAGTAACTAAAATAAGTCACTATTTTAGTAAGCAACTAAAATAAACTTAGTGGAAGAAAAAGTTCCACTATATCCAATTTTCTAAACGTTTTCCGTTACTGACATAATGTTTAATTTTAATATATAACGGAATTTTTTCTTCCACTTTATAAAAAGTTACCTTTTCATCTTCACCTTCACCTTCTCTCCTTTTTCTTTTCATGGCTTCCAAAAAAAAAATCACTTTAAAGATGGTCATCTGCATCAAAAATTCACTTAAAAAAATAAGTGTTAGACATAGCGATAATCATCTGCATCAAAAGTAGGCGAGACATGAAAATTTGAGGATGTCCCAACATTTTTCGTCATTTCAAAGTGTGAGGATTAACCAAAATAATTATGTAGTCCATAACTTGGAGCAATATTCCTATCTTGCCGAGGTAAACCGCTACAAAATGATAATAAGAATAATAAATAATATAAATTAATAAATAATTGACAAAAATCAACAAACAATAATTGAAATATAATAATTGAACATTACCGATCACTATTATTGATAGTTTTGTTTAAATCAAAATCATATCGGCCGGTAAGAGTATTTTGATAATGAGTCATTTTAGGAAATCAGTAGATTGAGTTATCGGAAATCCATCAATGCTATTATGATTTTCTAATTAGGAATGAACATCGACCGATAAAGGAGAACGTTGTTGACTAATCTTAGGCTCCTTCCTAACATAGATTCCAAGTATTGTTGACTTGATTTGATCTATATAGTCATTTGGAACCCTTAAAAGTCGGTCAACGATTCGTCATTATATATAATTCACTCTCTAAAATTTACTTGTCCTTGTGATAAAAATGAAGTAGGGTATTTTCCGGCCATAATCAAATTATAATCGTACTGTTTATACCAATTCTTTTATAAATTGATGAAATAAATTTATGATATCGGACATTTATTGGATATTTAGCATTGTGTTTGGGAGGACAATTATAATAAATGATATTTCCGTCATGTATAATTTCGCCATCCCAATAAATTGAAACTTTAACTTTAGGTGTAGAAGATATTTTTTTTAGATTGAAATGAACAAATATAGAAGACTTTATGTTGTAGGTGCTATCAACTATGCATAAATGTCCTTAAATAGATTTTTAGAATAAAATAATAAAAATACATAATGAAATATTTTTTTCCGTTTTAATGACATATCAAATCAATATAATTTATATGACAACACTGAAAAAGCTTCTTCAAGACGTGAAAAATATTCTTCTTATAAAGTGTAATAAAAAGTTCCACTTTATAAAGTGGAATAAAAAGTTCCACTTTATAAAATGGAATAAAAAATTCCACTTTATAAAGCGGAAGAAAAAGTTTCACTTTATAAAGTGTAAGAAATAGTTCCGTTATATACTAAAAATAAACGTTATGAAACTAACGGAAAACGTTTAAACTATTACATACAGTGGAACTTTTTCTTTCACTAAGCTTATTTTAGTTACTTACTAAAATAGTGACTTATTTTGATTACTTTTATATTTTTGTGGCTTATTTTGGTTCCCAACTCTAAAATCGATCGCAATGTTATTAATTTAAGTATGTACTTTTAAAAAAAATCACTCTCGTTTTTAAAAAATAAAGAATATTTATTAACTTGTTTTTTTTATGAATATATTGAAATTAGTCAAAAAATTATTTTCTTTTCAAGTTTATGATCTAAAATAACATTTAAATATGTGTACAATTTCGATTACTTTTGTAAAGAATATTTTTAAAAATATATATATATATATTTGAAAAGTCAGATAAACTTAAAAAAAGAAAAACTATCACGTTATTAAATAGAGTTGTATTTCGATTTCTTGTGAGTAGCTTTGTATTCATCGTTAGTTCGCTTTTAGAAATATAGTCATCGTAAAATTCATTTTGTGATGTTATAATTAATTTTCTCCAAGTAAATTTACAGATAGGAAAATGAAAACAAAATAAATTGGATTGGGATAGTGAACTTAGCATACTGTACGAAAATAGAGGCCCAGAATCCACATCAAATTAAAAAAATTAAAGTTGTATAAAATAAATAACATAACAAATTTCACACATTTTTAAACCTAGAAAGAAAGTTTATTTTCGAAAGTTCCCAGCTTAAGCGAATCATGAAAAAAGACTTCTTACTAATTAATTAAAAAAATAACTTTTAGAATAAAAGTTTAAAAAAATAAATATATTTTATTAAAACATTCTTACTTAATTATTATCATTTTAATTCCCGTGTGTATTAACCACTTCCTCCGTTCATGTCATATTTACTATAAATATTTGATCAATAATACTTGTCATTTCATAAAATAAATGCATACATTATATTTTCTCTGCTCCTTTTTATAAGCCGCCTTTTAGATTGCACTAAATTAAGAAATTAAGTAATTTTATCCTTCTACCCTTATTTAATGTTTTTTTAAGTCAACTTTTCAGTATTATTTTTAATCTTCCACTCTTGGTGTTCTTGTATTTTAAAATTGTTGTGTGATTTATTGTTGTTAAGTGAGTTAAAAATTTACCGAAATATGAGAAACCATTATTTTGATGAAATAAATCGTTCTATTCCAAGAGGGTATATTATATAACCTTAGATAATGAAATTTTCAAGAAGTTTTAAGAGCTTGTTGGCGTTTAGTAATTCTATGCTCTATCAAAAAATTCTCCTTTCTTGTAGGCTCTATCAGGAAAGAGATTCAATCTTCATTAGAAGGGCACATAGTCATTTTCTAATTCCATCAATACGAACGGAAGTGTACTGTATAACTCTATGTTTATGTATAGAACTATACTAATTATTTCAAAGATATAATATGTGACCTTTTAATTGATTATATTAGTAATAAAAGATATTTAATTTGTTGTTGTGGGAAGTCTAGGACTATTATACTAATTTAAATTAAATAAAACAATATTATCAAAGTTTTTGTGAAATTAGGTCTTAGATCTAATTTACACCCTGAAAAGCTAGCTTAAATGGAGGAAGATTGCTCAAGCCCTTATAAGTAGTTCACTTATCTCATTAATCACTAATATGAGATTTTTAACATTCTTTAACACCCCACCTCACGCGCCATTGCTTAACATCTGGTGTTTGGGCAATTTTTGATTTTGGGGGCCGAACAACGGAAAGACGGACCCTGCTCTGGTACCATGCAAAAATTAGATCTTAGGCCTAACTCACACCCCGAAAGCTAGATCCATAGGGAGGAGGATTGCCCAAACCTCGTAAGGAGTCCACTCATCTCATTAACCATCGATTTGAAACTTTTGTCATTCGTAAATAATTTTTCAAATGAGATTATGATTTCTTAGATATAGAGGTATCTTTTGATCTGTGATATTTTTTATTTAACAAGTATAAAATATTAGTAATTTATAATCTTTATGTTATAAAATTTATATAAAATTTTGAAATATAAATTTTAATATTTTGAATTGATTTATAAAAATATAACAAATTAAATAAAATATTAATTTTATTTGATGATAATAAACTTCAAATTATCAATGGAATAATTTCTTCTTATTAAAAAAAATATAAGTACTACAATAATGATTTACTAAAAAAAATATATATAAATTTTGTATTTTTTCCGCGTTCTATTTTTTTAGCCGCGTCTATTAACTATATAAAAAAGAGAAGCCAGTGCGTAATTTAGAACTCAACCGACCGTCGGAATTTCTACGCTATCGACCGTCGGAATTTATGTTGAACTTTTAAGAGCTTGTTGGCTTCCCATTGGGGAATCGGAAAATCTTTGTATGGGTATTTAAGTGCTCTTCACGTTATCTTGTTTTTCTTCAACAAGTTCACTTTTGCATAATGGAATTCAAGAATCGACTTTTGCATGATGAATAAACCCTAAATTTATTTATTGATATTCTACTTCTCTTCCCATTATCTTGATATTCTTCCATTAAAAGTTGCAGGTTCGAATTCAAGAACTCGATTTTTAAATAAAAGTTCAACTCTTTTTGAAGTTACCTGGTATTGTTAGATTTTCTTGGAATAATTTGTTTTAAGAAAAAAAACCCAAGAAATTGTTGACTTTTTCAACTTACATTGTTATTCCTTCATGTCTTTTTGAATTCACAGTATTCTTCAATGCATATTTTAAAGAAATTGAAGTTTTCAAGAATATATTGACATGATAAATATCAAGGAATTTTGTTATTTTTCAAATAACTTATGTTGTTATCCTCATAATATTAATCTTTTAGGGAAATTAAAAAACCGAATTTGCTATTTGGAGTTCAATTCGGTCTGGGTTTGTCTTGTATGATTTCACAAGAGTTGTTGAGGAGTTAGTTTTCAGCATGGGTATTGTGATTTGTAGTATTTTGAATGAAGACAATCAATTAGACAGACTTCGTATACACCCTCACTGGCCATTTTCCTTTGCATGGTCTAGATTTTTCGACTTTGATTGTTTCTTAAATATGGAAAATAATGCCATGTAAGAGAATGAGAAATTTATATGGATAATCTTTTCTGATTTTGTTAATGTTTTCATTGGAGGACCAGTAGACGTGGACTCTGAAAACATCATAGTTAAGTGAACAACGATGGCAAGTCGTGCTTTCATACAGTTTTAATTGTTTAGACTAATTGCACCAGCGAAGTTGTCGGTGGCTTGCACAAAAGGTGAGACTATTCATTTTCAGCTTCCATTTTCTTCTGGGTTGAAACAGAGGAAGGGTTTTGGGGTGTTAAATCCATTTAGGTGTTTGTCTAATTGTTCTATTTCGTCTTCAGCAAACCCGTTGGAGTGGTCAAGAAGGTTATCGACGAAAAATTCATCAACTGAGGACTGTTGGTGGGCTGCTTCCAAGGCTGTTTTTCAATGCCTGTTAAAAGGCCAAAAAGAGAAACAGATGGGTATTTACAGGAAAGAAATCCCTTTATAGTAGATAGTCCTAGCATAGCATAATTCATTTATTATTCACCGCAATCGAATCCCTACATTATTATTTACCGCATAACAGTTTTTACATTGTTATCGCTGCTTAAACATTCCCTGTATGATTACTTTTACCAAATAATGTCTTACTATTTTGTATTGCAATTTTGTGACATTACTGAAGAAAGGGAGAGTGATATAGGGTGCTTTATCTTTTGTTACAACACTTTGTGACTGCCTCGTGGAGTATATTCTTCTGTAGATACTGAGGACCATGTCAATAAATGTCTATCCCTTTTGCGTAGTCGAGGATTATGATCTTTTGTTTTAAGTGTAGGTTAAGAGAGGAGTGGCTTGACTAATTGCCACAAAAAAAAGAAAAACATGTCAGTTTTTCATTTTTGTTCCATGTTAGATGTGCAATCAACTTGCAAGAAATAATGTGCAGCATTTAACTCCCTTCGTTGGCAACATTGATAGTGAACCTGTTTATCTGATAAAGCTATTTTGAAGTGTTTTTCAAGAATCTCTTATGGTGACTAGTTGATTTTTAATGGTACTTGTAGGATTGGCGCTCCATTCTTCTCTTTGTTGAGGATACTGTCACGAATCTTTGGACTGTAAGTAACTCTGTCTGTGAGAGCAACTCCACATTCCCTTTCCTGTAGGCTGCAGCCCCAGTTCAGTTACTATCTCTTAAGCTACTTTTGGAAAACCTGACCGGAGAGTGTACTGTCAGGAGAGAGATTCGATCTTCAACAGAATATTCTGTTGGAAAGTTCTTCTGAAAAGCACGACACCGTGTCCAGATTCATCTCTCAGACAGAATTTCGAAGTTGGTCAATTCATTGATCTCTTGATCATTGCACAGTTTGTGTAAACTGGAAATCCAGAAACTCAGAGCAACTCCTTTCATCCAATGCAGGTAATTTGCTCTTGAGTGCTCGTATGTGTTAATAATCAATGATGTCAGGAAGTGTGTGCGACTAATTAATGTTCTTTTCCACTCTGCAGAAACTAGAGCTTTAAGGGAACTGTAGCATTCTGCAAAAGCTATCTTCTCAGAGCTTCCACAGCAGTCATACCATCAGTGCGATCAATCTACCGCCCAAAGTTGTGGTGACAATGTATTCTGATGAAAGGTAATATTATCAAATTTGTACGGAGGGTAGGTCTCTTTCTGATATTATCTCCAATATGTTAGTAACTACCATAACCTGATGTTTCTCTTTTCAGTTCAAGTGTGAAAATTAAACTTGTTAACATGTGGAAAAGCTAATAAAAAACTCAACGGGGTACTCAAGTACCTGCTATGGGGAGTCAAAAGAAGGTTATTAATCCTGCCATATGTTCCTGACCTGAATTTTTCTATTGCTTGTTTCAGTTAATTAGCTTAATTTCTTTCACCCACTTTTCACGATTTTCTTAGACTGCATTCTTAATGACCACGAAAGCATTAGAGCCACAGTCTTTTTCTAATTCCGTCTTGCTATTGTTCTAATCCTATATTAATTTTGAAGTTAACCTCAAGTATTAAATTTAATGGATAATATTTCATTCTTTTAACAGTTACATGTAATCACAGTGGGAGGAAAAACCACCTTTCAAATAGTGTGTGATTATGTGCTGAGTCATGCATGCTGGCATATAATCCAAAAACACTAAAGTTGCTTCGGTCACTATATATCACTCACTTCATCACTCCATTAAAGCACAAAATAATCTTCTCTTTTTCTTCCTTTACTTTGCTTTCTCCATTTTTTTCTTCTTCTCTTCTCTCTATTGTTATTGGGTCTCTTCGTAACAAGGGCGGTGCTAAGGAGGTGCAAGTAGAAATTATAAATGTTGAGGAGGAAATGAAGAAAAAAATAGAAAAAAGTTCAGGTGAAATCCCTCCATTAGATGTGAAAGACTATGAAGATCTAGGGTTGATTTGGAGAAATTAGGTGAAATTAGTTATGAAAATGTTGGCATAGATTTTCATGCCATGTTTTCTGATTTTTTTCCTAAAGATGAAGAGAAGGCTTAAAGGAGATGCTCTGAACTCTTTCCTGTCATTTTTTTTTTTTTTGAGGATTCTCTTTTCTGTCATTTCTTTGTTGGAAATTGTTACTAAAATTCATGGGAGGCTAAATGTTTCATAAAAGCTTAATTAACGTTAGTGCATCAGCAATGTCAAAAATTATGTAGTTATTCAAAAGCGATGCTTAATTAATTCGTATGCACCAATGTGAAAAAAATTGTGCAGGTAACGAGTCAACTACAACAAATTTAATATGGGATTAGAAAAAATTAATTCTAATTTATTGTATTAATAAAACTATTTTTTAGTATTATTATTTTGATTTTGCCGTGAAAACTATAAATAACACCCACATGTCATGACACACCACATGCACATTTTAGAATTCACCACTGTCACTTACACCAACCACTTGTCCATACACTATCGGTGCATGTTAGAGTACACCGGATTTCTGTTCTTTAACCGTCCCAATGACTATGTATCTTCTCATATACTAGTACTACTGCTCAAGTAATTTTTTTTTGGAACCGAGGTTAACCTGCAGACACTACAACCTCTAGTATAGCCTCTGCACTTTGTGAGCACTTTGCAGTCAATGATCGTTATGTATTTTACAAATAGCCAGTTCCAAGGAAGAAAATGCACTACAAATAATAGTTTTCTCACAATTCAAAACAAATAAAAAGATATTGATTTACATACTTTACTTTTAAATTGTACTCTTTCCTGATTGATCTTTTGGTGTTTACATATATAATCTGGAAGTCCTGAGAGGGTCTTGTATTCTCTGGAAGAGTCTCTGCTAAGAATCTCCCTTGTGCATCCTAGTGTCTCCTACAAATTTGTTGATATTGAAAGGTCTGTCTTTGTTATTTCAGCTAACTTGAGGATATTTCCTGTCTGCTTTCTTCAGATTTTGTTTATTTGTATGCAGTGAAGATGACCTGCTATGCACACGTGCTTCTCCTTCTCCATTGCTGCCATTATCCAGTGGGTTTTGAAGTGATCTGAGTACCCATTGAATGCAAGTGATGGTTCATTCAAACTCTGAAGATACATCTCAGGTCCTGAAATACAATTCACATCTCTTATTTAGTGCTTGAGGGACCAACTTTGTACTAACACCTTGCATTATCTAATATTGGACACCAGTTAAGCACAAAGTTAAGAAGCCACCTTAGTTTGCTTATAGTGAAAACATAAGAAACTGAATATCACTGGATGATCTGGCTAGAGAAGTTCCAGTGGTTGGAAGTTTACCAGGAAAGTTAACGTTGTCAGAAAAATGACCACTTCTCTACAGGAATAATCACCAACAAGAGGCACGACTTTGTGGAGGGTAGGTGCGACATGACTAGACGATCATCTGAAAAGAGTCACGCATCTGTCTGAAGGTTATACGAAAGAGGCATGACTCTGTTAGAATGGTTGTAGTAGAGAGGCATGACATTGCTAGAACTATCAGTGGAAAGATGTCTTCTTAACCAGTTGCCTAAAAGAGGTATGTTCTTCCGGAATGACCACGAGAGAGAGAGAGAGAGAGATGCGATACTGAAGAGAGAAGGCACCGATAGTACAGCGTGCAGGTCTTTGGTAGGTGGGTGGGTT
This sequence comes from Solanum lycopersicum, assembly GCF_036512215.1. Taxonomy (NCBI): domain Eukaryota; kingdom Viridiplantae; phylum Streptophyta; class Magnoliopsida; order Solanales; family Solanaceae; genus Solanum; species Solanum lycopersicum. Next base: position 62,349,722 of record NC_090801.1, on the reverse strand, counting down.
GTCGGAGAGCAGTAATGCTAGTTGCCGATATGGAGAGTCTAAAGAAGGTAAACCATTCTTGCCATTTGTTCCTGTGATGATATGGCCCTAGGGCCTAACCGAACCCTAAAAGCCGGCTCATGGGGAGACGATTGTCCAAGTCCATTTAACAGTCCACTAGTCTATTATCCAATCGGGAGCTCAAGCAAGATGAACCTTTCTCTCATACCGTGTGTAGATATGACCCTTGGTCTTGATTCAACCCCAAAAGCTTGCTCATGAGGAGAGAATTGCCTAAGTCCATATGAGTAGACCACCAATCCATTCTCCAACCCACTCTAACAGTTCCCGTCCTGAATAAGAGCTTAATATTTCTATTGCATGTTTCAGTTAATTAGCTTCATTTCTTTCAACCACTTTTCAAGTTTATCTTAGACTGCATTCGTATGAATCATCAAAGCACTAGAGATTTCAGTGTTTCTTTTAAGTGTCCTAGTCCACATAGTCTCTTTCAAATTCCATCTTGCTTATGTTCTGATTTTGTGGTAGAAATGTCATGCCTGACGTTTTTATTCAAGTTTTCAGAATTTGCACCAACAAAAAACTCAAAGTATCTTATATTCTTGGACAAAATGGAGGAGCCTCTGTCCAGAGATTACAGTTGAGTACCTTAACTATATCGCAGACGGTTTTGTGACTTCCTCTCTATTTTGTTAATATGATGGTCTCTTTTCTTTCCAATTTCAGATGCAGAGCGCTCCTGGAACTAGTGTTAAGAATCAGAATAATATACTCGATGGCACTTCTGGTATCTTGCATCTTGTTGGTGCTTGATGGGTTCCTGATATCATTGATAAAAACTGCCTGGTGGAGGATTCCAAAGTTCTTTAACATGTTGATAAGAAGTTTATTACGCTTGTAGACGGAAGAACACTTGCTATAATTGATCAGGTCTATACTGTCCTTGGCATAATCCATTATGTTCGTTCTTGGTTTCTCATAAATTTCCTTACAATGCATTTGCTTTCAAAACTGTTTCTCTTAGGAGTCGTTTGGTTGGAATCATTAGCAAATACAAATCTCAGCATAAACTTCGGCATAATAGTATAATATTTGTTGGTGTCATGTAAGTAAAAGTGATAACTGCAGAACTATGTATCACTCAGTTATCTGCATAAGAACAATAAGCTCGACATAACTTATGCAGCGTCTGGTTGGCAGTATTTAACTGTTCATTATAATATCCTCATGACTTATGCCAGAATTATGCGGGATAGATTATGATCTTTTGTTTGATTCTAGCATTTATCTTTGTTGAGCATTACACTCATTATCATGTTCTACAGCATGCTGCAGATGAGCGAATTCGTTTGGAAGAACTGCGTGAGAAGGTCATTGATGTGTCATTTCGAAGTGGAGTCTGTAGCTTAGTGAATTATCAGGTCCTATCTGGACAAAAGAGGAAAACAACCTATCTTGATTTCGAGCAAGAATTGTTATGTTTATAGTCATCTTATGTAAAATAGATTTGCCTTGCCCTGCTTGCCTTGTGTAGAAGACTTGAAACTCTTTATAAAAGGTAATATCGATTTTGAATCTTTGACCCTACTTTTGCAGTTCATGCCTGAAATCGGTTACCAATTATTACACAATTATGCTGACCATTCGAAACTGTGGTTGTGGTTGGATCTGCAACATTTATTCTCTAGCCTCAAGATTATTTACCAGGTAAATTATGGATCTTTGTTTATATTTTCATCAGAACCGGTCTGGAACTTGATAAAGTTGCCATTTACCTAAAATTCCATTCCACTAAATTTGCAGCATTCATTGAAGTTTAACCTAACTCTAGCATGAAATGATATGTTTTGGTTAAAGCGGGAGCTTAAATCTGATTCACAAGCAACCAACATATGTTACACTCCTCAGGGTAACATTCTGTAATACTTGTTTGTCATATTATACATTCAAAAAGTTAAGTACCTGTAAACCATTGCAAGTCAGTCTTATAAAGGAATGGTAAATATAGTATTGATTGTAGTTGTTAAATACAGGATTAGGAAGGGCATCAACTATTAGATCATGAGAATTGGGATTAGGAATTATTGGGAATAAAGCTACAGTGTAGTAAATACACAAGGGCTGGGAGAAAATGGTCACCTGCATTCTAGAGCCTTTTACTACACTTTTGTGCTTATTCTTACGAATTCCTGTTCTTCTTTCTCAAGGGTATGTTCATGTCTAACTGTGGAAAACAAAGCATGATGACTTCTCAGTCTACTTATTCCATTCTGCGGTATCAATTCTACAATTTATATTAGTTCTGTGCTCCATCTTGTTGAAAGCAAAAAGGATTTTATGTTTTAATTGGGTTTGTTATAGCGACTGAATTATGAATTGGAAAATCGGAAAATCTAATCTATCTATGGGTATTTTACTGCTCTTTCCACAGGAAAGTTCAAGAACTTATGTTGGAATTCAAGAACCCGACTTTTGCATAATTGAATTCAAGAACTCAACTTTTGCATAATTGAATTCAAGAACTCGACTTCTGCATGATGATTTTTACAAGAAAAAATCAAGAAGTTGTTGGTATTCCCCTAAACCCTAAGTCAATCATCCGTTGATCTATTTATTGTTATCCTACTGCTCTTACCATTATCTTGATGTTCTTGTATTAAAAGTTGCACATTGGAATTCAACAACTCGATTTTGCATGTTGGATTTTTAATAAAAGTTGAAGAACTTTTTGGCTTTGAAAGAAAATTCAAATATTCATTTTTTATAAAGTAAGTTATGTTGTCATCCTCTCAATGTCTGTTAAGGATGTTCAAGAATTTGTTTCCCCTGCTTAACTGACAAACAGGAACTTGTTTTGAATGAAGACACTGAATTGTAGACTTAAAACACCCTCACTGGCCCTTTTCCTTTACAAGGTCTGGACTTTTTGACTTTGATTATTTCTTAAAAAACAGAAAATTGTTTTTTTGAGAAAAAAAAACAATTTTCTATTTTTTAAGAAAAATAGAAAATTGTGTTACGTAAGCAAATGGGTAGTATCCATTAGGATAGGTATAAAACAACTAACGCGGTCTTTGTTGTCCTTGAAGGCCCCACTCACATAATTACTGGCTCCTTTTCTTTACAAAGTCTAGACTTTTTGACTTAGATTATTTCTTAAAAATGGAAAATTTTGCTAGGTAAGAGAATGAGTAGTATCCATTAGGATAGGTATAAAACTACTAAATTGGTCTTTGTTGTCCTTGAAGGCCCCACTCACATAATTACGGAGATGAGATATATTTGTTATTGATCATTACTATATGTAGAGATGTTTGATAATTTATTCTTACTGAAGTTGAGTTGGAACATACATATTGGTGTTCAAGTACTTTACTTATGGAGACAGTATGTGTGTCTCTTTCTTTCATATTCTTTTATGCTTCCTTTTTGTCTGACCATTCTAACCATGTTTTCAAATGCTTCCTTTACACCAGCGACAGAAAAAACAGCCGATATGCATGCTTTGCCAGCAAGCTTTGACTTTAAAGCAGAGGGTTTGAGCTCTATTTCCGACATTTTTTTTGTTGGAAATTGTTACTAAAAAGGCTCACGGGAGGCCTAATAGATATCGTAGAAAAGTTTTAACTATCAATGATGACAGGAAAAGTGTGCAACTAGTTAATATTCCTTTCCATTGTCCAGAAACTGCATCATTTTCTACACTTTGTTTCCCTAACAACCATGGCTTAATTTGCAGGTCCTTCGGTATTTCTTCATCAACTTATTTCAGTATGTTGTCCTGGCAAAAGAAACAGAAACCTAAACTTTGGTTAATATTTACTAATATCGGATGCTTGTTTTTTTTTCTGTTTTTGTTTTCCTTGGCCTTGGTAATGCAAATATCAATTCTAGATTTTTTCCAGAAGATCAATAATTAAATTACTTCATGACATAGCTGTGTGTTTTGACAGTGCTTCTGACATTGAGAAGCAAAGTAGATATCAGATATATCCGCTGTTTTTGTTGAACCTAAACTGTCCATGATCTTTATATGACTCAACTTTGGAATCCTTCAAATACCTCTGAGCAATTTAAGGTGAGATATTTTGTTGGTATTTATGTTTTAGTTTGTTTCTGGGTTGAGAAACGAATGTGGGTCTTGTCTTTGGATTTGTTTTTATTGAATCCTGTTTGTGTTGGGGTTTGTTTTGAGAGAATTGGTTTGGGCTGTTTTCTGTTTAAAAAAATTGAAAAGACCTCATCAATTTTTTGAAACTTTAATATGGGTGAAATTTATATGTTAAAACTGGCTATACATCATTATTTATTACTATCCGTATAAGATTTCAAAGTATCATAGAGGAGCCCCTGACAGGCAAGGCCCTTCCTTCACAGCTGTTCCTGGAGAACAATTCAAAACCACGTTTCTAGCTTCTGTTGGTTGCAAAACTGAACAGGCCAATGATCTCAATTTTGAGGTTTTTTTTAAAGAGGTAGGGGACTTGATCAGCTGATGTTTATGGGTCAGGTCTTTCTGAATTATATTATATGATGGTGATGCTTGGTCACATATACATTCATAGTGAAGAAAATCTTAATAATTATTTAAAACCACAGCTATTCTCTCCTCTAAGTTGGATGGGACTCGCATAAATAAATAAAATAAAAAAATTTCCTTCAATGTAGATAGTCCCTGCGTTGCATTATATTATTCACCGTGTAATAATCCCCACACGTTTATTTACCACATAACAGTTTTTACATTACTATAACTGAATAAGTAATACTTTAATCAAATAATGTCTTACTCTCTGGTATTGCAATTTTGTGATATTACTAAGTAAAGAAGAAAGATATAGTGTGATTATCTTTTGCTTCATCTTTTTGTGACTGTCTGGCGGAGTATATTCTTGTGTAGAAACTGAGGCCTATGTCTAAATAAATGTTGTCCCTTTTTACATAGGCAAGGATTGTTATCTTTTGTTTGATTCTAGCATTTATCTCTGTTGAACATTATCTTTTTTCGAGAACCGCCTACAGTTCCAACTAAAAAGAACTAAAAGTGTGAAATAATTTTTCATTATCTCAGTTGAAGTACTGAGCCTCCCGATATCGGGAGACTCAGTACTTCAACTAGTCTCCATGTTCCTCGAATAGATCTCTTAGTTGTTGAGAAGGTTGCCAACCGCACAAGCCTGGGCTGGGCCTACCTCCATCCCTAGAGGAGCCGTATGAGGCGGAAGCTCCACGTACGGTTATGAAGCCGAGCCTTTCCAGCAATGGGGCCTAGGGACCGATATGATAATTGGTTTAGGTAGGGCGGCTGGCCTACTGCATAATAATGTGAATGAGTCTAATCTCTTCCATCTGAGGGATGAATTGTTGGAATATATGAAACAGGATATCCTTTTATTAGGGGGTGTTATGCATAGAGCTCAAGAAATATACACTCATTGTCATGTATTACAGCATGCTGCAGATGAGCGAATATTCGTTTGGATGAACTGCACGAGAAGGTAATGATTGTCTAAAAACTCAATGAAGTGTCATTTAAACTTGGAGTCCGTAACTTACTGAATTACCAGGTCCTATCTGGAAAAATGAAGATAACAACCTATCTTGATTCTGAGCAAGGATTGGTGCGTTATTTTGATAAAAGGTAACATTGATTTTGAGTCTTGTGGTGATGTCTTGAAACTGTTCATGATAGGTAACATTGATTTTGAGTCTTTGACCATGCTTTTCCTGGTCATGCCTAAATTTGGTTACCAATTACTACACAGCTATGCTGGCCAAATTCAAAACAGGGTTTGGATCTGCAACATATATTATTAAGCTTCAAGATCATTTACCAGGTGAGTTACGTCTTTGTTTAGATTTTTCATCACACAAACAGTCTATGGAACTTGATAAAATTGCCATTTACCAGAAATTCCATTGCACTAAATCGCAACATTTATTGAAGTCAAACGTAATTCTGATTCACAAGCAGCCAACATCTGTCACACTTCTTGCGGTAACACTCTCTAATACTTTTCTCTGTCTAATACTTGTCTCCGTCATATTATACAAAAGTTAACTACATGTAAACCATTTGCAAATCAGCCTAACAAGGGAAAGGTATTGGTACTGATTGTAGTTGTTAATACAGGATTGGTTGCTCACCTACATTCTCAAAGCTTTTACTGAACTTCATAGCTTATTCTCTTCAACATTCGTATTCCTCCCTCTGAAGGATATATTTCTGTCTAAGAGCACTTCTATTCTGAGGTATCAATAGCACAGTTTATATCAGTTTTATGCTCCATCTTGTTAAAAGCAAGAAGGATTTTTTAGGGTTTAAGGCTTTTTATTCGCTATGTTGGTCGGACTCTTCAAAAATGTCTGCGGGTGCTTGTTGGATTCGCCAAAAATAGTGTATTTTTGGAGAATCCGAGACGGGTGCGACATCAAAACTGGAGAGTCCGCGGAACTAAGTTTATTTGTGCCCTTTATCTCCCAAGGTCCATTTATGTTTTGATTGGGTTGATTCTAGCAAGTGAATCATGAATTGTAACTTACAAGGGAAGAGTGTTTTTGTTCTAATACATCAATGACAAGGCCTTGAAGCTTGAATTTCAAGCTTCCAACTTAATATGGAGAACTATTCATGACATCATTCATGTTTTAGGAAATATACTCCACTAGCTAATAAGATGTTGGTTCATCTTAGAACAACAAACTCGGGTTAATAAGCATTTCTTGTCCAATACTTAACTCTTTTCCTCTCCCCACCGAATATCCCTCTCAAAAACGGACCTCCTATGATGATATCCTTGCACTTTGTCAATCCAAGTTGAGTCATAATCGCTTCAGCATGCACGGTTTTCTCAACTGTAAATGTTTTAGGAAATATATCCTATAATTCATAAGAAAATGATTGTTTTCTTGATAATACAAGTTCCCTGTATTTTGGGCGTTAATCTAACTGATGTGGATCTGAGACACTAACTAGCTCTCATATTTCACTCCATTTAACTCTAAATCTTTCCTCATGTGGAATCTTTGCTTAAATGCCATGTCATGTTCTCTGAATAATGTATTTACAACCCACAGCTTACTGATACAGATGGATCATCAATAGTACCCCCATCAGTGAACTGGGTTCTGAATAACAAGGCGGGAGTACAATAATGTTTGAAGACGCATTGTTTCCTTGAGAATGTTCTCTCATTGTTGAGGAAAATTGCATTTCAGGTGTTGGAACTGCATTTGATGTTATTTTTAAGAGAGAATTCCATATCATTAATAGCATGTTTTCATCCATTAGTGTGCTCATGGGCAAGCGACTACTGTCCCTCTTGCCAACTTGGGTACTCTGCATGAGCAGATTGCTAAGTTAGGTTCGTGGAGTAGGAGTTCCTCTGAGGCCTGTCATGGATTGCGTTGGCATGAAACCAACTTAGAGCTCTCATGAGTATACCTACCAAGCAATCATTTCGAGCTGAAATCAGGTTTGCGATCTTTACAGTCACCTCCTTATTCCGTCCGTCTTTTACTTAATGATTTCAACCAGTTCAACTAAAAGCTGAAAACAAAAGAAATTGGGTTGGGCAAAAGTGATGTACAAAAACAAAGAACTTAGCATACAATATTCCTTATTTCAAATCGTGCTCTAATTTTACCAAACGAATCGACCAAATTCCTTAAGACATGGTGTCCGTCTTAATTTTCTGTATGAATTGAACATTTCATAATCTTTTGTCTCGTATTTGATGTCTTCAAGAAGAAATAATCTTTTGACCAATTCTTTCAATTCAAGACAAAAGAACAAAAAAGGAAATTTCAATTTGACCTGTTAGTTATATCTCTAAAAAAAAATAAATTATTGTGGATTGTGTTAAGTTGCAAAAACGTGTTTCCCTGCTGACGATCAAGCTTTATTTAATTCCTTTTTTAGGTAAAATACAATTGGCCTTAAAATTGATTTTTTTTTTTTTAATTCAACGAAACTATCTTACAAAATTCTTTGCTCATGCATGGATCATTATATTTGACTACCGTGTTTTCATATGTTATTTCCATTTCAATTTATATAACAATATTTGAATGGTGCTAAAATATTTAAGTCATTATTTTAAAACAAACTGATAAAAAATAATATATATATCTGTTTGAAGAGATCCAGCCAATCATCTTATTGACAAGTTCACCTGATGGACGGTTGATTAGTTCATTATATTCAAAATTTTACTGGAATTTTGATTAGATTTGCATCACATTGCAAGGAGATAGCGCTTTCAACATGAATTTTTCTATTTCTAGGACTTGAATTAGAAAACTCTTAATTAAGGACGAAGAAATCTCACCACTGCACCTATTGATAATTCCTTAAAGACTTTGTTGTCTCGTGTAAAACACATAATTTTAACTAGTTAATTTATTTTCTTACAATTGTTTTTTATTCTTATTAATAAATAAATTGGCAAGTAGATTCTGTCTGGTGAGGTGCGTACCAAGTCAAAGTCAGCAAGAAGAATAAGAATCAAAAGAATTATTAGATGGCTACTAATAATATATATTAAAAAACAATCAAAACTATATTTGACTATATATTTAATTAGAAAGCCCTTTCATAAAATAGGTGACTAATTGCTAATATTTCTTTATTCTTTACTCAATCAAATTCAACCTCCACCTTGGTGAAAAGGCGACATTTATTGTTAACATATTGTATAGAATTTTTTTAGTTTCGATTTTGGTGTTCGGGGTTTATATTGGATTAGTGATTAAATTTGAATCGCGAATTACATAATTCATTTTTAAAAGCTTGTCTTTATTAAAAATTTAAATCTGAAATCTTTAATTGAGGGTGAAATAATCTTTTCATTATACCAAAATCTTTATTGATAACATACACGGTATAATTTAAAACTATATATAGTCAATCTTATTGGCCTAAACAAAGTAGCTAAAAGCAAACAAAATTGTTGTATGCTTGTTATCAATTTATATTTAAATTTTATACACTTACAATACTTTTAAAATTTGCAATATAGTAGACAATTGAAGGTAAGAAAGAGAGCATCGAGATCAATTTTTAGTGTCATCTGAAAATCTTTTTTCATTTAGGAGAATAAATATAAAAAAGTATATCACCGAAAAATAAAAAGTTAGCGAAGAACAACTTCTATTGCTTAATCATGAAATTTAGTAGTTAATCTATTTAACAAGAATTAGTAAAAAAAAAATGGTTGTTAGCTACAAATTATTTATCAACGAAGAAAAAGAGTAGACGATATATTAGTGTTGCTTTTTACATAAAAACAAAAAATATACTAGCTTTAATTTCCATGTTACAAGCTGGCCATGCCAATTATTAATTTTTTTTATTTGGCCAACGTGTAAGACTTTTAATTTCGAAAAAATTAAGTAGGACTCACTTTTATTTTTTCTTTTTCCACATTAATTATTGATAAAGTATGTCAGCTCCCGCGTGAAACTATATCCATTTAATTTTTCGCACGTTTTTATCACCACAAAAAATCAAGTTTTCTAAAAATAGAATGAAATATCATCTTATAAAACTACACTATCCCAAATATGTTACTCATAACCTGTTTTTCAATTTTGAAATTCCAAAAATGGAAAAAGGGTCAAAAATATTTTTGAATTATAAAAAAAAAAGTTTAAAACCACCATTCATTCATCTTTTGATCTAAAAATATTCTTTCATTCATCTTTTTGCTCACCTATATATACTCTTGCAACTAACGGTTCTTTTTTTAAAAATAGTTATTATGTGTTATTTTCTTATTGGATGAAATAAAAATTTACTTTTATTAATTTTCCTCATAATTTATTCAAATCAAAACAATGTGTCTTTTATGGGGGATTACTAAATTTAAAGAAATATATTTTTTGGATCTATTGTTTTGATTTGGATAAATTATAGGAGAAAAATTAATAGAGGTAGATTTTTATTTCATCAAATAAGAAAATGACATGTAATAACTATTTTTTTAAAAAAGGGTTGTTAGTTGTTAAAAAAAAGGTTATAGTTCAAGAGTATTTTTGATCATTTTTCCGTTCAAAAAAATATACTATTTTATAAAAATAAAATAACACTCTATCCGTTTCATTTTATATGTCATATTTAAACTTTGCACTTGCATTAAGAAATGATGTAATTTTACTCTTCTACCTTTATTTAATTTTTTTTAGAACTCAAGTTTTCAATCAATGAATATGAATTAATTTAGTTTGATCAATAATCTAAGAACATGAATTATTTATTTAGCTTTTCTAAGTTGATCAAATGCATATTTTTAAAGCTAACAACTTACAAGGATAAAAAAACAATATGATATTATGCGTTAATTTTATAAAAAAATAAATATTATCGTCTAACTATTTATAAAAATAAATGATATATAAAATAAAATGAAAAAAAAAACTTTTTTTTTTATTATGATAAAACGAGTATTGGTTCGATGAGTACATATTTCTCGAGCCAAGTAGATTATTATTTTTAAACTAAACTTTCACATTCACCAGACAAATTGTCGAGATGTTCACTTCCTATAATAAATTAAAATTAATGCAAGTCAAGTCAACTACTATGTAGTAAATAATCTCACGTTCTCCTCTTGTGTTACTCTATTCGCGTTCAATAATAGTTATTCATTATATTGTTTTAAAGTATTTAATAATATCTGTTCACTTTATAAAATTAATAAATAATCTTATATTTACTATTGATTATAGTCATTTCTCTATTACATGTCACAAAACATTGTATTTATATTTTTAAAACATAATATAGTGAAATTGATCTTCTATTTATAATTGTTTAAGAAACGTGGAAAGTCAATAATAAACCGATATTATTAAACAAATGGAGTATTTAATTTCATGTTAATTTATGACTAAGTAGACCCCTCAACAACAAAGACAAATATAGAGTTTCAAAATGATAGATATACTAATATAAGAAGATTGATCTAAAATATAATTTGAGAAAGAACAAAAGCATCTATTTCGATTAAAATACATACTTATTATCACAAAAATGACATATATAAAAAAATAATTTAATCAATAGCATTATCAAATAATAATTGATCATACATTAAGAAAAAGAAGAAGATAATTTTACAAAATTAATACTATTTTAATTAGCAAATAATGACATGAACGAATCTTTTATCAGCAACCGTTTATTAAAACTTATCCATTTGGTAAAGTAAATTTCACATTAGTCCATTTTTAAGAAAACACACATATCCCTCATTAAGATTTTAGCGTTACAAAAATTAATAGTAATTTCTTTTGTATATAAGAGAGTGGACAGACTTGTTCTATTGTGAATTGTTCCCTCAACGACGTGAGAAATTATACCAACTTGTTGTCTATACATATCTGTGAAATTATACCTACCAAGTCTGGTCCTAACTACTGCCAATTCTATAAAATTCCCTTTCACCACTATAATTATTTATGTACTACTTATTACAACTCTGTTCTAGTTGAAAATGTATGTCTTTTTGGCATTTTCTTGATTCTTGAGAGTCTTTTGAGGGTTTTAACAAGAACCCATTTAGTTTTCTTGAAATTCTTGATACATCTGAAGCTGAAATACTGTGTTTCAAGATAAAGTTTGAAATTTTGTTGGGTTGAGGGTTAGTAATGGCAGGTGGGGGTGATGGTACATCAAGGCAACTTGATCAAACACCAACTTGGGCTGTGGCTGGTGTTTGTGCAGTTATTATCCTCATTTCTATTGCCTTAGAGAAGATATTGCACAAACTTGGAACGGTATGATGACATAAAAACTTAGTCTTTCTTTGTTTCTTTAATGACCCTGTTCGTTGACCTTCTTGTTTTGCGTTTAGGAAGAAGAATTCTTGAATTTTGTTGTTGATGTTTCTTGAAAATATCCTGTTTTTTGTGAAAAAATGTTTGTCTTTATTTAAGTTAATTTTCACCCTTAATTGTTCTTGTACTTTATCAACAAGTCTTAGCCAAGAGCATTTATTAAAGTGGGACCTGTAGTAGCTCTCTTTTGTGTTTCCTAGTTTTGGAAATCAAGGGTTTTAAGTTGCAGCTATGTTGATAATTGACTTCTTATTTTGTAACATCATTTGACTGTGGAAGTCTTGCCTTGCCAAATTGGAAGTGATATCATGTCAACTATAAACTCTAGAACCTACAAAATGTTCTTGATTGCTCAGATGCTTGTTGCGTCCTCTATATAATGATGGTGACCGAGCCTGCTTGCACGCATCTTGATTATTACTCTGTGTCAGCTATAAGGAAAATGCACAATGGAAAAAACAAAGTGCTATCTGTGGGAGTATATGTATATGAGTTCTCGGTAATCATAATTCATAGTTTTACTATGGCTATTCAAGTTGAGCTCGTGTTTATTTACAGTGATCCCTAATTTGTCATGGAAGTTACATGATTGAACAAAGGAGTGAGTGGATTCAAATGAAGCGGCATTGGTATTGAGGATTCGTATAGCTAAACCAGTCTAGAGGGTCGGTAGTTACTGTTTCTGTTGTTAATCTGCTGCTGTAATATTAGCTCTCAAATCTTTTGCTTTTAAGAAAGCTGTAGTCTTTATATGTATGTATCCTGGATGATTTGCTTTAGTACTATTGTTTCCTCTGTTGCATATCGAGAAACAAGGAACTACGACTACTGTTTTCTCACTTGGTTGGTTTATTTGTGCACTTTTGAGTTGTTTTACACATATTGGTTCTTTGGACAACATAACTTCTGATTGTTGTAATTGGTTCTTTCTGCATCTTATTTAATTTTGACCAGTAAACCAGGGATAAGAGTGAAAAATAGTTCAATGTTTGTGTTGTTCCTTGTGAACTTATTCCTTTGTGCTGCAGAAAATATCAATAACATTGAGTTCGGATTCATTTTTCGTCCTTTCATTTAATTGTAATAACTTGCTTCTTTTTATTTTCTTCATTTTTCCCCTTTTTGGCTTTTGGTCAGCATTTTATAACCAAGTTTGCTCCGCTATTGCACTGATATTGAAGTTTGTTGTCTTAAAGTTTTTTACTTTTCAAAACTTATTTTAATTGCATGAGTTGATGTACTCAGCTCATTTGTTGGTTCCTTGAATTACTACTACTATAGAAAATATGAATAACTGACACAATGAAATCTTTGCTCAGTGGTTGACTGACAGGCATAAAAAAGCTCTCTTTGAGGCCTTGGAGAAGGTTAAGGCCGGTAAGATTTTTTCTTTCTCCTCTTGTTATCATTTTTTTATTAGAGGTGACGTGTTTCCATTTTGATTGAATCATCTAATTCTTGCAGAGTTGATGATTCTCGGTTTCATCTCGTTAACCCTTGTATTTAGTCAATATTACATTGCTGGAATTTGTATCCCCCCAAGTGTTGCTGATACAATGTTGCCATGCCCTGCAAACAACAAAGATGCAGCAAAGGAGGAGGAACACCGTAGGAAGCTTTTATGGTATGAGCGTAGAATTTTGGCAGGTGCAGAGCCTAAATGCAAAGAGGTAACGTGTAGATGGCCCTTGACAATATGGGTCAGACTTCACTGATGTATTTAGTTGTATTAATGAGTACTGATAGCAAAAATGGCTCTGGGAGAGTTGTGCTTTTGGTAAATTTACTAATCCTATCTTGAATTACAAATGGAGACATTACTAAGAGGGTGTTAGGATTGGCTTAAAAGTTGGTCAAACCTACTTTTAAGTTAGTTTTTGACTTATAGAAGTGCCTGAAAAGCATAAAAAATAACTTAAAATAAGTCAAAAATGACTTAAGATTAGTTGAGAAGTGTTTGGCAATGTCAAGAATGACTTAAAATAAGTTTAAAATGACTTAGAATAAGTCAAAAATCAAAAGTAGGTCTCCCCCTACTTTTTATTTTTTAACATAAAATTTCAGTTTGACTTTTTATTTTTGACTTAAAAGTTACTTTTTTTTTTAAGCCAATCCAAACAGGCCCCAAATGTTTTTTCGCTTCTATCAATTGGCCTAGACAATGAGATATTTTGAGCAAACCTACTAAAAATTATTGCAAACTGTCTTAGGATTTTCGACTCTTCAATTCAAATGAATGGACATTTCAAATAACATGGTGTCATCACAAAAAAGGAACTGCAAAAGAAATTTTACACAAAGCACCTTCATTCCATTAGGGTGTATGCCAAGTGATGGACTCATGTAGTGTAGCCTAATTGAGGATTAGGAAACACTTAGCTTTTTACCATCACTGTTTTATTCTTACGCTATCCTGTCTGACATAGGAAGAAGGAATTGATGACTAAAAAAGCACCATGTATGCGCTTCAACTGTCTTTAGACTATGAGCTTCAAAAATTTGTGGTCGGCTTAGGTTTTGGGTAAATTTTTCATGTAAAGTTAATATTTGAAGGTAAAGTTGTTCTACCAGATGCAGCATCCTTGCATTCCGTTAGCACTGTGTTCTGGCCCATCTTTTTCAGCTATATTTTGGACCTTTTATGTGGTACTTATTATTAGCATCAACAGCAAGCTTTCCTTTCTTCATCAAACTAATCTAAAGTATTCCTATCAGGGACGTGTACCGCTTGTTACTGTTGAAGCACTGCATCAAATACACATCCTCATTTTCTTTTTGGCAGTCCTTCATGTGTTATACAGTGCGATTACCATGTGGTTGGGAAGACTTAAGGTAATTCATAATATACTTTATTTAGTTATTCCTCTACTATGCTTTAGTTGCCATCTATACTGCTTCTTAGGTAATCCAGGAAGGTTGTAGGTCCCAATTATTGACTGCATTTTTAGTAGATTTTCAATTAACTCACAAGATCAGTCAAATTTTCATGGTGATCCAATACTCTGGTGGTACTAATGGGAGGATGCAAAAAGCTATATGCTTTATGCTTCATTTTGGATTGTTTCTCTATCTTACTTGGTTGACACATTCAAACAAGTTAGGAAACTAAGTTGCATGACAAACTGGTCTTGGTATGATAGGAAGTGTTCAACTTCAAATAATTTTATGGCAGTTAAGTGTTGGATCATTCAAACTGTTTTCCCCTAAAATCGCTGCTGTTATACTCCTAGCTATAATTGACTAGCTACCAAGGCTCAAAATTGTTACTGGAATTTACCACTTGTCTAGAGTGATAAACTATTAGGATGCTTTTATGGTATTAATCCATTTGCTAAATGCCTGAAACTTTATTCTTCAGATTCGTGGCTGGAAAGGTTGGGAGCAAGAGACTTCAACCCATAGTTACGAGTTTACAAATGGTATAAATTTGCTTGCTGTAAAGCCAGAACTTTGGATTGTTGCTTGCTCTCTGTTTATTTGCTCATTTGGTTTTGACTCTCTCACTATGTTTCTAACTTGGGTCTTGCAGATCCTTCAAGATTTAGACTTACTCATGAGACATCTTTTGTCCGAGCGCATACTAGTTTCTGGACAAGGATCCCGATCTTCTTTTACATTGTGAGGAATTAATACAATGTGCATTCATAGTTTTGTACCAGAAGGTCAAACTAGTGCTAAGGTGACTGACTGTCGCAAACTTACATCATGCAGGGATGCTTCTTCAGACAATTTTTCAAGTCTGTCAGTAAGTCAGACTACTTGGCTCTGCGCAATGGTTTCATAAGTGTGAGTGTTCATTGTGATTTGTTCTTCCTTGGTAATTCTTTGTTACCCATGAAACTAAAATTCCTCCTTTCGCAGGTTCATCTGGCTCCTGGAAGTAAATTTAACTTCCAAAAGTACATCAAGAGGTCATTAGAGGATGACTTCAAGGTAGTTGTCGGTGTCAGGTAGCTAGATGCTCTATTTGCTCTCTCAATTTTTTCAGCATATTTATGTGTGCATATGTGCCTAATTACCATATATATCCTTGATCTCTGATTGGCTTTTTACTTGTGTTTTTTTTCCGGGCAGTCCAGTTTTATGGGCATCATTTGTGCTTTTCTTGCTTCTGAATGTTAGCGGTAAGTTATGTTCTGAGGTCTGATCCATTTCTGGAAATTGTTTAGTTCTTCCGTTTTAGTCACCATCTACTACATGTTTTCATATATTCTGAATTATTTGACCCATTGCAGGGTGGCAAGCATTGTTCTGGGCATCCTTAATTCCTCTAATTGTAAGATTCTTTTCCATTGTTCATCTTCTGAAACTACTTTATGGGGAAATTCTAATTAATGAAATCTTCTCAGATCATTTTAGCTGTTGGAACAAAGCTTCAAGCTGTTTTGACTAGGATGGCCCTTGACATTAAAGAGAGACATGCAGTAGTTCAAGGAATCCCTCTTGTACAAGCCTCAGACAAATATTTTTGGTTTGGTCGACCACGACTGGTTCTTCACCTCATTCATTTTGCCTTGTTTCAGGTTTGCATTTCCAATTTGCAGAATTTTAAAGAAGTATTATTAGTAAACCAGTCGTTTGGGCTCAACTTTGCAAGTACTATAGTTTCCATAAGACAAATCACAAATATGGTGCATGGAGTAGTTTGCTTTTCATATCTATATATTCCCTTGGCTAAACTCTTTTTTTGCACTTATCAAACTTTGCAGAATGCATTCCAGATAACATATTTTCTGTGGATATGGGTAATAACTCTTCTCCCTGTATCAAGATCAAATTCTGATATTGCAAGATATTCTTTTTCTTTTTATTTAATGTCCATAAAACTATGATAGAGATGAGGATTCTACTTTTTCTGTAGTATGAGTATGGGCTAAAATCTTGCTTCCACGAGGCGTTTGAGCTGGTCATTGCAAAAATTGTTATAGGGTATGTTTCGTGCTACAGAAACTCACTTTAAAATATTCATTATCTTAGTTCCTAAGCTTCACAATTTCAGCTTGCTCTCGCTAAATCAATTTTTTTCATTGTATTACAGAGTGGGAGTCTTATTCCTATGCAGTTATATCACTCTTCCGCTTTATGCCCTTATAACTCAGGTACTATCATAGGCTCGTCTCTCAAACCAATAGTATAATTGTATCTACGTTTTATTTCGTGCCATATTACCTTAGACATTTGCTATTGCTCACTTCGTTGAACAATGTAAGCTCACTACATAAAACTACTGAAATTTCTAGCCTTTTTAGCATGATCTATTGTTGTTAAGTTAGATAAAGCATTGGCCTTTCTGCAGATGGGATCCCATATGAAAAAATCCATCTTTGATGAGCAAACCTCCAAGGCACTAAAGAAGTGGCATATGGCTGTGAAGAAGCGGACAGGAGCGAGGGGTGACAGGTCCCCTACCCGAACACTGGGTAATGCAAGTCCAAGGTCTGCAATGAGCTCACCTGTGCACCCATCAGGCCCTGGTCTTCATCGATACAAAACCACTGGTCACTCATCGCGTTTCCAGGGCTACAGTGATCAAGAAGCATCCGACCTTGAAAATGATCCAACAACACCGATGACTCGTGCAGAGATAGCAACTACACATATTGATCATGATGACACAGAAATTCATGTGCATATTCCTCAAAATGGAGAATCTACTAGGAATGAAGATGACTTCTCATTTGTGAAGCCTGCTCCTCAAAGGTGAAAAGGAAGTAGGTAGCCAACTTGTTACCTTTTTTTTTTTTTAATCCTTTTCCTTTTCCCTCAAGTCATATCAATGTGCTTATACATTTTAGGTACATCATATAAGCAGTTTGGCACATATAGGTGAATTCCTTGTACTATATTTTTACTCTCTAATTGTTTGCCTTAATAAGATTTTTTTATTGATGGTTACCAAGTTTAATAAGGTTAAATCTTGAAAAGAATGTTCTAGGTAACAAGCACTACGCGATTCTTTTCATCTTCCTAAACCTTGATTTGTAGAGTTACTCAATACTAGGGTCAAAGTCAGAGGGGCGGAATAGAAAGGTCAAATTTATCTTTTATCGTATATATATATATATATATATATATATATATATATATTAGATAAATGAGTCCCCGGATGAAAATCTTGTCTCCGTCCACCGGTGATAGCTGGTACAAGCAAGTTGATTCGAATACTATCCATATCAAAAAAAAAAAATCTCCTAGGTCACATGCAAAAGTGTATTTTGGCTTTCCAACAAGGAGAAAAAAGCAAGTATATGAGTTAGAAGAATCAATCATTTTCCAATATTCCCCACCTCTAGTTTTTGTTTGTTTTTTTTCTCTTTAGCTTAGTAGTGTTGGTAACATGAATTGCAAAAAGGATGACAAGCATCTGATCTTTTAGCAATGGTACTGAAGCAAAATCACATGGAGCACTAAACAATTTTATGAATGGCAAAAATGCTTTCAGTGTTTTTTCTTCTAATTATGGAAAGTCTTTTTTATTCATAGTTTTGAGTTTGTTTAAGTTGGAATTGGGAATTGAATCCTCTAATAATTGAATTGAACCATTTTTTGTTCCTCAAAAAGAATGTCAGTTTTGTATAATTAGTAATAAATTTAATTTTTAAAATTCCTCTTTTTACTTTTTAATGAAATGATTTATAGTCGAACAAAAGTCCAAAGTTTTGTTTTCTCAATCACAAATTTCAGAAATCTTGTTTTCTTTTTTAAATTTTATGTCAAATTAAATAGTACTACCGCGAATTGAAACGGAGGAAATATAAAAGTAAAATTATGGCAAACCTTTTTTCTTGTGTTTGTTTGATTCCTGACCCATGGTGAAGGACTTTTTTTTTTATGTTATAAAGAAGAATCAATATAAAGGTGTATACATACTGAAAGGGTGAATAATTTCATGTGAGTTATTTTATTAATTTTTGAGATTGAGTTAATTCTCGTGTCAAAAAATTTAAATTTTTTATAATAGAATTTCGATTCATAACTGATTCCTTTTGAGAAAAGAAGCTAATGATATTCAACAAATAATATCTATATATACATAAAAATTTTTTTTATCTATTTACGCGATATAATATTTTAGCGACTTTAAACAAGGGTGGCTCCGCTACTGGTCCATTACAACCTCTATAATTATGTTATATGTGTTTTTTAAGAAAACAAGAAACAAAACAAGTGGGACAGAATGGGTTTGCACAAAAAAATTGAAGAAAATATGAAACAATTCACATGTAGTAGGCATGGCCTATGAGCTATACAAAAAAAAAAGATGCAACCATTGTTGTCCAGGTTGTCATTCTCAATTTATTAAAATATCAAGTAAAAATGTATAAATATATTTTGATCATAAATGGTATGCGTTCATCATATTTTTGTGATATTATTGTCTCTGTCGTCCAAAAATTAAAGTATATATGTCCTTCACTCTAATGGAAGACTAAATACGGACACGTGGCACAATCTTATCTGTTGATTCGATACTAAATAAATGTCGAGTATGATAAGAACACCAATGTACCAAAAGTATGATGGAGGATATATATATATATATCTACATATAACGATAGTTCAAGAGTATATTTGTCATTTCCAGATATCAAAGAAAAAATCTGAATCAGAGAACGATAAAAAAATGCTCTTGTACTATATGAAATTGACCATAAATGTCATCAAATAATAATTTAGTCTAAAAATATCTTCGTTCTTGATAGTTTGATTTAAAAATGTGGAAAATATAACTCTTCAACGTGAATTAAAATATAATTTTTTTTAAAAAAAAAACTTTTTTTAAAAAAATTTATATATTCGAGTGTGATATAAAATTTTAGAAGTCAAAATAATCATTAAAAAATTAAGAGTATATAGCTTAAAGAAAAAATTACTCTACACATTATAAAATATTCATATAATATCAAAATGGATAGAGAATCAATCTTATCCACTATAACAAATATTAAATTGAAGTAATTATCTGTTTGCATTTCTTTCTCACTAACTTTATTTTATTTGTTTTAAAAAGAAAAAAGGAAACAAGAAGTCGCGTTAGGAATCATTTAAAAAAGACCAACATATGTTGCGGTAAATTACTCGAATCTTAATCAGAGCTTTCGAATTTATATTAAAAAAATATGTTAATTTTAATATCAATATCAAACAAAAAAATAAAAACTTTTAAAGGCAAAAGAGAGAATCTTTTTTAAAAAAGTTAACAGTTATTCTCACTCTAACAAAATTATGGCTAACATAATCATATATATATATATATATAAGTTGTCGAATCCAACTTTAAATAATTGTAGACGAAACAAAAATTTTATAATTAATTATAGGCATAAAGTACGGACATGACACTTGTTGTTGGATAATAATAGACTTTATAATAAAAAATGTCACGCAAAATAAATGTACAACGAACATGTTGCCCATCTAATCCTCAAAACCTTTTTAATGTTACCTTTGTCTTTCACATAAAGTAATGTTTCACTTTAGCATCCTTAATCCTCCACTCCACAGGCCTACTATTATACAGTTAAAAAGTAGAGGTGTATAAAGAAAATCAATAATTCTAAGTTACATAAATAAATGAAAACTTGATTAGCAATAATGTATCAACTTATAATTTTACTTAATTTCAGTATGTTTTATAAATTTGAGTGTGTATAGATAAATATAAAAATAAATAAGTAGATACGTGAGATAGTAAATTCGTCCCAAATGATATTCAAACACAAACAGAACTATTCTACATTAAATTTAAAATGAAGATGGAGACTAGTTTGGAATCCAAAGAGCAAAATATTTGGAAGTTTACTCGCTTATTTTTACTTATTACTGATTGATTCGATATATATATTATAAAATAATTATTAATATATATATTTTATTATACTATTTCTACTAATTGATATTTTGTATTGAGTCTTAAAATATGATATGTAGAATAATAATTTTTAATATTAGAGGTAAAATATATAAAAAAAATGTAATTATTTTTTCATAATATATTAAAAGTGATAGAATAAAAAATAAAATATATCTTAAAATTAAGCGACAAGTATTTGTATGGACACAAGTGTAATAGCAATGGTGGTTTTCTATGGTCGCCCTCAGTTTATTTCATTTTTTGTCTTCCTTCAACACAAACAAATTCAGGTAGCTTCACGTGTCTTTGTTTCTTAATACTAATTTAATTTATGCGTATCTTAATTAATTTATTAATTATAATTATTTTAATTTTTTTAAAAAGAAAAATTTATCTAATTCATACTATTAAAATAAACATTTCAAAAAATATAATTGAATACAAATTATAATTTTTTTGGAAAAAATCAGAATTTTCTTAATATAACAATACATAAAATAAATTGATTGCGATAGTTGGGCTAACAGACGAATCAAAAAAATAAATCGCGTACAGATTTGTTGTTGTATCCACTGAAATTTGACTTATAGTCTAACATTATCAAAAAGATGCTAACCAAGATTAACCCCCACCATTATTATTCTAAACCGCTAATTATTTTTATTTTATCATTTAAACAAAACGAAACGTGTCTGCTTATGATACCTTTGTACAAATATTTAATTAATATTGTACTTAAAAGAATAGTAGGGACCTCTACAATTATTTGTACTGCACACCACATGTGTTACCTTCGATACCTTCCATTCAACTCGCACACGAATTAACGAGTTAACTGAGCAGATAATCTTTTAAATAAAAAGTTAAAGATTTAAAGTTTTTTTCTGATAATCGCACAAGGTTTATTTAATATAATTTTAAGTTTTTGTGTAATTTATAAGTATACGCGAATTAACGAGTTAATTGAGCAGATAATCTTTTAAATAAAAAGTTAAAGATTTAAAGTTTTTTTCTGATAATCGCACAAGGTTTATTTAATATAATTTTAAGTTTTTGTGTAATTTATAAGTATTATTATACTGAAACGAAATTTACCGAGTCGTAGATTAGCTCTTGGAAAAAAAAAGAAAGATTTTGTATCTCTATATATACATGTCTATATATACAAGTCTATATATATACATGTCTAGAGAGTTTCAAATATATTTTACATCACTTACCGACATCTCAACCACACCATTGTCCTCTTTCTTCTATATTGTTCAATTTTTATTATGACTCGTCCTTCTAGATTTCTGCTTAGCACCAACTCATCTTCAACGCCGGCGGCGGAGCCACCGTCGACGGTGACAGTGGAGTCTGATTTCGTTGTAATACTAGCTGCGTTGCTCTGTGCGCTGATTTGTGTAGTAGGACTCATCGCCGTCGCGAGATGTGCGTGGCTCCGGCGAGGAATCGGGGCCGGCGGGAACGGTGGTAGTCAACCGTCGGCGAATAAAGGATTGAAGAAGAAAGTGTTGCAATCGTTGCCTAAATTCACCTACGATCCAAGTAGTACGGCGAACGGTGCGGCGTTCACGGCGGAGTGTGCGATTTGTTTGGCGGAATACGCCGTCGGAGATGAGATCCGTGTGCTGCCGCAGTGTGGACATAGTTTTCATCTTCAGTGTATTGATACTTGGCTGGGCTCACACTCTTCATGTCCTTCTTGTCGTCAAATTCTCGTCGTTGCTCGGTGCCGGAAGTGCGGTGAGTTCCCGGCAGTTTCCTGTAAATCCGACGGAGCTCCGGTTACAACTCCGGCCGAGTCTCGTTCATGCGGTACATCTACTAGCTCAAATAATTTCTTGGTCTAGCGTAACAATAAAAAAGAGGCATTAGTTTTTTAAGTTATATACTCTGACAAATCGGTGTAAACGATAAATGTAATTTACACCGTCAGTGCAGTTTTACCTGTGGTAACATGTCAGTTACTGTGTTGATGCAGGTTAGGGTAAAGTTACATGTAATTAATCTTAAATTACATCGTTGAAATGATGTGTGCAAATTTTCTTTTAATCTAGTGAAAGATAACATCAATGGTGTAGCCTTAACAACAACTTAAGTAATTACGTCGAAATTCCATTTCAAAATTCACAAAAAAATGGTAACCATTAATATTTTCTTTCGTTTCAATTTGTTTGGCTACGACTTTTGTAACTAACTAAAAATAGTGGAAGAGAACAAAAATGAAGTAACGTGGTTGTGATGTGAATGAGTAGAAGATGACAAATGTGAAACGTTGGCTTCTTTCTTGTTGGGGAGGAAGGCAAATTAGTAATGTAATTCTGAAATTTGTTTATGTCCGAATTTATTATCAAAATTAAAAAATTTATCTTCGAAATTTGAACGATGTTATATAATTTTTTTTAAAAAAATAAAAAATAATAGACTTCAAAAGCATAGTATTAGTTAATTTTAATATTGAGCCTTGCTAAATGTAGCCTCTAGTTGAATCACTTAATTGTGGATACGGTAGTTATTGTAAGAGAAAAAAAATGACAAAATGGTCCCTGTACTTTGAGATAAGTTTAGCATAGTCCCTCGCGTATATTTTTGGACAGATTCTTCGATTACTTCCTTCGGTTCATATTAATTGAATTGCTAAAGTATTTCACATTTTTTAAGAAAAGAAAATTAAGATATAAATTAAGCATAACCTTTTATTTTTATCCTTGTTAATTACTCTCTTCGTCTACAATTGTTTGGCATGTATATTAAGAATAGATGTCCAAGATTAATTATTGATTTAAACAATCAAAAAATAATTAATCACTAATTATGCCCTTAATAATTACTCCATTTTGTTCAATTTAAAAAATTATATAGATTTTTGATATTCTTAATATAGTAGAGTTATATTAATCAAATTATATCTTGTATTAAATTTTCCTTGAAGAAAATGCATGACCTGACAAACAATTGTGGACGAAAAGAGTATTGTTAAATTTATGATTGGTTAATAATTAATTTTAATATTAACTAATAAAGAACAAAATTAAAAAAATAATCTTAAAAATTGAACAACTAAATTGATTTAAGAAATGAATTGTTCATTATTTCTTTATCGTTCACAAATGAATTGTAGTATTATAGATCAAACGATACTTTTTGGGCAAGTTGTGGTAGAAAAAATAAAAGGAGGACCAAACTATAAAAACAGACTTCACACTTGCTTTTACAACTAATTAAACAACCATATATTATCCTGATGTTGCACTTAGGGCCCAAACAAGAAAAAGAAGTCACTTTGTCTATACTTTTTGACTGAGCACTGAATTTATATGAAGAAGAAAAAAATATAAAAATAATTTGACTTGAAGTCTCAAATTATCTATACGATATAAGAAATCATAAATAATGTAATAACTCTTTGACTCGAAGTCTCGAATTATTTATACGCACATATTACGTAATAGTAATAAAAGAAAAAGTCATATTACACTCATTCTACATCAAAAAAATCATATACTGACTCAAAGATGTTAGATTTGGATTTGCATATGATATCATCCATGCAACAATACTTTGAAAGCAATTTCCAATTTCCTCCTAAAAAAGAGGAACATCTCCAAAAGAGAAAAGTAATAATAAATAGATATGAAGAGTGGACACAAATTAACATTTCTTTATTCTACCCAAACTTGTGATTCTATAGCCACAAAAAGACTAAAGCTCTCTTTTACAAAAATAATGTTATAAAAGAAATTAATATGTGATGGGAAAGGGGAGAAGAATATCAACCTAAGTGCCTTTTTAAGAAAGGATTTATACTTAAATTAGTAATTTTGGCCTACTAATATATATATGCTAAGTACCTTTGACTAATAACTACCATCCTTTTCTTAGAAAGGTTTGGCTAATGTTGGCCGTAAATAAAAGCATCGCCACTTAATAGGTATTATAATGTGCCACGATATTCAAATTAATACTTAGCTACGATTTAACAAAATTTCTTATGGGTCAGTTTACACTGCATATCAACCTAATTTTTTGATGAGTTAGTTGTGATAGAGCTGTCAATATGGACTAGTTTATCTCATTCGGGCTAACCCATACAGGTTTCGACATTTTATGGGTCAGGTCGGGCTAGCCCATTTTGGTGTGGGTTAAAATACGGTCGGCCCAACCGACAAGTACGTGGGCTACAGGCTTGTCGGGCCAGCTCACTTTTTTGAAAATTATATTATTTAAAATTATTGAATTAAATTATACATTATAATTAAAAAATATTATCATTAATATCGACAAAACAATATTACATGATGTTAATGTTACTAGTTTTTAATTAAATCCACAAATAAAATTATTTTTATAATATTTATTATGTTTTTTTCCAAGTAAAAGTATAAATATCTAAATAGAAATAATAACCTAATTGTTTTGAGTTTGAACTCTCTTTAATTTTAAATTTTAAAATTATATTATATTTATAGTTAATTTTTATTGGCCCATGGACTGATTCTACCAATATTTCCCAAGCCCTACAAATCAATAAACTTATTCAGGCCGGGCTAAAAAACCATTTTCACAAATGGACTCCAAAAATGTATCGCAAATCAAGAGGCTTATTATTTTTGTAGTAGTGACATAGTTGTGTAGTTATTAATTACTACAATGCTTTTCAAATGTCCTCCTAAGATTGGAGCAACACAAAAATATGAATAGTTCACTCTATATGACATGATTGTTGTGCAATTTTCTAACATCATGTTTGATTGCATACATGTAACACTCTACGCGATTCTATAAATATTGAATATATAGCGAAATAAGTTTTAGATTTTAGCTATGTGTTTTAAAGTTATGCAAATCTAAATTCAAAAAGCACAACTAAAGTAGGTCATTTCAATACAAGTGATAATCATATAATTACGTAATTTATTTATTTATTAAAAGATAAAAAGTCTTTTCTAAAAAACTACATATATGTGATAATTCAAGACATTAAGAATATTTTCTTACACTAATATAGATTGTTATGCAGTAATGTAACTGTTTCACTCTTAATTATAGATATTAAATTTAAGTTTGAAATATGAAAAACGGCAATTTATTTTGGGTGATGGTGTGAAAGGGGATTAAAGATTAAAACAAAAGAGAGGGAAAAAGCTTAAAAAGAGAAGTAGTGCGCATTATTTATTTTTAAGTTCATTCATGTAATGTCATGTACCTTCCAACTTTAGCGGCCTACCACAAATGCTTCAACACAGGAAGCTAACCTTTTTTTTATTTCAAATTCGATATTTATATTAAAATTTAATTAATTTAAATTTATATTACTTAATTTTTTTTTATAATTTTCTTTATACTCACAATTTAAAATTTAAATATCTAAAAATAATAATCTTATCTATTACACCGTATTATCCGATTTGATAGTGACACTGAGGAGGGAAACTTGTTGAATCAATGCTGGCAAAAAGTTATATAACCCATTATTACTAAAATGGATAGAGATTAAAAAAAAATTAAAAACCACCACTATAACCAAAACCCCTTATCATTGGGTTAAAAACAAATGGAAGGTGAATACTCAATCCCCATCAACTTGTGTAGGAAAAGGGGATGGTAAATATCTATTACTTTCTTTCTCCGTTTCATTTTATATCATTTTAATTTGATATAGAGTTAAAAAAAAATTTTAATTCAAAATAAGGGATATATATTTATGTGACAATAAGTTATTTCCTTCATAATAAAATGTGTATTTTAAAATTAAATTATTACTTAATATAAAAATGTGTCATTCTTTTTTAGATAAATAAAATAGAAAATGATCGTATAAATTAAGACAGAAATAGTAATTCATATATAGTGTTTATATTAAATTAAATAACTTTATAAAAATCAAATATAAGCATCAAATGAAAATATTTTCATGTAAAAAGTGTCATTACTATAAAAAAATTTCAAATCTAATCGAAATAAATCAAATCAAACTAATTTCAAATTTTATTTTTACAAAATAAAAATTTTGATAAATCAAACCAAACTTTTCAAATCACCGAATGTCCGACCCTAACAGGACAGGTAGGGTTAGTAGATAATTAGGTAAATCAAGACAATATCTAAACCTTATTTTATTATCTAATAAAAGTGGCTACAAATATCTGTTTTCATGACAAGGAAAAGTAAAAAAAGATAAACTTCAATCTTCCACATAAAAAATCATGATTACATGTTATTTAATTATGATTAACTCCTAAGTTTATATGAAAGTAATATATTTTTTTTATTGACAAGTAGGAGTTAGATATTTTGCTTTACAAAAGGACTCTATCTGATTCATATTATATGGTGTTTTTGCTTGAGCACATTTTTAAATATTTACTTATTTTCAGAAGATAAGAGGTGCTTTTTATTAAATTTTTCTTAATTAATACTCTCATGGTTCAATTTTATTTATTCATTGTAGTAAGAATATATATCCATTCTTACTTGTTTAATTTGAAAAACTAATTTAATAATTTGTCATTTTGTGACTGAGTTATCATTATTATAAATTATAATCATTTTCCGTGCAAATTTCAAAATATTAAATTTATTATATCCAAAGCGAGATATAAAAAACTTATCATTTTATTAATTACTACTTTCAAAGGAATGTGTTAAATTAAAATGTAAAAAGAGAGTAGTTCTTATTTATTATGTAAAAAAAATTATTTAAAGGATAAATTGGAGAAAAAATATTAGTTATATGTTTTTTATTATGTAAAAAGATATTTGTTTTTGACAAAATGTACTTTATGTGTTTAATAGTACTAGTTATCCATTAGAGTGTTTTACTTAGTACACACTTTAAATACAATAAATAATATGAGTAACAGTACTATATTGCCTTTCAAATATATTAAATCAAATGTTGTGGAAAATGTATAAGATATTAAATAGTATTTAATACTTCCTAGTCTCTTTTTAACTTGTTAAATTTTAACATGATACACCTCTTTAAAATAATTGTATAGGGAATTTATTATTTTTATCCATATTAATTGATAGGTTTCGGATATATTTACTTTCTATATTGTTTTAAGACATTAACTCAATATCAAAATTGAGATTTTAATAGGAAAAAGATAAGTTTTTTCTTGATTTGCAAAAATAACAAGTTAAAAGAACCATATTTGACAAGTAAATAGAGACGAAGAAAATAACAAAAATAAAATAGATAAAAGAAAACAAAAAATGATCTCTTAATTATTTAAAACTTAATAACTATTGTTGGATAATTACTTTTAATACAAAAACAGAGGGAATAAATGAAGAAAAATATCTGAAAATATCTATTTTTGATGACATGAAAAGTGTAGAAGATATTTAAATTTTTGAGATAAAAAATGATGATTACTAAGACCACTTGCAAGTTCCAAGAATCCATTAGAAAGATACTTAGGAAGTTGTAGATCTAACTGAATTGGACATCCATTAAGGTTGTTTTCATTGCTTATTCTTACTGTTTCATTTTACTTTCCTCCTTCTACATGACACCACAAACCAATCTTTAAATTTTTCTGTAAACTGACATCAAATGAAGTCAAGACAAGAAATCTTTAGGTCATGATGCATTATCTTACCGTAAAATATAGCGTTTACTGATCACTTTTTTTTTTTTGAGTTACCAAAAAAATCATACTTTTATTTAGATAATTATATCTTTAACAAGTCCTTCTAATTGTAACATCATGGTATAAGATGAATTTTGATGATCCAGTATGGGTCTTAGGCAAACACAAACCAACTTTTCACATACCACCAGACTATGTGTTATAATACCAATATCAGGTTATAACTATTTTGACAATATGCATACTGAAGAACTATTCACTGGTGAATCAAACTTTAAGATTATAATTCAAATGAAGACATATGAAGTGAGGGTATCGATAAAATGGTACAAAAACTAGCATCATAAAGTGCCTAAAGACAAATTTATATTCAAATTTGAGCTAAATTGATGATAGAAGTACAAACAGAAAAACTAATGAAACCTCTTCTAACCATAATTCTGTAAAGTGGTATGTCTTTCTTCTGACTACCCTTTTCATAGTTTTACCGCGAAGTGCCTTCAGTCGTGATAGAAGAACAGTTGATCACATAGCATACCTCACATTCAGCAAGGATAAGTAGACAAAGTTCAGAATCTCCACCGCGTTTATTCTTTTCCAGGTTGCTTATTAGCACCAACAGCAAAGAATTCTGTAATGACTTCAAGGGGCATGCCTTTTGTTTCAGGAACCTTGAGGAAAACGAATACCCAAGCAATGGCACATACTACAGCATAGATGCCAAAGACACCAGCTAGTCCGATGGTGTTGAGCATGACGGGGAGTGAGTAAGTGACAATAATGTCTCCAATCCAAAATGTGAGAGCACATATAGCGATACATATGCCACGAACACTGGTGGGGAATATCTCAGAGCAGAGGATGTTGGGAATTGGACCAAAACCCGTGACAAAGCAACAGAAGTAGACGACAACACTAATGGTGGAGATCACAGCATGCGTGACCTCACCCATGTCGATTACATTACCTAGGACTAGTACGATCAGTGACAGTAACAGGACAGGCAAAGTAGTCAGCAGAAGCAACCTGGAGAAGTCATATAATTACATTATTCAAAAGGGTAAGGTAATATAACTACTTGTTAAGTTTTGAAATGAACAAGTGTAACTAGAGTTCTTAATTTGTATTACCACATTATAGAAATCTGATCCAAGACATGAATGTTTCAGTAACACCAAATTCATATACAAGGAATCCAAGTGTGTATGTAAACGAGTAATTGATATAGCAAAGCTTGATATTTTTGCTATTTCCAGGTTTCGTTTAGATTATGGAAATAAGCGAACTAGTGTTACCTTCTGCCAGCAATGTCCATCAGTCTCATTGCAATGCCTATACTTGGAAGCATTAACAAAGTTGTGAGGCCACTTATGAGGAATGATGCCGATTCTGAACCAATACCTAAATTTGATAGCAGAACTCCTACTCCTGCTTGTTCAAGAATTTGGGGAGTATAGTAGAGAACCCCATTTATACCAGAAAACTGATTAAGAAACAAGATGTGAGTAGCCGCGTGATCATCAACAACAACACTAAAAATTCTACTCAATCCAAAACAAGTTGACTCAACTATATGGATATTGTATATACATTTACACCATTTGGGCACATCTCACTCTACCACTCAATACGTTATCTTCAAATACAAATTAGGGGTTCTCCAAAACTCGAGGTTTTCTAACAAACGCTAAGACCACATGATCAAGATTCACTCCCAACTAGTTGATATTTGCTAATACGAATCTGTTCCTTCATTCTCTTATGTTCTTTGCTAAGTCCTCATGCGAGAAATGTTTGATTTTAGCACAAGACATGGAGGTAAAACAAGATCTTAGCAGAAAGTCAATGATTATGCAGTATTTAGATCTCAACACTGATTCCACATAATTGTGTTTCTTCTTAATAAGAACCAAGCTAAAAAAAGGTAAAATCTCTGATGGTTCTATTCATACTTTGGAGATATCATAAAAACAAACATAAGCCCCCTTTACCTGCTGCAGTATTTGAATTCCAACTCCAACTATGAGAGCATGCTTGACTCCCGGCTCAAAAAGAGCTCTCCAACCAATCGCCTTTGTAATAGGTCCAGTTTGTTTCTCTACTGCTTCCTCAATAGTCTGTTGAGCCAAGATGCTCTCTGTTCGAAGAACGGACTGACTCACTAAAGCAGCAGCATGTACGGTGTCACCTTCTCCATGAGCATCACAACCTGGAAGGGACATAATTGAACCACGCCTTGATCCAACACTAGCCTCTTGATGCAAATAAATCCTTTTGAGTGCTCCTTCCTTTTTCTCATCTTTTCTGTATGCTAGCTGCCAACCACCACCTATACCCATACTGGCATGTTCTCCAGCATTTGCAGTATTGTAACTGCTACCCTGTCTCATGCTTAATGAGGTTGGAGGCCCTTCTGTACCTGACCCTTGCCGTGAGAGCAATGGGCTCCTCAAATTGTCATCAGATTCTGCCCCAGAAGCATCAGAATGCTTGTCACCATCCCTTTGACTTTCTTCATCCCAGTTTTCGTGTTTTACTTGACTCTCTGATATATTGAACATGCTGCCAAAATTTGTGAAAAGCATGCTGCGCATACTTCCCATCTCTGGTAGCTTCTCATGAACACTGCCAAATAGAGTGACCATAGGATCCATAAGAGCACTTTGGTTTGCTACACTCCCATGACGGGAGACCAGACCAAGAGTACTTTGTCCAGTAACAGGTTTGGCTATCCATGACTGACCCTCTTCAGCTCCATATAGCTTGATACGATCCTTCTCTACTGCATGCTCCTGGTTATCATCAAGTTCATCATCTGGACTGATTATGTACTCCTCTATAGAAACTTCGCCTCCTGCGCCTAAACCTTCCATCAGCAAGGCCATTTCACCTGCAAGCGGAAAGGATTCTCGTGCCCATTAGGATTCTGGTTACTTCAAGTGTTAAAAACCCAAGAAGTACCTTTAAGTTTGAAAAAACCTTATTTTACCTATCACCAAACCTTAATATTTTTGAGAAATAAAATACTTATCGTTCATAAATTGGAGATACTTGTTTTCCTGTAAAACTTGACTTCTGTCAGTAAGTTTTTCTGGAAAAAAATTTGCATTCAGAAAAAATAATGGCTGCTTTCATATAGAATTAAGTGACACATGAAAAACGAACCAATATTTTAATCTGGAGCTCATGAAAGTTTATTTCCTGAAATACAGTAGGCAAATAAATTGAGCAGAGTTGGACAAAGAAGGCTCTGCAATAACTCAATTAAATGAAATGATTCAATGTGGAAGAGTGGCATCTAATGTGTTTATACCGGTTGCATTTAAATCGATTTGAAGCTTGAGAAAAGAACAAATGGGCTTTAGTCTTTACAAAATCAACCGCAAATTTGAGCTTACAGCTTGCAACAAGATTCAACTTATGAATAGATTTCTATTATAAGCTTGAACTTAATTTGCAAATGGGGAAAGGATAGGAAGGGCAGGGCGTTCAAGAAAGTTAGCTCAAACTCTTGTAAGATTAAACTTAGGAGCAAACTTACAGAACTTAAGAAATAAGTTGTTTCTGTAAAGAAAAATGGTAGCTGGAGGCATACCTGAGACATCGTCCCTGCCACGTAGTCTCTGTAAAACTTTTTTGGCCTCTTTCATCCGACCTTTACTAACAAGCCACCTCGGAGATTCAGGCAAATAGAACAAAGCCAGAAAGAAATAAGCAAGAGAAGGAATCGAGAGAACCCCAAGCATTAGTCTCCAACTAGGTGACACTGTCAACGACATTGAAAAGACCATACAGTATGAGAGGAACATTCCAACACTTCCAGTGAACTGAGGGAAGGTATTAAGACGCCCTCTTATTTCTGGTGGGGCAGTCTCAGATATATAAACAGGAACAAGTGTTACAGCAAGACCAATACCAAATCCATCCAACAGCCTTGCTAGAAGCAACACATTAATACTTGGAGACCACAACATTACTAAACCACTGACAAAATAAAGGACAGATGAAATAATAAGCATTGGACGCCGACCAAACATATCAGATACAGGTCCAGAGCATGTTGTGATCACAGTCGCTCCAATTAGCGACATAGCAACAATTAGCCCTTCTATTCCTGCCTGGGTTTGCAAATTGAATTCCTTCTTGATGTAAAGAACAGCTCCTGAAACATATCACAAACAATAAACAATACCATGCCTTAGTGTTAGTATGTCCAGATCTTGCCAAAGTTGGAACATGTATGTAGCTAAAAACATGTGTCGTTGAAGTTCTGATGGTCACACTAGGAATCACTGTAAAGTGTAAATTCCCTAAATCGTCAACAGCTAAGCCTCACCACAACTCACAAGCAATATGAATTTCACACCTATCCATGTCGCTCCATTTAAACTCATTTTAATCCAGAATTTAGTACTTCTCTCTATTATAGACGATAAACTAGAAATAGAGACGCTAGAATTTCTCTTTATCTTCTATTAGCATGTATATCACAGACACAACAAAAAGTGCTAAAGATAATTTTTCTAGAGAACAGAAAACACACACACACGAAAAAAACGAACATGAGATTAAGCAGAAAATACCTGCTATTGTTGCATTGTCCCATCCTTGCAACAAGTTGCCAATGGCAGCAGTCAATGCAACTAGCACAGCTCCGTCCATCCTTAAAAAATCAAATCTTTTGCTTTATGTGGAAATAATGAACCCCAACTTCTCCTAATTGCAGAAGCACCTAAAATCAGAACACACAAAAGACAACAGCAATAAGAACAAACATATAGAAATCAAAGCCATAACCCCCCAATTATTCAGTTCTAAAAAACAGGATCATATTATATAACAGGAAGAAAGATCCTATAAAATGCTTCAAGAATCCTATATCTAAATTGCCACAAACTACTACTATCATAATTCCAGAACCCCACAACATAACAACCAAAAAAAAAAGTGCACTAAGTTGCCCCTACGCACAGGACGGTCTATTGCACGTAGCCTGTAGCCTTACCCTTGCAAAAATCTGTTTCCACAACTGAAATGAATGACAACAACTTTACCACTTACACATAAAACTAAAAATTCTCTCTTTAATTTACTTATACACACAAAAAAATGATTACAATACCTGGGAGTGAAAAAGAGTGAACACAAATACATGAAAGAATGAAACTTTTTTATACTTTTATAAAGTCCCAATATTTAATTTCTCTTGAGAAACAAAAAAAATGGGGTTAATGTTAGTATATAGACAATAACACCATATGATTT
Source organism: Solanum lycopersicum (assembly GCF_036512215.1). Taxonomy (NCBI): domain Eukaryota; kingdom Viridiplantae; phylum Streptophyta; class Magnoliopsida; order Solanales; family Solanaceae; genus Solanum; species Solanum lycopersicum. Next base: position 62,316,158 of record NC_090801.1, on the reverse strand, counting down.
TTTTTTGTGTGTGTATTAGAGAGAGAAAAAAGAAACAACAGAAATTGCAGACAAAAGAGAGAGAAATATTGGATCTGTTAGAATTATATACTCTCACCATTACTTGGTTCTCATTATTTTACTCTTCCATTCATAGCAAAGATTCGAAATTTTCTGCGTTTACATTGTTCTAATTCATCTCTTTTGATGACAGTTGTCATTTTTCACTAATCATATGCATATTCCCTCTTCTTTCTTTTTGTTTATTTTATCTTTCTTTATTTTTATTCGGTTAGATCAACACATTTATATTAAAATTATATTTTCTATGTTGGAATATAAAGTTAATTGATTTCAAAATATTTGTAATAATTTGATGATTTTCTATATTATGGAGAAAAGAAATGTTATTTTACACTATTGAATTATATCAGTTTATTTGTCATGATTGCTGATATATTTGTTTTTTTATTAGAAAAAAAAATGAACTTTAAAAGGTGGTGTCTGTCAATGAACAACGTTACGTTAGTGCATGAAAATTGATCTGCTACGTGTGAAATACTATGTTAGTATTTCTTGGTCCCATGTGTTAATAAAGACTTTATATTATTTAATTTTTGGCTCTTTTAGGTCCCTCATGACTGCATCAGTGTCTGTGTAACTCATGCATATATGAGTTATTATATATTAATTGAATTGAATAATGTTCCATATAAGGTAGCACATGCATTACATGTTCATGTAACATCAATAGATTTTTCTTTTTCCACCATGTGGAACACATATTCAGCTAAAGGACTTTTATGATGCAATTCAATTGGAAATCAACCACAATGTACATTGTGTTACATGAGGATTTCATGACGTTCAAAGAAGTGAAGAGTTGTATCTCGTTCATCATAACAGAGTATAGGGTTAGTCTGCCATGAGTGAACAAGAAAAGCATCGACATTGATTATCATCACATTTTGCATCAAACAGGAGTTTCAACGATATCATAAACAAGTAGGAGGGTGTAGAACATAGTCTTGTGTACAAAATGAGGGTTAAGGCAAAACATCAGTGAATTCAAAAGGTCCACAAATGTTTCAAAAAATCAAAAATCATTTCATATTACTGTAGGTGTGGCTTCTCCTAAGTTGGAGCTGTAAGATGAATCAGGGATAATGTACATGCAAAAGTTTTGGCTGATGACAGTAGAGATTAGATGATACAAAAGAGTCATTTGCGGCACTCTTTTTACACAAGCATATGTATATTACAGCAACAGAATGGAACTACTCCACCACCTCTTTAGTTTGAACAGGATTGTGCTCACTACTTGAATGTGGTTGCTGCACCTGGGCTCTGTCATTACTGAGCACATTTTGGATAAATTCTATTAGAAGTGACAAAAACCATCATTATTTAGTAAAAGAGATGAACGCTCAAAATTTTCAGGACAAGAAGACTTCTTAGCAGATACTAATCTAATAAAACATTACAGTCTATATCTGCAGAATTTATAGAGTAACGTTGCATATTAAAGAATTTGTACTAGTGCAACAAAGATTCGATATGGTAATGGTGTAGGAAGAGGGAAGAAAGAGAAGTTCAAATCTCAACAATAACTACTAACATAGAGAAAAATAGTTATGCATTACTGAACTAACATAGGAAAGAAACTGAATTATTCCACTCACCATTCAAGCTCCTTTAGATCAGCTACAGCCCTCTCCAGTGCATATAAAGCCATCTTCTTCACCTAATACAAACAGCAAAAATGAAAAGTTATACTCCCGTGGCCAATACGGAAAACAAACTTCATAAACAAAAAGGAGGAATTTTAAGCAACAAAATAAAAAGATATAAATTTGTACTTCACATCCCCTCTTTTTTCCTCTCTTTTTTCAGTTTTGCTACTTCTCGATCAATTCGCCACCTAATTTCACTTTACAATGTTCTTCTATGGTCAGGTCAGCAAACAGCGAAACTAGTCCTACCCGCTATCTTAATTTATATTCCAGTTAATTCTCATCTAGGCCGCATAACCTCTTCCATAAAACTAAGACTAATAGATTGATTAGCTCAAGTACTACAACACATCTGAAGAGAAAATCAGTCTGCAAAATCTTTAATATTCAGTAAAACAATGCAAGACAAGTAGGATACGAGGAGAAGCTAACGAGAAAGAAACATAGTTAAATTCCTAAAATAACACCTTAGTTATCGATTAGCTCATTTATAAAACCAACTATGGCTAGTGAGGAAATGATTGACACATCCTCTTCTCCTACACATTGTCCTAGCCATAATGAAGAAAGAGTCACTAAGACTTTATCACTATTTTAAGCAACCTTAAATTAAGCATTAAGCAATCTTTTCTAAATTTTTGTGTAAAAGAGGAGCTAACAGCAACAAACTTCGTTAATGAGATGTCATACAATTGCAGTATAGGAGACTGCACATAGTCCACTTTAAAAGAATAAGACAGTACTTCTACAAAATCATACCCCAGACGTGCTTCTATATTCAAGTGAATAAAAACATATACAAAAAGAAAAGGAGAAGGAGCAGAGGTGGAAATGGCAAAACTTCTCATGGATTTCAACCGTTCCAACAAAATACCTATCATAGCTCATTAATGCATTCACAACAGGACCAACATGGGCTTAAATCCTTAAAAAACTCGGGAAATTACAAGATCACAAATGAGTCCAGGATTTAAAGCGTCAAATCCCATGAGACCGTCCATTCTTTTAAAAAAGGAAATAATCAAAAAAAAAAAACAGCTTGCAATTCCCTGTTTCGCATGTATGCACAGAATTCAAGCTTACAACAAAGCATATATCTCCAAAGATTTCCCTTTCTTTTTTGAATTAGTAATAACACTTGTTGAGCGCTGTAACTCCATTGAAGGAGTATCATATCAACAATCATTTTCTTAAGATTTTCTGGTCCATAACTCAAAATTAAAGAGTTACTGAAGATCATAAACAGAAGTATTTAGCATGTCTCTAGAATCAAGAAATAGAGCTCACCTCCAACTTGTCCTCTTTAGCCCTGTGTTTTTGGGGAAGCATACGAAATTCCTTGGTCAAGCGAATGCACTCGCCCACATTTTCAGGTGAAACAAAATCGAGAGCAACCTTTATACAAGACTTTAATTCCAAAAAAAGAGAGACAGATGAGATAGAATGGAAAACAGAATCATGATGTAGAATGAAGCAGGGAGACTTAAAAATTTATTCACATGTCCTCTAGGGTGTAATACCCAAGATCACAAAAATATCACCATATCACACAACCTTCTAGTTGAAATAGCAAGGAACAGTTCAAAGTGTAACTCACAAGTTTTTGTAAGAGATCTATCGTTGTAATATGCCCTTTTGATAGTTCAAGTAATGTAATGCAATTGATTCCACAAGCAAAAAGTAGCCTAGACAAATGAGCTACAAGAAACAATATCTGTAGCTATTTCTAGGTACATAACACTTGCTAAGAACCAAGAGATGTGATGCCTGTATGGTGTATGCAAGCTCCATCCTTGACATTTTGCATATAAAAGAAGATTCCTACTCTAAAATTTCAAAGGAGATCAGATGATTATAAGCAGACAGGTTAAGGTTCATGCAGCACGGATGTGCATGAAGATGAGGGGATAAACACCATATAGTTGTCTACCGAAATCTATCATACCAAACCTACAGTGAAAATTTTCCAAGCTTTTCTTGTGCCTTGGGTTTATTTCCCCTATTTCTTTGTGCATGACAGGACCTTTTTAACAGGTTGGGGGCTACTGGCGAAGCAAGCAATATGGTACAGGTGAACTCAATTAGGATCACTGTTAAGAAGTATATGGCATAAAAGTAACAAAAGATTACTGCACCTTCAGATTTCTAACTTGATGGGGACACCCAGCAGGAATGAGAACTGCTTCTCCAAGTTTTTGCACAAACGTCCAAGGTTCAATGCCTACAGTATGAAAATAAGTTACTAAGGTGAACACAAAATAGATGACATCTAAATAGGTATCACACTAACCAAAATCTTGCTTGAGTTTCTCCTTGTGATACGTGGTTAAGTAGAAAACTTGATCATGAATTGGGTGAACAACCTACAGAGTTGAATTAGCAAAAAAGCAATCATTAACTACTAACATTTCAATTAGATAAAATCTTAAATAATTTGGCAGCATCAGAATGTGTGTTCTACTAAAGACGAAACAAATAGACCAGAGGACAGTTGAAGAATTTGATAGACAACAAAGTTCTTGCACCTACATACTGCAGTTTACAGGTTAATGAACAGCAAAGTAAGCAAGATAACACAACTATCACCAGCCAACATGCACTGCCATGAAACTAATGCTCCTAAGCTCTATAATTGTACTTTGTCTCTTGTTTTTTGATGGATGTTCATTTGTTCATATGATGGAGAAGAAAAACACTGCATATTTATCTATTACTTATAATTGTGGAGTCTGGACAAGCTTGCATGAACCTCAACTAGTTCCACAAGATACATGGTCCCCACCACCACCACTAACATCAAGTCTCGGGTAACTTTGTCCGCCAAGGCTAAAACAAATAAATAGGAAGAATTCACATAGTGTTGTTTGTTGTCTGTATTGGGATTCAAACCTAATACCTCATGATTCTCAATCCACTTCATTATCCACTAGGTCATACCCTTAGGGTGCAATCACTATACTCCATATTGTATTTTGCTAGTGTCTCTCCCCAATGACAATCCTAAACAAGTAACTAAAGTTGAGTCAATATTGAAGTTCTTCACTTTTACGGATATGAATGTACTAAGGGAAATTAAGAAGACTTTCTCAATTTCTGTCCTTTGCTAGTCCTTCCAAATTGTTCCATCTCCACAAGGCACTTCACAAGCATATCATCTGCATACCAGGTGAGATACCTGTGCTTGTTCCCTATTTATTGCTGCATTGCCTTTTAGGAACTCACCTGTTGCTGCAATCTTCATCATCTTGCTAAGGGCTTCAACTATCGGTATGAGACAATACCCATGTTGCAAACCCCATGTACTTGCGAAAACACATGTGGGTTCCCGTGTGACCTATTTTGCTCTTTTGGTTTAATCCATAGTACTTCATCTCTTTCTTTAAATGATAAGTTTCTCTCTGTCCATCAATTCAAATAAATGCAACTAAAAGATACCATCAAAATTGACAAGACATTTTACAATTATCTATCCACTTTTTACACAAACTACTATTTCACTTTTCTCTACAAAACTATCAATTAAGATTGATTCAAATTCTTTACTTTAAAATAATAGTGCAGCACACATTATGGATTGAAGGAACATATTCTTTTTTCACACTTATGCGTTATGTTTCACATTAATGAGGGATATGCACCTGGTCCACCGGAGAACCAAGTGTATGCTTGAATTCCTTCTGATGCTCTTTAAGATAATCCTCGAGCTTGGGAACATCCTGTCTCCTAAAGATATCCCAGACTGCACCACCATTTTCTTCCTCTGGTCCATCAAACTTGTTTTCAAGATCAACCACCTGATCAGAAGATAAACTGCCCTCCAATTGCACATTCTCGTCAGAGGAAAAAACATCACTGGCTTTTTCTTGTTTTGCAGATGCAAAATCATTCTTACGAACTAGATGATCATCTGTATCAGTATTATTTAGTTCTTTTTGATCATCTGAAGCAGAAGCTTTCTTTTTCTTCAGCTCATCAATTTTTGAAAGCTGCCACTTAGTAATAGTAACATCAGCAGTATGCATTAAAATATTCACCTGCAACATCAAGAAAATAGCAAATTAATTTTTACAATTAAAATAATACTGGAAAATGGTGTGAAATTATATTAAAAAGGTAATTTTTAAGTTCTTCCGCATTTACACAAATATACCACCATGTTTAGGAAAAGGAAATCCCAAGGGTAATTAATGGCATCAAAGGTCAAGGCACAAGGGTAATTAATGTGCTGGAAACCAACTATTAACTATTAATGCATACCGCATCAGACATATCACAATGAAGCTTTGTAACGGAATCTCCATGTCCAAGTTCTTGAGCAAATCCATATGCTATATATGTTTTTGGACCCAGATCTGGCTTCAGTATACCATCTGGAAGTTTGGAAGCAACATTAAGAATACCAGAAAGGGGATGTGTGTATTCTTTGTACGGCAAGGCTCTAATGAATTCTGCTCCATGGCGTGGCAACCGCTTCTCGAATTCTGTAGATGGGGGCCAGTCCTTAAGCTTAAGCATTTCGGGCCACGAATCTGGGTGTGCTCGACCTTCAACATAACCCCTAAAAAATTGACGAATATTTATATCCACCTGAAAAACATGAAGACAAAAGACAAGTTTATTTCAGCGTTGACAGAAAGACACATTTTAATCAGCTAGATTAGAGCCATGGTGACTCTGTCAACCAAGTATCATGAACCCTCTGAACCAACCATATCATATTTCAAGTGAACCTAGCATCAATTCACTGATTATCTTTTTATAGGTAGACCATGCAGTGTATAGTTTTCAGTCTCTCCAACGAACATTTCCCTCCCATTTGATGCATTAACTCTCAATTTGGGACATCACAAAATTTTATATACTCTAAATTTGATATTACTGGTAGGCAATAAAAGGCTAGCAAACAGTATTTAAACATTTGATGAGATGCTCTTTCTGCTCTTACCAAATGAATCTTTAGAGGCAATAGCTTTTAATTACTGGACCAATTTATCGACAATGGAGTCTATCTCGCCTCAAGTTTATACATTTCAATTTCAGGCTTGAATTAATCAGACAACAGCCAGGCTATGACATTGGAAAGCTACATTATATTCTCTAAATATCATTATGTGGCATCAACATGGAAGGTGTTAGCTAATTGCATCCAAGGTATAAATTACGAACTCAAATCACTGACTGATATAGTGTACATGAAAGGACATCTACAGCCAGAGAGCACTGCACATAATAGCAATAACACATAGTATCTATGAGACTCTTCAAAGACCTCGAAAGAAAACGAGAAAAGGGATTACATGATTGTAACTGGGTTACTCACAGACTAGAAATTATCTCTCATAGAAAAAACTGCGCTTGCACAATATAGTGCTGTAATTCCAGAAAATACTACTCATTTTGGTTATGTGCTGCTTAAACTCTAAAAGTTTTGTAGATTAGCAAATCAAGCACACAAAAGATTACGACTTCCAGTAGAACAGGAAATAAAAGAGAAGGGACCATCAAGATGATGCACCTCACACCAATCACAACAATCAACTGCTGTCACCATCAAATCTGATGAGCCCTTCTTGATTGCTATATTACGGAAGGCACGCCACATCACCATTGGTTCCCAGCTTAATCCAGATGTTAATTCAAGAACGTTGCTTACAATAACAGGTTCTCCCATTCTCCAATGTTTCTGGAAGTGCTCCAGGTGCCCTTCCTGTATGTCACTTGAAGGGCAGAACAAATAATTGTCATCAGAATCTGATCTGGAAGCTGCTTTTCTTCTATTATTAGAGTTACAGGTACACTGTTCTTCAGTGGAGTGGGCCTCACTGGCAGATGAATTTGCTTTGACTAAGTTTTCAACTTCCCTCATTATCTGTTCAACCTGCTTTTCATCAATGAGACACTTAAGCTCCAGGCGGTTATTTCCACAGCCACCTCTTTCCTTTGGTGGGCAAGGTATTTCACCAGTTTCTTTTGCTTTCCATTCAGGGAGCCTTCTGTCTTCATCTGCACAATCAGCATTATTCATCAAACTAGAAGAAGTTTTATAAGGTGAACATGACACGAGATTTCCTCCTTGCAGGTAAAGTTTTTTATCTATTATGAAACTAAACAAGTACCACTATCTCACCTCTTAGAAAACAGCCTTCTCGAATTTCCTGACAGCAGGTCAGACAGAGATCATAAGAACAAGTTGTACAATTTCTATGAAGATCAACAATGGAGGTATTGCAGTTGTTGCTGCAATAAAAGATAGCATATTAAGTCAATGGGTAAGACAACCAGAACCAAGGGAGAAAATGAGCAAGTCAAGAAAGGGGCATACCAATAAACACGCTCATCCTTATAAAGGAAGGCACTTGGTATTCTTAGCCGTTTCAGTGACGAACCTGCACCATAGCCACCATTTTGACTGAATAAATGGGTAACTACTTTGAAAAGTATGAAATCACTAGAAAATAGCAGCAGATAGCGAGTTAAACCAACAAATCACAGGAAGTTCCCCACCTGCAGAAAAGACCAAAATTTCTTTTACATCATGTAACTTAATCCACCTCACGCTTAAGACCTCAAGGAAACAGGAATTATGCTTTGTTTCAAGCTGACTATGACATATAAATGGAACAAAATAACTTTCCAAGTGAAGTCACATTCTATTGTAGTTATTACAAAGAAAAGTATCTCCTGCATTGGTTAAACACTGCATCCTATTTGAAAGGCTTCCCAACTATTTGGTAATAAATCAGACTCCTTAAAAAGGTGATAAGATTTAGTGAAGTGAATTCAAGTTACTGCGTAATGGACTTTGGTCTAGCCTCTTAATATATCTTAAAGCTACAAATGCCTCCACTATAAGCATGATTGCAAAAAACTTGTATACAAAGTTCAACCCAAGAAGGAGCAAATAATACCTCAGAACAAAGGCATTGTGCACAAATAGCAGCAGATGGAAGGCAAAAGTCACTAAAAGGGTATGCATATATCACCGGGGAATCATTTTAAGTACAGAAAAAGAGCGGTACACATAATACCTCTAATTGATGTCTCCATCTCCTTTTCCATAGTCTGATCATGGATAAAAGTTTTCAAAAATGGGTAAAGTGCATCCACAAGATACTTCAAGCAATTAATTCTTTCATTGTTTTCCTGTGGTATTCCTAAATATTTTGCTTCCTGTAATACAAGGAGAAGATAATGCATCAGCATTCTGCAATCACACTTCACAAGCCTGAGGTATGTAGTAGAAAGTGGAACGTAGTAATATATATGTGGCAAAATCTAACCTTAGGAATAATGTTTTTGCGTAAACAATCTTTGCAATTGCAGTTCCCACGACAAACGGGGCATTCCTCGGCAATTGCTTCCTCTGACAGATGAGGGTACCTACATTCGTGGTTCGAATGAAATATGTTTGCAGATAGATCATTAACCAATATAGAATAAACATATGTGTGCGGGCAGGTTTGCTACTCGATTAGCTAACAGATTCTACATTCAGAGAGGGGCTTGCTCAGCAGTACTTCTTTTGTCATTAATTACAACAGTTTCAAACGAAAAGAGGCCCCTGACTAGCTTTTTACCTAATTTAAATAAATAAATTCATAATGTAGTCAATGGCAGGGAGATGAGAAAACATTAGAAATAGCAGCTGCTAACAAGTCTAATCCATCTTTCAAGCTAGTCGTAAGAGGTGGATTCAAGAAAGATAATTACAATTTCACCCTGTGATGAAAAGAAAATTCATTGGCATTCTACTAAGCATCTCTTCGCATGCATCCCCTCAGTAAACACTAAAATATCCTGTAAACGGAACAGCTGATCCAGAAATACGGAACATTGACACCAAAAAGAAGCTTCTTTGACTTCAAAAACAGATTTGATTGAGTAAACAAGAACAGTGAGAAACCCTCAAAAGGTAAAACCAACAAATTATTACCATCTTTTAATACATGGGCTGCAATAGCGTTTACCGCATCTTTTTCCACACCTCGCAACCTTTCTATCACTTTTCATGCACTGATGGCACATCTGGCAATCATCATATGGGTCCTGCTTAGTAAAATAATGTCAGGTTACGCTCATTAATTACAGAAAAATTACATCTGGATTTGAGCAAATGAATCTCACATCAGTACTGAAATGCTTTCTCCTTGGATCAGGCTTCTTCTTGTCCTTTGGATTTGTGCAATCATTTTGGTCACATTCAACCCCTTTCTTCACCACTCTACTAACCCTCCTCTCCCCATCCTCTTGTGAAACCATTTTTATTCCCTTCGAAAAAGACTTTTCAGGAGATTTGATCCATTTAGAACAAGGTTTCTCCTCATTGCCACGCTTTTTCTTTTTGTCACCCTCACCCTCTACTACTTCCCTCGGATCACCTAAACTAACAGGAACAGGCTTATCGTCCTCTGGTTCACTTAAATCATCAGAATCACTCGTATCGCTTCTCGCAACGTATCTTTTTCGCCGTTTTTCTACTCTCTTGACGACAGAAACACTAGCGGATGCACGGTGTAAATGCTGCTCACACATGGATTTACCTTCAACCTTAAAACCTTTGCATCTCCATTTCTTTCCATCTGATCTATGGCAACGGAGATCATCCGCCGGTACCGAGGAACGTTTCTCGCCGTCGCCATGATTCCGCTTAGTCATTGATCTACCTTGTGGTTTTTTAGGTTTGTTTTTTTAAGAGGGAAAACTGTAAAAGCAAACGGTTCAATAGTTGTTTTTGTTTCGTGTGTATGTGGGGATTTACAAAGAGAACATTCTTTGGTAACTACTAAGGTTTTGGAGTTCCGTGAACTCTAAAAGAGGGTCCCACCATCTTTTTTACAGAAGATTTTATTAGAATAAAAAATATTTTTAATTCGAAGATCGAACTAATTATTTTTCATACTTTTCTTCGTAATAAATATAAATAATCTTGTCATTCATATTAGTTAATAAGTCATTTAAATAATATTGACAAATAAATAGTATTTAATAGCAATAATAAAATAGATATGTTATAAATTCATCGAATGAGTGGATAGTCCATAAGGTTGGTACATGAACAACCATTCATATTCACTAGGTTACATGAACCTTTTTGGATAAGAATGTATCTATTTATTATGATATTTAATATGGTGACCTTTGGAGTGATTTCTCACTCTATAAATAGGGTTGTTCATTCACTATTGTAATAGATACAGATGACACTTAAATACACTTGAATAAGAAGAAAATTCCCCTTCTTCTATCTACTTCTCTTGTCTTCTTCTCTTTATGATTATATTCTTATGAGCTTGATTTTATAACACGTTATCAGCACGACTCTCTATCAAATTGAGAGTGCGTTCTTGTTTTTCTTTAGCTCATATTTTGGTTGATCTCGTTATGAAGATCAAAGTATTATATGCATAAAATCAGGTATGTATTTTCTAGAATATTTTATGATTTAGAATAAAAATAATATTCAGTCATTAACAATTATCAAGAACCGAAGACATATACTACTATTGGTTGAATATAACATGCTATACAAAACTTCTTAAATAGAAGAAGGTATAAAATTTTAATAGCATGAGTTTGAATGTTATTTTGATTGTTTTGAAAGACTGAAAGGGTGAGTCATGTTGTACTTCGGTTTATTATACCATTGGTTAAGGGTAAGACGATGGATTCAAGTTTCATCGCACCAAAAGGGTAAGACATCAGGTTAAAGTCCGGATGCACCATAATAAAAATATTTGAGGATAAGACGATAGATTTAAGTTCTATCGCACCAAAAGGGTAAGACATCAATTTGAGTTTTGATGCACCGTGATTGGGTTCAAGTCCCATAGAATTATGGCATAACACGCCTTATATGGATAAGACATTGAGTTTGAGTCAATGCACCATAGTGATGATATAATGATGACTAAGACTTTGATGAAAAGTCTTGAAATTCGTCCTATTGAATTGCTCCATTCCTTGAAAAAAATGTGGTAGCAACATATGATAATTTTAAAATCGCATGTTCACTTGCTCCGTTCTATCATATGAATGTGGTAGCAGTAAATAGTTCTGAAAGATGACAAATGATTAACAATATGAAAAAGAGCATGAAGGGACGGAATTATAATAGTCATTATTGTAGTGATTATAAAAGGAAGAACACTATGAGTTCTTCAAATAGTCCTTCAAAATGTGAAGGCAATTTTTATTATCAAAATGGTATGAAAGGTCATTAGACTTGTGAATGTTGTCAACCCAATAATTTGACAAATTTATAAATCCTCTATCATGATACAAGAAGATAAAGTGATGGTACACTTAATCTTTCAAAGTGATGTTGAGGTGTGTCATGGAAATATGATGAATTTTAAAGCCATGACAATGTGCTTATAATGCAAATTTATGAAGTACATATAAATAATTAGTCCAATCCTCGAAGAGAATGTGACTTGTAATGAGTATCGTGAATGCTCGACCATTCTACAAGAGAATGGGTCCAGATGTGATAAAATCATTATGGGTTGGATATATGTCACAATTCACCTCTATGGAAGGTTTGAAAAAAAAATGATACATGTCACTTCTCATCTCTACAGGAGATTTGAGAGGAAATAAATTTTATTCGGCAGAAATGGCTAATTGTATTGTACGTTTTATACGTCACTATGTTATAAACTACTGAAAGGGCAAAAGAAAGAAATAGTTCTTGCCTATAAGGGTTGTGGTCATTATTGTGTGGCAATACAAATTTGTCATTGGTTGTGTACCTATGGTACAACAAAAGTAAAGCAAGAAAGGCGTCTTGCTCGTAATGATTTTGACCATGACAATAATAATATAATTTTCTCCTTGAAGGAGATGCTCACCATAGGGATGGTGTCATGCAATATGTCATAGTACACAAAATTAATTGCAAGCTCTAACGAGTTGTGCTATTATCAGAGGAATAATATTGGGGTTGTAGTAAGTCTCAAAAGAAACTTTTTAAGTTTCGGATGAATGAAAATAAATATTGAGACTATAAATCACTACAACCGAAGAGGGTTATAATGTTTATGTAAAATATTACCCCACTTTTCCTCTTGTTTGTTCCATACAAACATGTACATGCTGATGAAATCACATGTAAAAGTAAATTATAAGTGTACTAAAATAAAAATCAGTTGGCATGACTGGTTGACCATTCCGATTAAATGTAATGCAAGCGTGATTGAGAATTCAGGTGATTTATATGATGAAGAAATAAAGATTCTTCAAGAATTCTCTTGTGTTGCTTGTTCTCTTGATAAAATGATCATTGTACCAGCTAAGGTCGGGACTGTAATCCCCTAAAAATTTTTGGAACATATAAAAGGGTGAATATGGGTCTGTTCACCTGTCATGTGGATCATTTGCAACTATATGATTAATGCATCTATGCGATGGTCACATGTATTTTGTTGTCAACTTACAAATTGGTTTTTGTAAGGTTGTTTGCTCGAATTGTTAAAATTAATAGCATAGTTCCAAATTATGAAATTATATTGATAATGCTGGTTGATTTAGCAGAAATTGTATGCCTCCAATTATAGCTAAATCATGGTTATGAGAACAAAACTCCCAAATAAGATTTGGTATGAGATAATTTTGTTTAACATGTAGCAACACATGTATGCATCAAACCAACAAGGTTTCCCCATTAAAATTGGTTCAGGGTCAGGAACCATATAATTTTCATCTAAATTGTTGAATGTGCGGTCATGATTTTAATTGCTCCACCACGCACAAAGATGAACTTCCAAATAAGGTTGGAATGAATGTTAGATTTTCTAACATTAGGGGGAGAGATGATTGATAGCTGAAAATTATGTGTGAGGTTAATTATAAATTATCTAGATCCTCGTTAAATAAATATGTGAACTTAAAGTTCAAGGGATAATTCAGTTGCATAATGTTGCAAATCAGTTGTCAGATGAATGCACTGACCCTATGATATAATTCAGTTGCGAATGCTCCAATGTGAAGTCCTTGAAGGACAGAGTCTATGATACGCCGAAAGCGTAATAGACCAATTGATTCCAAATATAAAATTCCTTAAAGAAGGAAGGAGCAAATGATCAATATGGTCATGATAATGAGGCAAGTGCTATAAAAGAGCACATTGACATAACACTTCATAAAAAGGTTCAGGTACCTGATAATAAAAAATGAAGAGATCTCGATAAGTTATGTCTTGTTGGAATCGATATCAAATAACCGTCGACGGTATCTTTGATATGAGGTAGCGCTCAATGATATAAATTGTGACGAGGATCTTGAATTCAAATCTGTCATATAGTGTGGACAGATAAATGGTTGGCCAAGTAAAATGCACAATTCAAGTATATTTTGTTTCACTTAGAAAAGTGACATTTTGGACTGGTAGTCCATAAATTAAGGTATAATGTCAGTGGGGTACAAATAAGTTATTATGCGATAGTATAACCGTAAGATATCAAATACAGTTTGTGCCTTAGGGCATAAAAGTTTATCGCAAAAATCCTGACATTAGTGGAGATGTTTTCTCATTTGGTGGATGCAATGAGGTTTGTTTTGATCTGGCAGCAGATGAAAACTTGAATGCATGTAAATGAATAATTGTAATGTCTAGCTAGACAATGAATGTTATATGAAAATCCTTGAAACAATCGAGGTGTCTGAAGCATATAAGAGTTTGAAAGAAACTTTTCCAATAAAGCTTCAATAATCCTTATATGGATTGAAATAGTCAAGGAAGAAAAAGGGTACAAAAGAATGACCCTAATTGTCCTTGTATTTTTATGAAAAGGTCTTGGTAAGATAAAATTTTGTCTTGACCTACAGATTGATAATTTGACAAATGAAATATTTGTCTAACGGTGCACATACACTGAAAAGTTTTGATGCAATTTTATATGGATAAATCGCATTCATTGAGTACCCCAATGATTATGAGATCACTTGACATAAATGATGATTCAGTTTGATCTCAAAAGAAGGATGATAAGTTTCTTGGTGATGAAACTCTATCTTGGTGCAATCAGGGCACTAGTGCATCTTACTAACAATATTTGACTAGATATTTGTTTTGCAGTAAATTTACTGGCAAGATTCAGTTTCTCCCCGATAAAAGGACATTGAAATGGTGTTGAACACATGATTGAATATCCTCGAAGGACCATAGTTATGGGCTTATTCTATTCCGAGGAATCCAAGACAAAATACGCAGATGCAGAATATTTATCTGATCTGCATAAAGTTCTATCTCAATCATGCTATGTGTTTGCACGTGGAGGCACAATAATATCCTGGGGATCAATAAAGCAAATGTTGCTCTGCAGAAATAAAAGTCCTCCATGAAGCAAGTCAAAAGTGCGTCTGGTTGAGATAAATGACACCATATTCAAGAAATGTGCGGTTTTTCTTTTTTCTTTTTTTAAAAAGAATATACCAACCACAATGTACGAAGATTGGAGACATCATCACAAGAAATTAAGTGATGTTTTAATCAGGGGAGTATAATACGCGTTGCACTCTTTTTCCCTTGATCGAGGTTTTTTCCCACTGGGTTTTCCTGACAAGGTTTTTAATGAGGCAACAAATGGTGCGTATCAAAAGATATGTGTACTCTTTTTCCTTCACTAGAATTTTTTCCCACAGGGTTTTTCCTAGTAAGGTTTTTAACGAGGCACATTATCTATGGACATCCAAGGGGGAGTGTTATAAATTCATAGAATGAGTGGATAGTCCATAAGGTTGGTACATGAACAACCATTCATATTCACTAGGTTACATGAACCTTTTTGGATAAGAATGTATCTATTTATTATGATATTTAATATGGTGAGCTTTGGAGTGATTTCTCACTCTATAAATAGGGTTGTTCATTCACTATTGTAATACATACAGATGACACTTAAATACACTTGAATAAGAAGAAAATTCCCCTTCTTCTATCTACTTCTCTTGTCTTCTTCTCTTTATGATTATATTCTTATGAGCTTGATTTTATAACAAGATAAAATTATTTTTAATTTTTTCAAACAAAATAAATGAAATCAAATAATATTTATTAATATACTCTCTACGTCCCATATATTATTGATCATTTTTTTTGGTATACATATTAATAAATTATAAATAAGGTAAAAAAGAAATTAAAAAATTACAAATCAATATGAATACTTCTAAAGAAAAGAATTTCCAAAAATAACTAATGTCATGTTCATGAGTAAGGTAGTAAACTATAATTGTGGTATACTCTATCATAAAGTATAATCTAAACTTCATCAAAATTAAGAATAAAATAAAATTGAGGAAAGAGTTTGATTACTAAAAGTTAAATGAGAAACGCAGAGGAGAATGATCATTGTTCAAAGTTGAGGAAAGAGTTTGATTATTAAAATAGTAATATGGGGTACAAATAAATTTTAAATTTTAATGAACATATCTTTTTTAACCGTAAAATAATTTTTGTCGTTATATATGATAAATTAGTTGTATAGATTAAATATCGACAAAAAGTTGATTATGATTGTATAAATTAAATATCGACAAAAAGTTAGTTATGTCAGTAACTGTTTATTTACAAATTAATCATTATATTAATTCAGAGGGAAAAATTAAGTCACTCTAAAACGTATAATTTAACCAATTATAATAAAAGGCAATCATCCCCAATATGTATCACACATAACAATGTCAAAATAATGGTATATACGTGAAAAGATCAATCATTTTATTATTATGACTAAAATATATGTTTTAAAATAACTCAGACTATGGTGGACATTTAGACATGGTATGGTATGATAGAGTTTGAAAAGTTGGTAAGTATTTGATTTTTAAAATTAATATGTCATTATCATATAAATTTAATTCAGTATGTATCGATATTTTAAAGTTAAATTTTAATATTTTATTGTATGATAATTCAATGATTATAATTTGTTCAACTTCAACTAATATATACTCTAATAATAGAGTATTAGGTCATCCAAAAAAAATAGTCATAGTGTAAACCAATTACATTTAGATATATTCTAATCAAAATAGAATGATCCAACATATTAATTTCTAAATATCTAAATTTATACTAATACTAGATTGCATATTATATATATATATATATATATATATATATATATATATATACATATATATATATATATATATATTATTTATGTAATGATATACTTGTAATGTGTGATGCATATATATGGGGATATTCAGTATTCCAATATGTCGTTGCTATATATTGAATATAAAAAATATTTAAACAATATACATATATTATATTAAATATTATAATATTAAAATTTGAATATTAAAAAAATAAAAATAATATGCTAACTTGATATATATCATATCATGCCTATAATTAACTCTAGCAAATTTAAAATATTGTTTCAAATTAATTCAATAAAATCGTATATAAATATATAATGATTAATTAATATAGAACGGGGAGTATAAAGTGACAGGAAAAAGTACAATCATTAATCACTTTTCATAGGTTTCTAATTCTACGTTAACTTGGAAAAGAGCTCTGTATACCTGTCATGAAATTATATGTTCGATACTATTTTATATTTTGAAAACGAGACTTAGGTATATAGGTAAGTGTAATGTATTTATTAGAAAAGAGGAAAGAGTATATGTGAATTAATCGTCAAATTTATTTTTAGAAGTTCTTTTTAGGGTAACTCTAAAACATATAATTTAATCAGTTATAGTAAGTTGACCAATTATTTTTTGTACGCAACGCATGTATTTTTTATACTTATAATATTTTTTATTGATAAGTTAGGCAAGTTTTATTCTATACGTCAAATATCGACAAAGTGTTGTTAGTCATTGATTATGTCCGCATTTGCTTTTTATGTAAACAATCATCAGCATTATTGAAAAAGAATTCCTTTTTCAAACAAAAATCCGAGTTATCCTAAAACAAACAGTTTAGTATGTTATAATAAGTAAACCAATCATTTTTCGTATGCAATGCATGTCTCTTTTACACTCACAATAATTTTTGTCGGTATGTCAGACGAGTTTTATTCTATACAGCAAATGTCGACAAAATATTGTTAGTCATTTATTACGTCCCCAACTATTTTTTTTATGTAAATCAATCATCAAAATTATTTTTTTTAAAAAAATCCTTTTTCAAAAAAAATCGAGTTATTCTAAAACGTACAAAATTTAGTCCATTTTCCGTACGCAACGCATGTTTCTTTTACATTTAAAATAATTTTTGTCTGTATGTCAGGCAAGTTTATTCTATACGTCAAATGTCAATAAAATGTTGTTAGCCACTGATTATGTCCACTACTATTTTTTATGTAAACAATCATCAGGATTTATTAAAAAAGTTCCTTTTTTAAAAAAAAAATCTGAGTTATTCTAAAACAAATAATTTAGTCGGTTATAGTAAGTAGACCAATCATTTTCTGTACGCAACACATGTATCTTTTACACTCACAATATTTTTTATCGGTATGTCAGGCAAGTTTTATAATACGTCAAATGTCGACAGAATGTTGTTAGTCATTGATTATGTCCGCATCTGTTTTTTATGTAATAAACAATCATCAGGATTATTAAAAAAGAATTCCTTTTTCAAAAAAAAAAATTGAGTTATTCTAAAACAAACAATTTAGTCAGTTATAGTAAGTAAATCAATCATTTTCCGTACGCAACACATGTCTCTTTTACACTTAATAATTTTTGTCGGTATATCAGGCGAGTTTTATTCTATACATCAAATGTCGATAAAATATTATTAGTCATTTTGATTATGTCCGTAACTATTTTTTTATGTAAATCGATCATTAGGATTATTCAGAAAAAAAATTGAGTAAACATACAAATTTAGTTGGTTGTAGTAAGCCGACCAACCTTTAGCCGTACGCAATGCATGTCTCTTTTACACTCACAATATTTTTTGTCAGTGTGTCAGACAAATTTTATTCTATACGTCAAATGTCGACAAAATGTTGTTAGTTACTGATTATGTCCGCATCTAATTTTTATGTAAACAATCATTAGGATTATTCGAAAATAATTCCTTTTTCAAAAAAAAAGTTCAAGTTATTCTAAAACAAACAATTTAGTCGATTATAATAAGCAGACCAATCATTTTTCATACGCAACGCATGTATCTTTTACAGTCACAATATTTTTAGTCGGTATGTGAGGCCAGTTTTATTCTATACGTCAAATGTCGATAAAATGTTGTTAGTCATTGATTATGTTCGCATTTGTTTTTTATGTAAATCAATCGTCAGGATTATTCAAAAAGAATTCCTTTTTTTAAAGGGAAAATGCACAAGTACCCCCTCAACCTATGTCTGAAATCCCAGAGACACACTTACACTATACTAAGGTCCTATTACCCCCTTGAACTTATTTTATAAGTAATTTTCTACCCCTTTTTAGCCTACGTGGCACTAGTTTGAAAAAAAAGTCAACCATCGTTGGACCCACAAGATAGTGCCACGTAGGTCGAAAAGAGGTAAAAAATTATTAATAAAATAAGTTCAAGGGGATAATAGGACCTTAGTATAGTATAAGTGTGTCTCTGAGATTTCAGGCATAGGTTGAGGGGGTACTTGGGCATTATCCCTTTTTTTTTAAAAAAAAGTTGAGTTATTCTAAAACAAACAATTTAGTCGGTTATACTAAGCAAACTAATCATTTTCCATATGCAACGCATGTCTCTTTTACACTCACAATAATTTTGTTGGTATGTTAGGCGAGTTTTATTCTATACTACAAAATATTGTTAGTCATTGATTATATCCGCAACTATTTTTTATCTAAATCAATCGTCAGGATTATTCAAAAAAAAATTCTCTTTCAAAAAAAAAATCAAGTTACTCTAAAACATACAAATTTAGTTGGTTGTAGTAAGCCGACCAACCATTTTCCGTACGCAACGCATGTCTCTTTTACATTCACAATAATTTTTGTCGGTATGTCAGGCAAATTTTATTCTATACATTAAATTTCGATAAAATGTTGTTAGTCACTGATTATGTCCGCAAATGTTTATATGCAAATCAATCATCATAATAATTCAAACATAAAATGTGTTTTTAATGGATTACAGTACAGAAGCAATCATTTTCGATACGCATCACACATTACAATGTTAAATAACGATGTAGACAATGATGTATACGTGAAATGATTAATATTTTATTCTAACTAATTAAATCATAAGCTTTTGAGTAACTCATACAAGTTAAAATTTTGACTTTTTTCCAAATTAACCTAATGGACAGTTTATGAATGTATAGTTAATAAGCTGTCTCATTTCAAGTTCAATGTATTACTACTCTTGTATGTGTAGAAGGTAAGTTCTTCTATGTTTAAATAAATGTAGTTGAAGTTAGAACATTTTTATTTTATTGCTTATGTCTGCAATTGTTTATATGTAAATCAATCATCATGATAAATTAAACAAGTTTCTTTTTTAAAAAAATAAAAATCCGAGTTATTCTAAAACATATAATTTATTCAGTAATAGTAAGCCGACCAACCATTTTCCGTACGTAACGTCGCAACGCATGTATCTTTTACACTCGCAAATTTTTTTATCGGTATATCGGGCAAGTTTAATTCAATACAAATGTCGATAAAATATTGTTAGTCAATGATTATGTCCGCAATTCTTTATAAGTAAATCAATCATAATGGTAACTCAAAAAAAATCTTTTTGTTTTAGAAAAAAACTGAATTATTCTAAAACAGACAATTTAGTCGGTTATAGTACGGAAGCAATCATTCTTCGCACGCACGTGTATATGTATATCAATCATCATGATAATTCAAAAAAATCTTTTTTTAAAAAAAATAATTTCGAGTTATTCCAAAACATACAATTTAGTCAGTTATAGTTAGCCGACCAACCATTTTTCCATACACAATGCATGTCTCGTTTGCACTCGCAATAATTTCTGTTAGTATGCCAGAGAAGTTTGATTTTATATGTCAAATGTCGATAATGTCCGCAACTGTTTATAAGTAAATCAATCATCATGATAATTCAAAAAAAAAATCTTTTCTTTTTTTTTAAAAAAAAATCGAGTTACTCCAAAACAGACAATTTAGTTGGTTATAGCACGGAAGCAATCATTCTTTGCACGCATGTGTATTTGTAATTCAATCATCATGATAATTCAAAAAAAGATTCTTTTTTTTTAAAAAAAAAATCCAAAATATTCTAAAACAGACAATTTAATCAGTTATACAGAAGCAATCATTTTTCGTACGCATCACACATTACGATGTTAAATAATAATGTATAAATGAAGCGATTAATATTTTATCCTAATTAATTAAATCATAAGCTTTTGAGTAACTCATACAAGTTAAAAATTTAACTTTTTCCAAATCAACCTAATGAACAGATTATGAATATATAGTTAATATAAGCTGTCTAAATTCAAGTTCAATGTATTACTACTGTTGTATGTGTATAAGGTTAAACTTTTTTTATGTTTAAATAAATGTAGTTGAAGTTAGAACAATTTTATTTTACTGCTTATGTCCATAATTGTTTATATGTAAATCAATTATCATGATGAATTAAATAATTTTTTTTAAAAAAAAATCGAGTTATTCTAAAACATACAATTTATCCGGTAATAGTAAGCCGACCAATCATTTTTCGTACGTAACGTCGCAACGCATGTATCTTTTACACTCACAAAAATTTTTATCGGTATGTCAGGCAAGTTTGACTCTATACAAATGTCGATAAAATGTTGTTAGTCAATGATTATGCCCGCAATTTTTTATAAGTAAATCAATCATAATGGTAACTCAAAAAAAATCTTTTTTTAAGAAAAAAATCGAGTTATTCTAAAACAGACAATTTAGTCGGTTATAGTACGGAAGCAATCATTCTTCGCACGCATGTGTATATGTATATCAATCATCATGACAATTTTTAAAAAAACTTTTTTTAAATAATTTCGAGTTATTCTAGAACATACAATTTAGTCGGTTAAGTCAACCGACCAACCATTTTCCATACACAATGCATGTCTCTTTTGCACTCACAATAAATTTTTGTTGGTACGCCAGAGAAGTTTGATTCTTTAAGTCAAATGTCGATAAAATGTTGTTAGTCATTGATTATGTCTGCAACTGTTTATAAGTAAATCAATCATCATGATAATTCAAAAAAAAAGATCTTTTCTTTTTTTAAGAAAAATTCGAGTTACTCCAAAACAGACAATTTAGTCGGTTGTTATACGGAAGCAATCATTCTTCGCACGCATGTGTGTATGTAAATCAATCATCATGATTATTCAAAAAAAATTTTTTTTTTTTAAAAAAAGTAAAATATTCTAAAATAGATAATTAATCGGTTATACAGAAGCAATCATTCTTCGTATGCATCACACATTACGATGTTAAATAATGATGTATACGTGAAGCGATTAATATTTTATCCTAACTAATTAAATCATACGCTTTTGAGTAACTCATACAAGTTAAAAATTTAACTATTTCCAAATTAAACTAATGAACAGATTATGAATATATAGTTAATATAAGCTGTCTCATTTCAAGTTCAATGTATTACTATTGTTGTATGTGCATAAGGTAAGTACTTCTACATTTAAATTAAATAAATATAGTTGAAGTTAAGAACATTTTTATTTTATTGCTTATGTGAAAAAAGGTTTTAAAAAAAGGTTTTGAACTCATGTGAATTTTACTCTTTTTTCAAAAATTTCTATTCATTTAATATTTTTTGAGTTTACTTTATCATAAGTAAGTGAAAAAAATATTTGATAATTTTTTTTCAAATACCGTATAATTATAAAAAAATAAAATTAAAAATTAAAAATCAAAAATTCAAAAGAACCGATTAAAATCAAAACCGAAAAAATCAACTTTATATGATTTAATTTGATTTTTAGATTTAATAAACTAACATATTTGATTTAAATTTTTTTAATATAAAACCAAATTAAACCAATCTATGTACACCCTAGTAACAATGACATCTTTCTTTATATTAAATAATAAAAGGGATTTTAACAATTTATACAAAACTAGAAAGTTTCTTTTTTAAAAAAAAACAATATTTGCTCAAATCTTATTTCATTGCAAGAAGATTCAATTGAACAATTTTTTCTTCCTTTGGCTTCGTCCCTGATTTTTTATTCTTTATTATGTAAATCGATTTTTATACGTATAAACACAGTAAAATCTCTCTAAATTATTATAGGTAGGATTATAAAATATTATTATTTTATAAAAGTATTTAATTAATAAATTATTATATAGAATATTTCGATACCAGAAAATTATTAGGGATTAAATTTCAAAGAATTTAAAAGAATTCACTTGCGAAATTTATTCGATAACTTGAGATGTTGATTAATAATCTCAGTTAACGCAATAAAATGTACGTTAATAACCTATTGAATGGATGAAATGGATACATGTTCAGAGGTATAGAGTTTAAAGTAAATTGTGGATATTTTTAAAAAAACAATATTGATCTAAAGTTGAACATGATAATACCTTTGAAAATAGTTACACACGTAAGGAAATACTTGCATCTTAAACTCTTCACAATGTTATAATGCAATTAGAAAAGACAATATCAATTTTTTTTGAAGCAATAAGAAAAGTTAAAGATGAACTTCAATTGGGTTTAAATTTTAACAAAAAAAAACATAATAGAGTCATATTTCACTAAATTTTCTTAGATATATATTTGTACTTTTTAAAAATTATAAATTTATAATATTAAGGCGATTACATATTTATATAGTGGTCTTCTAAAAATATATTTTCGTATAATCTTATTGAAATGAGTAATTTTTTTCATTGACCCAAGTCGATATCGAAGAAATTAATTATTATATTAGAGTGCTTATTAATTGACGAGTATTGAGTGTTTTGGGAGTTTAATACAAAATCTACTCTATTTTTAATAAATTATACTTTCATGATTATATTTTATAAGGCTCTCACCATCTTTTATTTTTAGTTACTTAAACATATTTCAAAACACCTATTGTTATACACCATCGGCATGTGTAAGTTATTGTGTTTATCTGTTTCGATACTATTTTATATTTAGTAAACAAGACTTAGGTATATAGGTAAGTATAATGTATATATTAGAAAAAAGAAAAAAAATATATGTGAATTAATCATCAAGTTAATTTAAAAAGCATTTTTTTGTTGGTTACTTTAAAATATATAATTTAGTCCGTTATCGCAAGCCGGCTAATCATTTTCCGTACGTAAGGCATGTCTCTTTTTTTTTTTTACACATAATAATTTTTGTCAATATGTCAAACAAGTTTGGTTCTATATGTCAAATATCGATAAAATGTTGTTAGTCAATGACCATGTTCGCAATTGTTTATATGTAAATCAATCATCATAATAAATTAAAAAAGTTTTCTTTTTTCTAAAAAAAATTGAGTTATTTTAAAACATATAATTTATCCGATTATAGTAAGCCGACCAACCATTTCCGTACGTAACATCGCAACGCATGTCTCTTTTACACTCACAAATTTTTTTATCAATATGTCATGCAAGTTTGATTCTATACAAATGTCGATAAAATGTTGTTAGTCAATGATTATGTCCGCAATTCTTTATAAGTAAATCAATCATAATGGTAACTTAAAAAAATCTTTTTTTTTAAAAAAAAAACGAGTTATTCTAAAACAAATAATTTAGTCGGTTATAGTACGGAGTTCGCACGCATGTGTATATGTATATAAATCATCATGATAATTCAAAAAAAAATCTTCTTTTTAAAAAAATTCCGAGTTATTCTAAAACATATAATTTAGTCGGTTATAGTTAGCCGACCAACCATTTTTCATACACAATGCATGTCTCTTTTGCACTCACAGTAATTTTTGTTGGTATGCCAGAGAAGTTTGATTCTATATGTCAAATGTCGATAAAATGTTGTTAGTCATTAATTTTGTCCGCAACTATTTATATGTAAATCAATCATCATGATTATTCAAAAAAAATCTTTTCTTTTTTCAAAAAAATTTGAGTTATTCTAAAACAGACAATTTAGTTGATTATAGCACGGAAGCAATCATTTTTCGCACGCATGTTTATATGTAAATCAATCATCATAATAATTCAAAAAAAGTTTTTTTTTTTATAAAAAAAATCTAAAAAATTCTAAAACAGACAATTTAATCGGTTATACAGAAGCAATCATTCTTCGTACGCATCACACATTACGATATTAAATAATAATGTATACGTGAAGCGATTAAATTTTATCCTAACTAATCAAATTATACGCTTTTGAGTAATTCATACAAGTTAAAAATTTGATTTTTTCCCAAATTAACCTAATGAACAGATTATGAATATATATAGTTAATATAAGCCGTCTCATTTCAAGTTCAATGTATTACTATTTTTGTATGTGTATAAGGTAAATTCTTCTATGTTTAAATAAATGTAGTTGAAGTTAGAACATTTTTATTTTATTGCTTATGTGAAAAAAGGTTAAAAAAGAATGTTTTAAACAATGTAAAATTTAACAAAAATATCATATATTAGTAGTTAACTAAAATATATTTGTTGTTAACAGTTTGGTTAAAAATATCCGGTATTATTACCAACTAAGCCAAAATGATTTTTTATAACAAACATATTGTTTTTAGATTAAAAAAAAAAACTTTAACTAAAAAAATGTAAAAAGAATTTTCCCCTTTTAATATAGTTTTATCAATTAAAATAGAATAATTGCGCTTTTTAAATTAATACTAATAAATTTCATGCATATAAAATCATTGTAACTCATCATTACTTTTTATTTACACAAAAAATGGCATTATAAAAAGTGAATTGTTCTTTTTTTTATATTATTCGTGGACATTTTTTCTTTTCATTATCCTTTTTGATAGTTTTTGAAATAATTCATGGACATTTTTCTTTAAACCCTTTCAACTCTATGGTTATTTACTTGTTCGAAAATTTAAGTGGTTTGTATAAGATGTCATTAGAATTGATCCTATTAAATATTAATATAAGCATTTTAGGTCAAATTATTAACAAAAAGACATTTTAAACTAAACTATGAACATAACAAATTTTTATTCGATTTTGCTTAGTGTAAAATTATTTGTTATCATTTTCAATTGCTTCTAAAATTATTCATAGACATTTTTCTTTCCTCCCTTTCAACTATATGGTTGTTCACTTAATTAGGGATTTAAGTGGTTTGTGCGAAGTGTCAAGTGTTTTACAGTGAGAATTGATCCATTTAAATAATAATGTAGACATTTTGAACCAAATTGTTAATAAAAAAAGTATATTTTTATCAAACTATGAACACAATAATTTTTTATTATTTGATTTGGCCTAGTGTAAAATTATTTGTTATCCTTTTCCTATGCTTTTAATATTATTCATGGTTATTTTTCTTTCCTCTCTTTCAACTCAATGACTGTTCACTTGTTTCGTGATTTAAGTGTTTTGTGCAAAGTGTTCTAATTGACCAAATTAAATAATAATATGAGCAATTTAGGCCAGATTCTTAATAAAAAAAACATTTTTGAATCAAATTACTATGAACAAAATAAAAGTTTATTCTATGTTGCTTGGTGTAAAATTATTTGCTACCCTATTTCATTGCTTTTAAAATTATTTAAGGACATTTTTCTTTTCTCCCTTTCAATTCTATGGTTGTTCACTTGTTTGGTGATTTAAGTGATTTGTGCAAAGTGTCACGTGTTCTAAAGAGAGAATTGACCAAATTAAACAATAATTTTGAGCATTTTGGGTCAAATTATTAACAAAAAGAACATTTTAAAATCAAACTATGCTCACGATAAATTTTTATTCAATTTTCTTTGATGTAAAATTACTTGTTATCCTTTACCATTTCTTTTAAATTTTTATAGACATTTTTGTTTCTTCCCTTTCAACTATATGGTTGTTCACTTGTTTGATGATTTAAGTGATTTGCACAAAATGTCAAATTGATCCAAGTAAATAGTAATATGAGCATTTTAGACAATTATAAACAAATAAAAGACATTTTTGAATCAAATCATGAAAAAAATAAATTTTTATTCAATTTCTTAATGTAATATTATTTGTTATCGTTTTCAATTGCTTTTAAATTTATTCCTTGACATTTCCTCCCTTTCAACTCTGTGTTTGTTCACTTGTTTGGGATTTTAGCGATTTGTGCAAGGTGTCAAGCGTGACTTAAATATATAATAGTATGAGCATTTTAAGACAAATTATTTTTAAAAAAATATATATTTTAATTAAACTATGAACAAAATAATTTGTTATTTGAGTTGTCTTAGTGTAAAATTATTTGTTATCCTTTTCCATTGCTTTTACAATTATTCATGGTTATTTTTCTTTCCTTCCTTTCAACTCTGTGATTGTTCATTTGTTTGGAAATTTAAGTGGTTTGTGCAAAGTTTTTTTCTGCACTGAGAATTGTCCAATTAAATAATCATACGAGTAATTTAGTCCTAATTTTTAATCAAAAAAAGAAATTTTAAACTAAATTATAAACAAAAAAAATTTAATTTGATTTTGCGTCGCGTATAATTATTCGTTATGCTTTTCATTGCTTTTAAAATTGTTCATGGACATTTTGCTTTCCTCCCTTTCAACTCTATGGTTATTCACTTGTTTGAAATTGAATTAGTTTGTGCAAAGTGTCAAGTGTTCCACGATCAGATTTGATATGATTAAATAATAATATAAGCAGTTTAGGCCAAATTATTAACGAAAAGACATTTTAACCCAAACTATGAACATAATAAATTTTAATTCGATTTTGCTTAGTGTAAAATTATTTGTTATCCTTTTACATTGCTTTTAAAATTATTCATAGACATTTTTCTTTCCTCCCTTTCAACTCTATGGACGTTGTTCACTTGTTTGAGGATTTAAGTGACTTATGCAAAGTGTCAGGTGCTTTACAGTGAAAACTGAATCGATTAAAAATAATATAGCATTTCAGGCTAAATTATTAACAAAAAGACATTTTAGCCCAAACTATGAACATAATAAATTTTAATTCGATTTTTCTTAGTGTAAAATTATTTTTTATCCTTTTACATTGCTTTTAAAATTATTCATAGACATTTTTCTTTCTTCCCTTTCAACTCTATGGTTGTTCACTTGTTCGGGGATTTAAGTGGCTTATGCAAAGTGTCAGGTGCTTTACAGTGAAAACTGAACCGATTAAAAAATAATATAAGCATTTTAGGCCAAATTATTAACAAAGAGACATTTTGAACCCAAGTATGAACATAATAAATTTTGATTCGATTTTGCTTAGTGTAAAATTATTTGTTATTCTTTCCACTACTTTAAAATTATTCATAGACATTTTTCTTTCCTTCCTTTCAACAACGTGGTTGTTCATTTGTTCAAGTATTCTATAGTGAGAATTGATCTAGTTAAATAATAATATGAGCATTTTAATTGACAAAGAAAAGAGTTTTAATTTTTTACTGCTAATATTAGTCTAGTGAAGAAGTTACAACTACAAATTGTCTTCATTTGGAGTACAATAAATAACATCTAAGGAGAGGAAAAAATAATAAATATTTAGACATGTTTCCCAAGAAGAAGTTTGGCTGTTTTTTTTTCTTCTTCCTTTGCAATGACTTGTTTTAGTTGCACAACTTGCAAGGCTTTAATTTGTTTGGTCAAACTAAAACAGTAGTAGTTGTAATTGTAATTTACTTGAAAATTTTATTTTCTTTTCTTATTAATTAAGTAGAAGTAATAATTAAAAGTGGAGAAAAAAGACTATAATACACTTTAACATCAAATATGGACTATGTACACCCTCCTATCATAAACATACTTTGTTTTGTTTGAGTCAAGTAAAATTAATTTATTTTAATTATAAAAGAGTCTATTCAAAGATGGATTAATAAGTGTAATACGCATTAATTTTGGTCGCATTTGAAAGGACTTTCCTCGGCTATAAAAGGACATAACTATGTGACTCTCTAACACATCACTTATCAATTGTGTTTTTATTAGTAAGAAGCGTTTCAATGAATTGGCCTGAATTTCTAGAAAGTTCAAACCCTCAGGAGCCAACCATTGATCTGTCTCAGACCAATAGGTGGACTCCTGAGGAGAAACAGGTTTTTGAGAATGCTTTTTCTAGGTTTAATAACCTAGGTTCTCAAACTTTTTTCGAATTTGTTGCTTCAAAATTCCCCCATAAATCCATGGAGGAAATGAAAAACCTCTACATAAACCTCTTTAAAGAGGCTGAAATGGAGAATCCTTCGATAAACACAAATGTTGTTGATAACTCATCAGACAAGGAGGCCAATCCCAATGACACACCACCGCCTCCCGTTCAAATCACTCATTCACGACCTCATCGACGGGGAATTCCATGGACTGAGGGAGAACACTCGTAAGTAAATTCTATTTTTTTCGAATTTTATTTACTTCGATTGTCTGCATCATTTTCTATTGAATCTTCAAATAAAACTGACTTAACTTGTTGGTTGGTGCGTATAAACTTTAAATTCTTTAAAAAATAAAAATATTTTTTTTTAATCACTTGGCATGGTATATGTAGGTTATTTCTTATGGGACTTAACAAATTTGGTAGAGGAGATTGGAAAAGCATCTCAAGGCACTATGTTGTTTCGAAGACACCGACTCAGGTGGCAAGTCATGCTCAAAAGTACTTCTGCCGTCGTAATAGTAAGACTCCAGTGGATCGTCGTCGCCCTAGCATCAATGACATTCAAACTGTCTCAGTTAATTCTACAAGGACGACAACAACAACTGCTTCTAACAACAATGATCAAGTTGGTTCATCATCAAGGCCTTTTCGCTACGCTAATTACACATTTGGTGGTCCAACTTTTGCTAACAACTCCAATGGAAATTTTGGGATATATCATCCAGGTGAAGCATCTGGAAGCAACTCGTTCATTATGAAACAAAACAACAACAACAACAACGATCTCCATAGGCCTGTGTCACCTCGCCCTTTTCATTCCATGTACTTGTCTTCTACTAAAGGGAATAACCCCCAAGTCTAAGTAGAATAGGACATCTATTGTGTTCAAGTTTAGAGTAAGAAAAAGTTGGTGTTTTAGTTTTTATTAAGTAATAAAAGTGAGTCATGTATGAGTCTTTTTAATATAATGAAATGAAATGCGAAATCGAAAATTTTGTTTCTTCTCCACAAGTCACAAACGCAACTACAAATTGTCTTCATTTGGAGAACAAAGTGACTCTTTACATATCATTTATTGTCCAGACAATTTGTAGTTGTAAATTATTTAATTAAGTAGATAATTTAAGAAATTAAATAAAACTTTTAACTTAAATCCAAATGTATGCTGCATATCAAAATTATCATTTTAAATATTGGGGATGGGAGTTTTACGTATTCTATTCAATTTAAGTATTAGTATACATGTTATTGGATAAAACTAAACCCAAATATTAATCAGAATTGATGTACGTGGATGATCTCTAATTGATTCGATAAATACTACATATACAAGCAAATAATGATACATACGTTTGGTATATTTAATCTAACGTCTGACACACTAATTAAGATTAGCTAACATGTCAAAGTAAAAGAAGCCCATAAATAAATAATGACAAGATAACTAAATAAACAAATAGAAATTCATTTCATTTTAGATGAATATGAACTTAACTCATACACAAAGAATATATATAGTAAATCAATACAAGATTTCGCTTGAATTTCTCCGTTATAAAAATAAAATGTCATAAGAATGTTGTGAGTGATGCCGCAACAATGAGTATTGATTATCAAAATTGTTTTAAATGGACACATTAAATTTGGAACATATTGAAGTCTTTCAAAAAAAATAATTATATGGATTAACACATCAAAATTTTAAAAAACCTCAATTTCTTTTTTATAATTCTGAAATGTCAAAAAATGTTGTCAGTCATAATAGAGTAGCAAGTATTAATAGCTATATAGAAAGAATTCAATCATTAGTGTTAATAGATCTTGAAATAAAACAAGTCATGTAAAATTGGCGGTTTAGCTTGTTGGTGCATACAAACTTAAATTCTTTAGAATTAATATTTTATTATAAGCTCTATTCTAATATGGGGTAGCATTGAGGATAAGAGGAAAACACCATTAGTATCTTAGAACAAAGTGTGTGTGCCTAAGAAGTTTGGTGGATTAAATATTAAGGGGAGCAAGTTATGGAATGTGACGTATGCAGGAAAACTTTTATGGCAGTTAATAGTCAAAAAGAATGTATTGTGGGTTAAATGCGTACATGGATATGAAGGATAATCAAGATATCTGGGAGTATAAACCACCGCAAGAATACTTTTACCGGAAAGAGAATATGTCCTGGCAACAAATGGGAAGTACTCAACAGGAGATAGTTATGTTGTATTGATAGGAATGCAGAGAAAAATGAGGATAGCGGAACTGATATGGAACAAGATCTCTCAACCAAGGCACACATTTATAGTATGGTTAGCTGTACAGGGTAGATTGTTGACAAAAATTGACTACAAAAGATGAATATACCAGTAGATAACATAACATGCAGCTTGATGAACATGCTATAGAGACATAACACCACATTTTCTCTGAATTTAACTAGACTAAAGGACTCATTACAGCAATGACTCAATCAGCTGGAGTGTAAATTTCATCGGGAAATGTCAAACAGGTGTTGAATCGAATCAGGAGGAAGCATTGGAAGCAACTTAACAAGGAAATAGTTGCAGCACTTTGGGGTTCAATACTTTATCAAGTGTGGCAGGTAAGGAATTGGAAACTGCATACGGGACCTACTGTCACTATGGGAACTACAATAACACATATGAAGCTAAGTTTCAGTGTTAGATTAGATATGGTTAGAAACACTAGGAAAGACCAAAAATATGATTCGTAATTTCAGCATTTTATTATTTAACTAGAGATATGTTGGAGGTTTTGTTATTTCAGCATTTTTTTTATGTAATTAGAGATATAGCCCTTCTACGGGGTAGCTGTAAAGTTAAATGCTCTTTAGGTGCATTAATTTGCTTGTTAACCGTAATATTTACATTTGTTAAAAAAAAATCAAATTTCATTTTACATGAATATGAACTTAATTCATACACAGAGACTTACCTTTGAACATATTTTATTAATTAAAAAGCTTGTGTATTTGGTATTCCAAATACTCCGATACATGGGACGAGATATATGTATCTGATGAGTGTCTAAGATATATAGACAAACCTCACTCACCTCCCTCCTATTCTCGCTCATGTATCTTGGTATTTTAATGTATATAAATGTATTTGACTTAAATCTGGATAAAATATAATTAATTAAAAACTATGAAAAAATTAGTAAATACGATATAAATATTTATGGAACTATGTAGTTTCTCAATATTTAATTTTTTTTGTCGGTATTTGCCTTTATGTAATTTAGCGAATCAACTAGAGATCGTCTACACTTACAAACTTTGACCATAGTATATGAGCTAGTTTTAGTAAATATATATATATATATATATATATATATATATATATATATATATATATATATATATATATATCAATATTTATTTATATATAATTTAACGAATCAATTAGTGATTGTCTACGCTTATAAATTTTGACCGTTGTATATGAAGTAGTTTTACTAATAATATTCCAAATATTCCAAATTTTAAAATGAAAATAATATATTCAGTTCAATATTTTTATTCTCCGTCCATAATAGAGAATGAAAAATATGAATTTTCATAGTTCTCTTTCTTTAGTCCCTTCATACTCCTTATTAATTCGAAGAGCATCTCTATTCAAAATAAAACATTCAATAGGAGGCAATGAGTGTAATCTTTCACCAAGTAATTTTTGGTCCTTTAAATGAATTTTCTCTAACTATAAAAGAACACAATTTTCACTAATTTTTAATATTTTAAAGGTGAATTGAAAAAAAAAATATAGAAACCTCGTTATAATAGCATTTCTATATATAACATGATTTTCTAAAAAAACTAGTTTTTTATATTATATTTTATTTCTCTATAACAACAATTACATTCATAATACCAGTAAATTCTTTGTAGAATTCCTTCTATAGTAATCATAGACAAATTTTGTGAAATAATATTTCATAAAAAATATATTATGTATAAAATTAAATATTAAAATATTCATATACTCATCTTTGACACCATGTATATAGTAAATTTCAAGTAAGAATATTTAACTGATTTCCATATTATAGTCACAACTTCGAAAGAAAGGACTTAATTTCTTTTAGCATTCATACTCTTTCCCTCTGATTTTCCTGTGAGAACTATGTTTCCAACTATCTAATTTTCTGCAGGAAACAAAAAGGGACACCACCTACACCTTAAGGTAATAACATCATCCACTCTAGAATTTCTGTTTTAGTGGAAGACTCTTCTAACTACTACTGACTATGAGGCCTCTAGATACTACGGTAGATGCTAGAAGAAGATTCACGACATTTTGATAAAAGTGAAATGTAAATATGGAACCCTCCAGAAAGTAAGGAGACTTACCGGAGTTAACTAGAATGCAAATGATAACAACGAAGCACCTGTTAATGACCGTGAACACCTGTATCTGCATCATAAAAAGATGCAGGTCAAATGAAATCCGTACATTGAATGTATGAGCATGTACGAGAAAACTGAAAGCAATAGTTAACTTAACTGAACAGGCAGGAAGAAATACTCACCTCACCTCAACACAAAGCAAAAATGATAGATGCAATATTTAAAACATTATAAAATAGGAGGTAAAACTCAATGATGTATAGAAATAAAATAACATACTCTTATTTGGAGATTTTCTAACGGATAACTATCACCAAGAGCTATGTAATGATATAGCGTCTCACCCACACTGCTAAAACTGTGTTATACCTTGACGGGGTATAGTACACCTCAATTAAGTAGATAAACTAAGCTATGCTTAAAAGAAATAAGTGTTCGTCTAAAAAGTACGCTCATTTACCCATGTTGGCTACATGATTTATGAGAAAAATGAGTTGTCTAAACTCATCCCATATCGGTCCTCCTATTTTTAAGTGCTTATTTAAGTTGGTTTTGTGTTCATATGTGTTAAATGCAATTGGTATTTGTGTACCTATGATATTTATCAAATCCATTAGAGATTATCTAGATCTATCAATTTTAACCAATATCTAATTCAATAACATACTAAAACTTGAACTTAATAGAATATGTCCAACTTAATATTATTTTCTTAATCTATAATAGAGAAAGAATATGGACTATGTACACCCTCCTATCATAAACATACTTTGTTTTGTTTGGGTCAAGTAAAATTAATTTATTTTAATTATGAAGAGTCTATTCAAAGATGGATTAATGAGTGTAACACGCATTAATTTTGGTCGCATTTGAAAGGACTTTCCTCGGCTATAAAAGGACATAACTATGTGACTCTCTAACACATCACTTATCAATTGTGTTTTTATTAGTAAGAAGCGTTTCAATGGATTGGCCTGAATTTCTAGAAAGTTCAAACCCTCAGGAGCTAACCATTGATCTGTCTCGGACCAATAGGTGAACTCCTGAGGAGAAACAGGTTTTTGAGAATGCTTTTTCTAGGTTTAATAACCTAGGTTCTCAAACTTTTTTCGAATTTGTTGCTTCAAAATTCCCCCATAAATCCATGGAGGAAATGAAAAACCTCTACATAAACCTCTTTAAAGAGGCTGAAATGGAGAATCCTTCGATAAACACAAATGTTGTTGATAACTCATCAGACAAGGAGGCCAATCCCAATGACACACCACCGCCTCCCGTTCAAATCACTCATTCACGACCTCATCGACGGGGAATTCCATGGACTGAGGGAGAACACTCGTAAGTAAATTCTATTTTTTTTCCGAATTTTATTTACTTCGATTGTCTGCATCATTTTCTATTGAATCTTCAAATAAAACTGACTTAGCTTGTTGGTTGGTGCGTATAAACTTTAAATTCTTTAAAAAAATAAAAATATTTTTTTTAATCACTTGGCATGGTATATGTAGGTTATTTCTTATGGGACTTAACAAATTTGGTAGAGGAGATTGGAAAAGCATCTCAAGGCACTATGTTGTTTCGAAGACACCGACTCAGGTGGCAAGTCATGCTCAAAAGTACTTCTGTCGTCGTAATAGTAAGACTCCAGTGGATCGTCGTCGCCCTAGCATCAATGACATTCAAACTGTCACAGTTAACTCTACAAGGACGACAACAACAACTGCTTCCAACAACAATGATCAAGTTGGTTCATTATCAAGGCCTTTTCGCTACGCTAATTACACATTTGGTGGTCCAACTTTTGCTAACAACTCCAATGGAAATTTTGGGATATATCATCCAGGTGAAGCATCTGGAAGCAACTCGTTCATTATGAAACAAAACAACAACAACAACAACGATCTCCATAGGCCTGTGTCACCTCGCCCTTTTCATTCCATGTACTTGTCTTCTACTAAAGGGAATAACCCCCAAGTCTAAGTAGAATAGGACATCTATTGTGTTCAAGTTTAGAGTAAGAAAAAGTTGGTGTTTTAGTTTTTATTAAGTAATAAAAGTGAGTCATGTATGAGTCTTTTTAATATAATGAAATGAAATGCGAAATCGAAAATTTTGTTTCTTCTCCACAAGTCACAAACGCAACTACAAATTGTCTTCATTTGGAGAACAAAGTGACTCTTTACATATCATTTATTGTCCAGACAATTTGTAGTTGTAAATTATTTAATTAAGTAGATAATTTAAGAAATTAAATAAAACTTTTAACTTAAATCCAAATGTATGCTGCATATCAAAATTATCATTTTAAATATTGGGGATGGGAGTTTTACGTATTCTATTCAATTTAAGTATTAGTATACATGTTATTGGATAAAACTAAACCCAAATATTAATCAGAATTGATGTACGTGGATGATCTCTAATTGATTCGATAAATACTACATATACAAGCAAATAATGATACATACGTTTGGTATATTTAATCTAACGTCTGACACACTAATTAAGATTAGCTAACATGTCAAAGTAAAAGAAGCCCATAAATAAATAATGACAAGATAACTAAATAAACAAATAGAAATTCATTTCATTTTAGATGAATATGAACTTAACTCATACACAAAGAATATATATAGTAAATCAATACAAGATTTCGCTTGAATTTCTCCGTTATAAAAATAAAATGTCATAAGAATGTTGTGAGTGATGCCGCAACAATGAGTATTGATTATCAAAATTGTTTTAAATGGACACATTAAATTTGGAACATATTGAAGTCTTTCAAAAAAAATAATTATATGGATTAACACATCAAAATTTTAAAAAACCTCAATTTCTTTTTTATAATTCTGAAATGTCAAAAAATGTTGTCAGTCATAATAGAGTAGCAAGTATTAATAGCTATATAGAAAGAATTCAATCATTAGTGTTAATAGATCTTGAAATAAAACAAGTCATGTAAAATTGGCGGTTTAGCTTGTTGGTGCATACAAACTTAAATTCTTTAGAATTAATATTTTATTATAAGCTCTATTCTAATATGGGGTAGCATTGAGGATAAGAGGAAAACACCATTAGTATCTTAGAACAAAGTGTGTGTGCCTAAGAAGTTTGGTGGATTAAATATTAAGGGGAGCAAGTTATGGAATGTGACGTATGCAGGAAAACTTTTATGGCAGTTAATAGTCAAAAAGAATGTATTGTGGGTTAAATGCGTACATGGATATGAAGGATAATCAAGATATCTGGGAGTATAAACCACCGCAAGAATACTTTTACCGGAAAGAGAATATGTCCTGGCAACAAATGGGAAGTACTCAACAGGAGATAGTTATGTTGTATTGATAGGAATGCAGAGAAAAATGAGGATAGCGGAACTGATATGGAACAAGATCTCTCAACCAAGGCACACATTTATAGTATGGTTAGCTGTACAGGGTAGATTGTTGACAAAAATTGACTACAAAAGATGAATATACCAGTAGATAACATAACATGCAGCTTGATGAACATGCTATAGAGACATAACACCACATTTTCTCTGAATTTAACTAGACTAAAGGACTCATTACAGCAATGACTCAATCAGCTGGAGTGTAAATTTCATCGGGAAATGTCAAACAGGTGTTGAATCGAATCAGGAGGAAGCATTGGAAGCAACTTAACAAGGAAATAGTTGCAGCACTTTGGGGTTCAATACTTTATCAAGTGTGGCAGGTAAGGAATTGGAAACTGCATACGGGACCTACTGTCACTATGGGAACTACAATAACACATATGAAGCTAAGTTTCAGTGTTAGATTAGATATGGTTAGAAACACTAGGAAAGACCAAAAATATGATTCGTAATTTCAGCATTTTATTATTTAACTAGAGATATGTTGGAGGTTTTGTTATTTCAGCATTTTTTTTATGTAATTAGAGATATAGCCCTTCTACGGGGTAGCTGTAAAGTTAAATGCTCTTTAGGTGCATTAATTTGCTTGTTAACCGTAATATTTACATTTGTTAAAAAAAAATCAAATTTCATTTTACATGAATATGAACTTAATTCATACACAGAGACTTACCTTTGAACATATTTTATTAATTAAAAAGCTTGTGTATTTGGTATTCCAAATACTCCGATACATGGGACGAGATATATGTATCTGATGAGTGTCTAAGATATATAGACAAACCTCACTCACCTCCCTCCTATTCTCGCTCATGTATCTTGGTATTTTAATGTATATAAATGTATTTGACTTAAATCTGGATAAAATATAATTAATTAAAAACTATGAAAAAATTAGTAAATACGATATAAATATTTATGGAACTATGTAGTTTCTCAATATTTAATTTTTTTTGTCGGTATTTGCCTTTATGTAATTTAGCGAATCAACTAGAGATCGTCTACACTTACAAACTTTGACCATAGTATATGAGCTAGTTTTAGTAAATATATATATATATATATATATATATATATATATATATATATATATATATATCAATATTTATTTATATATAATTTAACGAATCAATTAGTGATTGTCTACGCTTATAAATTTTGACCGTTGTATATGAAGTAGTTTTACTAATAATATTCCAAATATTCCAAATTTTAAAATGAAAATAATATATTCAGTTCAATATTTTTATTCTCCGTCCATAATAGAGAATGAAAAATATGAATTTTCATAGTTCTCTTTCTTTAGTCCCTTCATACTCCTTATTAATTCGAAGAGCATCTCTATTCAAAATAAAACATTCAATAGGAGGCAATGAGTGTAATCTTTCACCAAGTAATTTTTGGTCCTTTAAATGAATTTTCTCTAACTATAAAAGAACACAATTTTCACTAATTTTTAATATTTTAAAGGTGAATTGAAAAAAAAAATATAGAAACCTCGTTATAATAGCATTTCTATATATAACATGATTTTCTAAAAAAACTAGTTTTTTATATTATATTTTATTTCTCTATAACAACAATTACATTCATAATACCAGTAAATTCTTTGTAGAATTCCTTCTATAGTAATCATAGACAAATTTTGTGAAATAATATTTCATAAAAAATATATTATGTATAAAATTAAATATTAAAATATTCATATACTCATCTTTGACACCATGTATATAGTAAATTTCAAGTAAGAATATTTAACTGATTTCCATATTATAGTCACAACTTCGAAAGAAAGGACTTAATTTCTTTTAGCATTCATACTCTTTCCCTCTGATTTTCCTGTGAGAACTATGTTTCCAACTATCTAATTTTCTGCAGGAAACAAAAAGGGACACCACCTACACCTTAAGGTAATAACATCATCCACTCTAGAATTTCTGTTTTAGTGGAAGACTCTTCTAACTACTACTGACTATGAGGCCTCTAGATACTACGGTAGATGCTAGAAGAAGATTCACGACATTTTGATAAAAGTGAAATGTAAATATGGAACCCTCCAGAAAGTAAGGAGACTTACCGGAGTTAACTAGAATGCAAATGATAACAACGAAGCACCTGTTAATGACCGTGAACACCTGTATCTGCATCATAAAAAGATGCAGGTCAAATGAAATCCGTACATTGAATGTATGAGCATGTACGAGAAAACTGAAAGCAATAGTTAACTTAACTGAACAGGCAGGAAGAAATACTCACCTCACCTCAAC
The DNA here is from genome assembly GCF_036512215.1 of Solanum lycopersicum. Lineage (NCBI taxonomy): Eukaryota > Viridiplantae > Streptophyta > Magnoliopsida > Solanales > Solanaceae > Solanum > Solanum lycopersicum. Next base: position 62,277,223 of record NC_090801.1, on the reverse strand, counting down.
ACAAAGCAAAAATGATAGATGCAATATTTAAAACATTATAAAATAGGAGGTAAAACTCAATGATGTATAGAAATAAAATAACATACTCTTATTTGGAGATTTTCTAACGGATAACTATCACCAAGAGCTATGTAATGATATAGCGTCTCACCCACACTGCTAAAACTGTGTTATACCTTGACGGGGTATAGTACACCTCAATTAAGTAGATAAACTAAGCTATGCTTAAAAGAAATAAGTGTTCGTCTAAAAAGTACGCTCATTTACCCATGTTGGCTACATGATTTATGAGAAAAATGAGTTGTCTAAACTCATCCCATATCGGTCCTCCTATTTTTAAGTGCTTATTTAAGTTGGTTTTGTGTTCATATGTGTTAAATGCAATTGGTATTTGTGTACCTATGATATTTATCAAATCCATTAGAGATTATCTAGATCTATCAATTTTAACCAATATCTAATTCAATAACATACTAAAACTTGAACTTAATAGAATATGTCCAACTTAATATTATTTTCTTAATCTATAATAGAGAAAGAATATGGACTATGTACACCCTCCTATCATAAACATACTTTGTTTTGTTTGGGTCAAGTAAAATTAATTTATTTTAATTATGAAGAGTCTATTCAAAGATGGATTAATGAGTGTAACACGCATTAATTTTGGTCGCATTTGAAAGGACTTTCCTCGGCTATAAAAGGACATAACTATGTGACTCTCTAACACATCACTTATCAATTGTGTTTTTATTAGTAAGAAGCGTTTCAATGGATTGGCCTGAATTTCTAGAAAGTTCAAACCCTCAGGAGCTAACCATTGATCTGTCTCGGACCAATAGGTGAACTCCTGAGGAGAAACAGGTTTTTGAGAATGCTTTTTCTAGGTTTAATAACCTAGGTTCTCAAACTTTTTTCGAATTTGTTGCTTCAAAATTCCCCCATAAATCCATGGAGGAAATGAAAAACCTCTACATAAACCTCTTTAAAGAGGCTGAAATGGAGAATCCTTCGATAAACACAAATGTTGTTGATAACTCATCAGACAAGGAGGCCAATCCCAATGACACACCACCGCCTCCCGTTCAAATCACTCATTCACGACCTCATCGACGGGGAATTCCATGGACTGAGGGAGAACACTCGTAAGTAAATTCTATTTTTTTTCCGAATTTTATTTACTTCGATTGTCTGCATCATTTTCTATTGAATCTTCAAATAAAACTGACTTAGCTTGTTGGTTGGTGCGTATAAACTTTAAATTCTTTAAAAAAATAAAAATATTTTTTTTAATCACTTGGCATGGTATATGTAGGTTATTTCTTATGGGACTTAACAAATTTGGTAGAGGAGATTGGAAAAGCATCTCAAGGCACTATGTTGTTTCGAAGACACCGACTCAGGTGGCAAGTCATGCTCAAAAGTACTTCTGTCGTCGTAATAGTAAGACTCCAGTGGATCGTCGTCGCCCTAGCATCAATGACATTCAAACTGTCACAGTTAACTCTACAAGGACGACAACAACAACTGCTTCCAACAACAATGATCAAGTTGGTTCATTATCAAGGCCTTTTCGCTACGCTAATTACACATTTGGTGGTCCAACTTTTGCTAACAACTCCAATGGAAATTTTGGGATATATCATCCAGGTGAAGCATCTGGAAGCAACTCGTTCATTATGAAACAAAACAACAACAACAACAACAACGATCTCCATAGGCCTGTGTCACCTCGCCCTTTTCATTCCATGTACTTGTCTTCTACTAAAGGGAATAACCCCCAAGTCTAAATAGAATAGGACATCTATTGTGTTCAAGTTTTAGAGTAAGAAAAAGTTGGTGTTTTAGTTTTTATTAAGTAATAAAAGTGAGTCATGTATGAGCCTTTTTAATATAATGAATGAAATGTGAAACCGAAAATTTTGTTTCTTCTTCACAAGTCACAAACGCAACTACAAATTGTCTTCATTTGGAGAACAAAGTGACTCTTTACATATCATTTATTGTCCAGACAATTTGTAGTTGTAAATGATTTAATTAAGTAGATAATTTAAGGAATTAAATAAAACTTTTGACTGAAATCCAAATGTATGCTGCATATCAAAATTATCATTTTAAATATGGGGGATGGGAGTTTTACGTATTCTATTCAATTTAAGTATTAGTATACATGTTATTGGATAAAACTAAACCCAAATATTAATCAGAACTGATGTACGTGGACGATGTCTAATTGATTCGATAAATACTACATATACAAGCAAATAAATGATACATACGTTTTGTATATTTAATCTAACGTCTGACACAGTAATTAAGATTGGCCAACATGTCAAAGTAAAAGAAGCCCATAAATAAATATCGACAAGATAACTAAATAAATAAATAAAATTTTCAAATTTCATTTTAGATGAATATGAACTTAACTCATACAGAAAGAACTTACGGTGAATATATATAGTAAATCAATACAAGATTTCTCCGTTATAAAAATAAAATATCATAAGAATGTTGTGAGTCATGCCGCAACAATGAGTATTGATTATCAAAATTGTTTTAAATGGACACATTAAATTTGGAACATATTGAAGTCTTTCAAAAAAAAATAATTATATGGATTAACACATCAAAATTTCAAAAAAACTCAATTTCTTTTTTATAATTCTGAAATGTCAAAAAATGTTGTCAGTCATAATAGAGTAGCAAGTATTAATAGCTATATAGAAAGAATTCAATCATTAGTGTTAATAGATCTTGAAATAAAACAAGTCATGTAAAATTGGCGGTTTAGCTTGTTGGTGCATACAAAACTTAAATTCTTTAGATATAATATTTTGTTATAAGCTCTATTCTAATATGGGGTAACATTGAGGATAAGAGGAAGACACCATTAGTATCTTGGAACAAAGCGTGTGTGCCTAAGAAGTTTGGTGGATTAAATATGGGGAGCAATTTGTGGAATGTGACGTATGCGGGAAAACTTTTATGGCAGTTAATAGTCAAAAAGGATGTATTGTGGGTTAAATGGGTACATGGATATGAAGGATAATCAAGATATCTGGGAGTATAAACCATCGCAAGAATACTTTTACCGAAAGGAGAATATATATGTCCTGACAACAAATGGGAAGTACTCAACAGGAGATAGTTATGTAGTATTGATAGGAATGCAGAGAAAAATGAGGATAGCGGAACTGATATTGAACAAGATCTCTCAACCAAGGCACACATTTATAGTATGGTTAGCTGTACAAGATAGATTGTTGACAAAAATTGACTACAAAGTATGAATATATCAGTAGATAACATAACATGCAGCTTGATGACCATGCTATAGAGACACAACACCACATTTTCTCTGAATGTAACTGGACTAAAGGACTCATTACAGCAATGACTCAGTCCGCTGGAGTGCAAATTTCATCAGAGAATGTCAAACAAATCAGGAGGAAGCATTGGAAGCAACTTAACAAGGAAATAATTGCAGCACTTTGGGGAACTGCATAGGGGAACTACAGTCACTATGGAAACTACAATCACATATAAAGCTAATTTTCAGTGTTAGATTAGATATGGTTAGAAACACTAGGAAAGACCAAAAATGTGATTCGTAATTTCAGCATTTTATTATTTAAATAGAGATATGTTGGAGGTTTTATTATTTCAGCATTTTCTTTTTATGTAATTAGAGATATAGCCCTTCTACGGGATAGCTGTAAAGTTAAATGCTCTTTAGGTGCATTAATTTGGTTGTTAATGATAACATTTACATTTGTTTAAAAAAAAAAGAATTTCATTTTACATGAATATGAACTTAATTCATACACAGAGACTTACCTTGAACATATTTTATCAATTAAAAAGCTTGTGTATTTGGTATTCCAAATACTCCATTACATGGGACGAGATATATGTATCTGATGAGTGTCTAAGATATATAGACAAATCTCGCTCACCTCCCTCCTATTCTAGCTCATGTATCTCGGTATTTTAATGTATATAAATGTATTTGACTTAAATCTAGATAAAATATAATTAATTAAAAACTATGAAAATATTAGTATATACGATATAAATATTTATGGAACTATGTAGTTTCTCAATATTTAATTTTTTTTGTCGGTATTTGCTTTTATGTAATTTAGCGAATCAACTAGAGATCGTCTACACTTACAAACTTTGACCATAGTATATGAGCTAGTTTTAGTAAATATGATAGAAATATTTATGTAACTAGTTTTAGTGTATATATATATATATATATATATATATATATATATATATATATATATATATATATATATATATATATATATATATATATCAATATTTGTTTATATATAATTTAACGAATCAATTAGTGATTGTCTACGCTTATAAATTTTGACCGTTGTATATGGACTAGTTTTACTAATAACATTCCAAATTTTAAAATGAAAATAACATATTCAGTTCAATGTTTTTATTCTCCATCCATAATAGAGAATGAAAAATATGAATTTTCATAGTTCTCTTTCTTTAGTCCCTTCATACTCCCTATTAACTCGAAGAGCATCTCTATTTAAAATAAAACATTCAATAGGAGGCAATAAGTGTAATCTTTCACCAAGCAATTTTTGGTCCTTTAAATGAATTTTCTCAACTATAAAAGAACACAATTTTCACTAATTTAATATTTTAAAGGTGAATTGAAAAAAAAACATGGAAACCTCGTTATAATAGCATTTCTATATATAACATGATTTTCTAAAAAAACTAGTTTTTTATATTATATTTTATTTCTCTATAATAACAATTACATTCATAATACCAGTAAATTCTTTGTAGAATTCCTTCTATAGTAATCATAGACAAATTTTGTGAAATAATATTTCATAAAAAATATATTATGTATAAAATTAAATATTAAAATATTCATATACTCATCATTGACACCATGTATATAGTAAATTTCAAGTAAGAATATTTAACTGATTTCCGTATTATAGTCACAACTTCGAAAGAAAGGACTTAATTTCTTTTAGCATTCATACTCTTTCCCTCTGATTTTCCTGTGAGAACTATGTTTCCAACTATCTAATTTTCTGCAGGAAACAAAAAGGGACACCACCTACACCTTAAGGTAATAACATCATCCACTCTAGAATTTCTGTTTTAGTGAAGACTCTTCTAACTACTACTGACTATGAAGCCTCTAGATACTGCGGTAGATGCTAGAAGAAGATTCACGACATTTTGATAAAAGTGAAATGTAAATATGGAACCCTCCAGAAAGTAAGGAGACTTACCGGAGTTAACTAGAATGCAAATGATAACAACAAAGCACCTGTTAATGACCGTGAACACCTGTATCTGCATCATAAAAAGATGCAGGTCAAATGAAATCCGTACATTGAATGTATGAGCATGTACAAGAAAACTGAAAGCAATAGTTAACTTAACTGAACAGGCAGGAAGAAATACTCACCTCACCTCAACACAAAGCAAAAATGATAGATGCAATATTTAAAACATTATAAAATAGGAGGTAAAACTCAATGATGTATTGAAATACAATAACATACTCTTATTTGAAGATTTTCTAACTGATAACTATCACCAAGAGCTATGTAATGATATAGCGTCTCACCTACACTGCTAAAACTGTGTTATACCTTGACGGGGTATAGTACACCTCAATTATGTAGATACACTAAGCTATGCTTAAAAGAAATAAGTGTTCGTTTAAAAAGTACGCTCATTTACCCATGTTGGCTACATGATTTATGAGAAATGTGAGTCGTCTAAACTCATTCCATATCGATTCTCCTATTTTTAAGTGCTTATTTAAGTTGGTTTTGTGTTCATATGTGTTAAATACATTTGGTATTTGTGTACCTATGATATTTATCGAATCCATTAGAGATTATCTAGATCTATCAATTTTAACCAATATCTAATTCAATAACATACTAAAACTTGAACTTAATAGAATATGTCCAACTTAATATTATTTTCTTAATCTATAATAGAGAAAGAAATATATATATATATATATATATATATATATATATATATATATATATATTCGCTCATTGCCTTTTTTTTAATTGATTTTTTCAAATATTGACCAAAGGTATGAAATCATGGATGGGTAGAAAAATATTGAGTTTACAAATTATTTTCAATTAATGTTTTAAAATGCTATTTCATAATACTTGCTCAAATACTCTGGTCAAAATTGATAAATGTCGACAATTTCTAAGTGATTAGATAATATAATAGGTATAGATAACAATCAAAAGAGTATTTTTCCTTGTTTGAAAAATTCATACTTTATTCATAATATCAAAACAAACCCATATATTATGCCTTGAACAATAAATATCTCCCCCCACCACCACACACACGAAACCCACACCAAAACTACCACACAACTAAAAAAAATGTTCATCCAACAAAAACAAAAATGTCTTTTTCATTAGTATCCACCGTTGTTCATCCCGGGAGAAGGCAAGTACATTGAAATGATGGATCAGGTGACATTGGCATAAGGAGATTGTTGTTGTTGTAGAGGTTTTGTTCCATACCGAAGGAGTTATTGTTATATGCTTCAGCCTGCTTGAAACTCCCAATATTGTTATTGTTGTAGAGGTTCTGTTTCATACCGATCGAGTTATTATTATATGCTTCAGCCTGGTTGAAACTTCCAATATTATTGTTATTCGGATTCTGCTCCATAGAAAATGAGTTGTTGCTATATGCTTCAACCTGATTGAATCTTTCAAAATTGTTCAAATAGTTATTAGGGTTTTGCTCCATATCGAACAAGTTGTTGTCATATGCTGCAGTCTGGTTGAATCTCCCAAAATTATTGTTATTGGGGTTCTGCTCCATAACAAACGAAAATTCAGCCTGGTTAAATTTCCCAAAATTGTTGTTATTAGGGTTCTCCTCCATAACAAGCAAGTTGTTGTCATTTGCTTTAGCCTGGTTAAATCTCCCAAAATTGTTGTTATTAACGTTCTGTTCCATAATAAACAAGTTATTGCCATATTCTTCACCCTGGTTTTATCTTCCCAAATTGTTGTTATTGGGGTTCTACTCCGTAGCAAATGAGTCGTTGTCATATGCTTCAACGTGATTGAGTATCTCAAAATTGTTGTTATTTAGGTTTTGGTACATAACAAATGAGTTGTTTTCATATGCTTCAACTTGGTCGAGCATCTCAAAATTGTGACAATTGGGGTTCTGGTCCATAACGAATGAGTTACTGTCATATGCTTCAACCTGATTGTTGAGATTGTTATTTAGATATGGTACACCAAAGGTGTATGGGTAAGATTAATGTTGTAAAAAAGAAGCAATATGGTGGTTGTTAATATAAGCAGGCATGTCACCATTGACATGATGATACATGGGCACAATTATTGGTGTCATAGGGTTGGATTTGGATGTCATAGTTAGAATATCATTTATACTAGTACGACGACGTTTTAGAGGAGTTTTACAGTTTATGCGAGAAAAGAACTTCTGTGCATGACAACTCACTTGTCTCGCTGTTTTTGAAACAACATACTCCTTCGAGATATCCTTCCAATTTCCTTTTCCAAGATTGTGCAATCCGATGAGAAATAATCTATATATACATACCTCATGATTAGAAAAAAAATATTGGAGAGAGTTTTTTTAAGAAAATAATTAGGGGATTAGGAAATGGGGGGAGGATTACAATATGAGAATCGAACTCTAACCCTAAGATGAGAATTCAGATAGTTAACCAACTGAACTACTAACATGGTCGTTATATATAATTAATAAATTATTTTTTTTAAAAAAAATGAGATACATAATTAATTGAATGGAGTTCCAATTTATGCTTCATCGGTATAAAAAAGAATTTAAATGAATTAAAAATTTACCAAGTAAGAAGCAACAATGAACTTTGATTTCATGAAATTAAATCTAACATGTAAAAATTTGTGATAGTCATAAAACTAAAGAGTGCAAATATTTATGTGAGTTTCTTAAAAAAACAGGCAGAATTTACCGATGTTCCTCTTCCGTCCATAGAATCACCTGTCTCCGACGTGGTGGTTTGTCATTAAGAACCTCCATGTTTGAATTGGAGGTGGTAGTTGTGTGTCATTGAGAACCTCCATGTTTTCAACTTGAGGTGGAGGTATGACAATGAGAAACTCCATGTTTGAGTTATTTAATTCCATTGATAGAAAGAACAAGGAGCTAGCATATATGGTACAAGAGAGGTGTTATAATTCGTTTTGTACAGTCAATTGTTTGTGTTAAGAGTCAAAATAGTTGTCCTTTTATAGTTTAGAATTTTTAGTTTGGTAGACTAAAATTGAATTCTCATTGTCAGTAATTTAATGACTTTACCAAATAATGTTGCCCACGCTCGACAAAAGAATTAGATTCCTTAATCAATCTTTATATGGATCCTTCTAGAATTCATTAAGTAAGTTATATTTTAAGTGAAATCAAATGAAGTGTTTATGATATTGTTTGTTTAATTTCACCAAAAATATAACTCAATAAATTCCAAAAGCATGTATACAAATATTGATCAAGGTAAATTTTTTGTCCAGCTTGGACAAACAATATTATTTGATAAAGTCATTAAACTATTGACAATTGAATGTACTCTCACCGTTGAGAATTCTATTTTACTTTACTAACCCAAAAATTATCAATTATAAAAGGACATTACTACTTTGACTCTAAAACATCAATTGACTTTACAAAAAGAAGCATTTCACCTCTCTTGCACAATACATGCTAGCCTCTTGTACGTTCTATCAATGAAGTTGAATAACTCAAACATGGAGATTCTCAACAACACACCACCACCTGAAGTTGAAAACATGGAGGTTCCCAATGACACACCACCACCTCAAGCTCAAAACATGTAGGTTCTCAATGACACAACACCTCAAGTTCAAAACATAGAAGTTCTCAATGGCACACCACCATGACGGAGACGGGTGATTCTATGGACGAAAAAGGAACACCGATAAACTTTTTTTGTTCTTTTTTTTTCTTCAGAAACTTACACATAAATATATGCATTTTTTATTTTTATGTCTCATCACACATTTTCACATGTTAGATTTAATTTTATGATTCGAAGTTCATTATTGCTTCTTACTTGGTAAACTTTTATTTTATTTAATTTTTTTATATACTGATAGAGCATGAATTGAATCTCCAATAAATTAATTATATATCTTCTTTTTTTGAAAAATGTATTAATTAATTATACATCACAAAACTTAGATGTCGTAGTTCATTTGGTTGACTATTTGAATTCTCAACTTAGGGTTAGGGTTCAATTCTCACATTGTAATTCCCTCCCCGTTTCCCTTTTCCCCAATTTTTTTTTAAAGAAAACTCTATCCAATTTTTTCTTGTAATCATATAATATGTATATTTAGGTTATTTCTCATCGGACTATACAATCTTGGAAAAGGAAAGTAGAAGTATATCTCGAAGGAGTATGTTGTTTCAAAAACAATGAGACAAGTGGGCAATCATGCACACATGTTCTTGTCTCGCATGAATTGTAAAACTTTCAATAAAACGTCGTCGCGCTAGCATAAATGGTATTCGAACTATTACATCTAACCTTATGACACCAATAATTGTGCCCATGGATCATCTATACAATAATCACATACCTATATATTAACAACCACCAAATTGCCACTTTCTTACAGGCCTGAATCTTACCCTTACACCTTTGGTATACCATATCTAAACAACAATCCCAACAACCAGGTTGAAACATATGACAACAACTCGTTAGTTATGGACCAAAACCCCAATGGCCACAGTTTTGAGGTACTTAACCATGTTGAAGCATATGACAACAACTCGTTCGTTATGGACCAGAATCCCAATAACAACAATTATGGGAGACTCAACTAGGCAAGCATGTGGCAACAACTCGTTTGTTATTGAGCAGATACCCAATAACAATAATTTCGGGAGATTCAAAGAGAAGCATATGGCAACCTACTTGTTTGTTACGGAGCAGAACCCCAATAACAACAATTTTGAGAGATTCAACCAAGTTGAAGCATATGGCAACAACTTATTCTTTATGGAGCAGAACCCCATTGAAGATAATTTTGGGGGGATTCAACCAAACTAGAGCATATGGCAACAACTCATTTGCTATGGAACAGAATCCTAATAACAATAATTTTGGGAGATTCAATCACGCTAAAGCATATGACAACTCATTTAGTATGGAAAAGAACCCCTATAACTACAACAATCTCCTTATGTCAATGTCACCTCATCCCTTCCATTCAATGTACTTGCCTTCTCCTTGGATGAACAATGGTGGACACTAAACAACTAAGCCATTTATTTAAAAGTATTTGTTTTTGTTGGGTGAAACAAATTTTAGTTGTGTTGTAATTTTGATTGGATTTGAGTGTGTGTGAGGGGGACGGGGAGAAGGGGGTGGGGGTGGGGGATTTAATGTTCAAGACATAATATATGAGTTTGTTTGATATTATGAATAAAGTATGAATTTTTCATACAAGGAAAAAGATGTTGTTATCTCTTGATTGTTATTTATACTCATCGTATTATCTAATCACTTAGAAATTGTCTATATTTATCAATTTTGAACAAAATATTTGAGCAAGGTTAAGTCAATAGCATTTTAAAAATTTAATTGGAAATAATTTTTTAACTCGTTAATTTTCTACCACATCTACGTTTTCATACTTTCTACCTATTAAAAAAAGGGCAATGAGTGAAAATATATTTCTTTTTCTATTATGGATTAAGAAAATAAACAGTGAGTTCGGACATATTCTATTAAGTTCAAGTTTTAATATGTTATCGAATAAAACTGAATTAGATATTAGTCAAAATTGATAGACGTAGACAATCTCTAATTAATTCGATAAATATTTCATACATACACAAATATTAAATGCATTTAATGCATATGAACACAAAACCAACTTAAATAAGCACTTAAAAAGAGGAGATCATAGTTAACATTTTAGCACCAGATCAAAATTTGTGCACTCATGACAGTAGAATTAAGCAGAGCAGCTCAAACTATAACAATAGAAACACTCTAAAAGAACATGCAACATGAACCACAAAACTCACAGATGTAATTACCAATAGCACTTGGTTGAGCATCTCTCAAACCGAATACAGTGTCAATAACAGCCAACTCTGTTGTTGTAGTGTCTGATCCACAAAATGCTGTCCAGTCATTAACGGTCAATCCAGCAGCAATCACATTACTACCCCTATTCACAGTCCCAGCAGCAATAGGTAAATGAAGAAGAATGTCCAGTTCATTTAAATCTTCAATGGACGTACGAGGATGGACCTGTTCCATAACAAAGTTTCACAAATATTAGGAAAAAGAGTAACATAGTTATGCGTCTTATTGCTCCAGCACCTGTCTACAATGTGGAGTAAGAAAATTGAACTTACCAAGACCCCTTTGTTGGATAAAGAACAATAGCTGCCAACAAGAACGTTCCCAGCTATCGTATGCCTTAAAACTTCAACACCAAGAACATCAGCAATCATCTCTTCAGTGTCCTGGAGAAAAATAACAAAGCATAACACATTGACGTAGGTAAAATTTGTATCTAACCTACTCCTTAATCTATATTATTGATAAGGAGGAAAAGGTTATTGTTGAATCTTTGACAAACTCAGGCTACAGTAAATATATTCATGTCATGACAAACTCCAAAGCTTGCCATCAGTATATGTTGTGATAGATTATGTTTAAATAGCATAAAAAACGGTACAAGTAGTGGAGAGCACCATGGGCTAACCCGAGGAGATGAAAACGCCTGCCCTAAGAGAAGTCCTTCAAGATATCCCTCTCCTTAAAGCTAAACATAGTAAGATAACATAATATCATATGGAGGACACTTCAGATACAGGAACATTTTACATAAAGGATTAAGAAACAATTTTTTTTTAATAACCCAGAAATCCCCGAGGACTAGGACCACAATTTTCAAAGATGTTTTCTCTAGTTATGCACAGCCCACAAAACACCACAATCAGCAAATCTGACTGCTCTAATTTTAACAGACATTTTGTGTTTTCGATATGAAACAGAGAAAAGGCCAACACATAGATAATTATTGACAACCAAAACATCACAACAGCTAGTTAATGCACGACTCAAATTTTGACCTATAGGTTTGCTCAATATCCGGAATATGTAGGGAGGGAAATGAAATTTCATATACCACATAATTTCATCCCATTCTATAGGAAAAGGCACGAACAGATTACCTTGTCAAGAGAAGGATGTATAAGAGCAATATGATCATTGCATGCTATGCAGTTCCCCAAGGCAGAATGTGTCTCGTCGATGCATTGTACCTCAACAGAATTGGGCAGACTATTTGTCAAGTGCTGAAGTTCTTCAATCACCGAAAGAGACACAAAGGCAGATGTAAAATCAAGGAAATAACAAAGGAAAAAGGTGAATGTAAGGTAATTTGACCAAGTCACATAAATAAACATGAAATGGTAGAGTGAAACATTAGCCTAAACGAAAATCAAATTTTCAATATTTTGTTAGTTTATATAGATATATCATTCGCCTCCAGTCCCAAAAATGATGCATGGAATCAAGGACAGCAATGTTGCAGACCGACCACTTATGAAATTGTTTTCTTCTAACCCACAAATTTTGTCATAGCAAGTCCAATTCATATCCATGCCCGACTTATAGATAAGTATTCCAAAGGCTGTATTGAATACAAATGAATAGAATGACATGTTTGCACGATCAACAATCATTGCACTGTACAAAAGAAAAAGAATATTCAAAGAAAACTAAAAACTAAAACTGAAATGCCTAAGATAGAACAAATGATGTTATTACCTTGAGGTGTAGTGGTGTAAGGCAAGAGAAGCCCATTTTTGTTTCCTGCAGAAAATTGGAAGTTGGAAACTTAGTTCTCACAGCAAAATCAGAGGGAAAAAGGGCCTTGAGTTACAGAATGTAGTTCTAAAATATTGTTGAATACCAGCACAGTCTTCCAACCGACCAGCTTCCATTAATAGTTGTTTGAATCACTTGAAAGCCTCGGATAGGTGCTAACTCATCCTCAAATGTACTGGAAAGAAATCACAGAAATTACAACTTTTTCTATAAACAGGGAAAGTTAACAAGAAAGACTCATTATTCATCTTTAAGTATTTATATTCACTTCATGTTTCCTTTTCTTATTGTTCCACATTAAACGTTCAACCTTCATTTGCACCCGAGGCCGAGAGTGTGGCCTAATGGGTAGATTGTGAACCATAAGGTCTCGCGTCCAAATTCTAGAAGATAAAAAACACAAGGTCATTTCTTCCCGTCTATCCTAACCTTAGTGGACAAAGTTTTATCGAGGTGGACGAAAGCTAGCCCAAACTCCATGGTTATCGAAAAAAAGTTCAGCCTTCATTTTCTTTCTCTAATATTTTAGTTTATCACTGCAGCTTCCATAACTATTAGTTTGAAAAACAAGAAAGATGAACCTATAGAAGTTTTTAGAACCCCCTATTCCAACTAAGCAGTATGCATTGGTGAGCTTGGAATAAACTCCAATATCACAAGAATTCTCAAATTGCAGCCCTACATTTTTAAAAAGAAAACTTCACACACAGAAAATAATACAATGAATATCAGAATGAGACAATATTATGTAACTCACTTAAGGCCATTACTAGCCGAAAAGGGCAGAGCTGAAGATTCTGCCAAAATTTTAACAATTCGTCTTCTTGGTTAAAAGAAATCATCACGAATACTTACACATACCATTAACTTTCATATTCAGTATATACTAAATTTAACACTAGGACACAAGTGCAAAATATTTTATTCTATCGGACTTACTACTGGCCATCTCTTAAGATCACATGAGAAGCAAATAAGCAACGGAACACAACTTGTATCATCGCAAGTAACTAGGAAAAATTGGAGTTAGTACCTTCAGCAACAACAACATATCCCGTTTAATCTCACAAAATGCAGACAAATTTTTAGTAAAAGATTGGGGGTATTGAACCCATTGTCTCTCCATAAAACTAGATATTTTACGTATATATTTTTCCAAATTGGTATATATTATTATCTGCTGGCACCATTGAACAAAGACTACATAATGCACTCTAGAGATCAATTCCGTGTAAATACATCTTTCCCATTCTTTTTTGGAAGGGCATCCATGTTATAGAAATTCTAAATTCATCTGTGAAAAGGGTTGCATAGGGTTATACGTAGAAGCTCGACTCAAATATGAAAAAAACAATTATGTAAAACAAGTACAGAAGCGAAGAAGTTATGGCATAGATAGTTAATGCGTTGTAAAAAAAAAAACAGAGTACTTTAATTCAACTTACAATTTTCTAAAACACCAATAGGAATCGCCGGAAAAACACTTACAGCGAGAGAGATAGCGGAGCCGTTTACTTGTTCTGCAATCTTTTTGGTAACTGAATATATATATATATAGGTTTAAGTGGGCTGTGGGCCCAAATCCATTTTGTTTTTGGGCTTTTACATCATTGCGGCTTTTAACATATGTAGTAAATTTTTTAAAAAAAGTATTATAATGTATGTGACTTAGTTAGATTTGACATTGAGTTTAAGAAAAAATGAAAGATTTTTAAATCTTATAATCTAAACTAAGAATGAAAGATTTTTGAATCTTATAGTTTAAATACGTAATATATGATAGAATTTGTATGACTATTAATCATTTTATTAAAAGTAAAATATATATTTTAAGATTAAATTGTTAGTTATTTATACAAAATTACAAATGTGTCATTTTTTTAGGCCGGCTAAAAAAGAAAATAAGTCATATAAACTAGAAGAAAGGATATAGAACAATTTTTCAATTCACAATTTAAGATATATATACATATGGATATAAAAATTCAAAATACACAATTTACATAATTGTATACTAATACACCATAGGCTAGCCGTAGCCGCTTATCAGCTATGCTCAATGCGGGATTTATGTACAAAAGGCTTTAAGAGCATGTTTGGCTCAGCTTAAAAGCTGGTCAAACTGGCTTAAAAGCTGGTCAAACTGACTTAAAAGCTGATTTTTGACTTATTTAGCTGTTTGGCTATACTCAAAATAACTTATTTTAAATTTAAAAAAACTTATTTTAAGTCAAAAGTTAAAAGGTGGGGTAGGGGTGCTTTTTTTTTTTTAGCTTATAAACTGTTTTAAGTTGACCACATTTTTATCTTTTTGCCCTTAATATTTTTATACAACTTCCAAATTACCCACATAACCCTAACATCTCTTTCTTCCATTTTTCCCTTTTCACGTTTGTCATAGCAACTTCAGCACTTTTATCCAAACACATAACTGCTTATTTTAAAAATAAGTTTCAGCACTCTCAAAAGTACTTTTTTAAAGCTGCTTTTATTAAGCCCATCCAAACGGGCCCTAAGCCTTCACGCAAGCAAGCACGAAGCTATCGGTTCCCCCGATCGACTAAAATACAACAGTAGCTATCTACTTACTTTGATTAAAAAAAAACGAAGAGTTTGTCAACAAGCAAACAACTTTCTATCATAATTGTAAATGTCATTTTATCGCTTAACCAATTAAACTACTAAAAAAGTTTTATTATTAAGTAAATGTCTAATAATTGATGAAATAATAATGGTCAACTTAGGACTAAGAGATCACAATTCACAAAGTTAGTATATAGAGCAATCAATTCACTTCGTAGAAATTAGAAGATCGCAAATCTGATTTCCGAAATATACGGCTAAACAAATTTTGGTTTCTTGAGCACCAAGTCGCTCATTTTTGCATATCTTCTATGGATAGTCAGAAACCAATATTTATATTAAATGACAAGATTAATATGACAGATGGATGAACTGAATTGAAATTAAATAAGTCAAAATGAGCGATAAATCAATTACTTGTTTAAAAGTTACTTGAATTGTAACATACCTAAAACATTGTGTCATAACTCAATCTTTTCGATTACAACTAAATTTTAAATATTCGTTTGTTTCCTTATTATTTGTGTGCATACCTAATAAAACTTAATTTTTTATGTTAAGAATAGATATAACATATCATAAAAAAAATATTCAAACAAAGCTTCTCATGGTACAATCTAAATTGCATATCATTCCTATTTTAAAATTGTTTGATTGAAGCAAATAAAAATGACCCGAACTAATAAAATAAGCGAATTATTAACCTCGTTCGAATTTAAATAAAGTGAATCAATCATAAATTTATGAACTAATTTTATCATCTCTAAACGAGACGTACGACATTAGAATACACCGTATTTGTGTTGTTCACTTGTCAATTGCCATATAGAAAGAAGAAAAACTTAAAGTGAGTAGTGTTACAAGCACACAACTTTAGGCAGTTTTTTGTTTTTTTGCTTACACGTAATTGTACTATCAAACATTTTTATTGTGTTTTCAACTAAAATTGAAGGGTCTAAATCTAATGGAATGGCTAAAATTACACGACATTTTCCTACTATTAATTATTACTTTTTTTTTTTGGCTTATACCGAAGTTTCATGTATCAATTATCATAATTATGGATTTAATGAACCATCAGACTACCGTTACATGTTTAATCTGTGACCAAAATTACAAGAAATGGACAATTAGGTGGTGTACTTGTTTGGATTTTGGTGTAGGGTACCGTGAACAAAATCTTATATTGATGGTTAAAAAAATAAACATCTTAATATTATGTACAAACTTAATCTAAATAGTAATGTCCTAGTAACATATTACGTTAAGAGTAACTTTTGAGTTATTTTAACCGAATAATTAATTAATTTGAAATTACCAGAAAAAACGAGTCTCTCATTCTAGATGATAAGGGAGGTGTCATTGTTTTGGTGACTCTCACTGACCTACTAATCTAGGAAGGACATCATTAATTACTTTAATCTTTTTAAAAGCATAATTAGTGCCAATATTATGATACTTTACAGAACAAAGTACTCAGCAAACCATCATTATATTGAAATTCCAACGTTAACAAAAGTAATGTATTTATAAAAAAATCGTGAACATTTAATTATAAACCCAAATATATATTAATTTGAAATCATAGTGTGAATTAACTAAAATATTTCCCCCAAATCAATTCAAATAAAGTTGCTGGTCAACCACTTTTTAATTAAATCATTTGTCTCGAGAAATAATAATTACTTGTATAAAATAGTATATAATAAAAAATGATTCAATGAAAAGAATATATAACAGTTAAGAAATGGCTGCTAGACTTGGGGCATATTTATATTTTTTTAATATAGAAATCTCACCCAAAAAATTAGGTCAAACATATTTGGTACAGAATATAATTGCCGCCCTAAAATTTTATCGACAACATTTGCGTTTCTAAATCATCCCCTCTTTTTTTTTAAAAAAAAAAGCGAAATTTAATTAAGAGTAAAACAATCTCATTGATCCACGATCCACGGCTCTAAGCCATCTTTATTTGACCTATTAACAACATATTTTCTTATTTAAAATATGACGGGATTCAAAACAAATTCGCCGTCGGTTGGATAATGACAAATTAATTCAGGCTGACTTTTGCAATTTATTCAACAAATCAGAAATCCATTGAATATATTGAAAGTCAAAAAATAAGATAAGATTTTACATCTCATTTCATATTTTTACATAATCGAGGAAAATACAGGAAAGAGCATTAAAAGAATTATCACAATGAAATGAGAATTTAAAAAAACCACGTGGCAGTGATCTGGAACAACAAGAAAGTTGATTGAATCTCGCTGGCAAAAATATTTGAATTCAACTGAAATTTTTGCAGCTTTCGTCCAGCCAAATCACAGCTCATTTCCCTACAACGGATAGCACAGACATCATGTGAGCCGTTACCCTTTCATTTTCATTATTCTAATTAACACAAATCAGCACCATGTATAATGCACCATCCCCATTTATTAACCATTACGAACTTTTTTATTTGACTGGACACAAAATTTAAGAGATAAAAAGAAAGTTTATCAAGAAGGAGAAATGTATAATCATACCAGATTTATGAGGAACTGGAACACATCATGCATTAACATAGTCCATACTGCCATTGCGCTGGCGTTTGTTGGAACTTGAAAAACAGCATATATGAGTCCATGATTTCTTCTTCTTCTTTGCGGGTTGCGTCTTTACATCTCTATTAGCAACCAGATCAGACATATATTGTACAACAACCTGAGCAAATAAAACATTAGTGATCGATATATCCAATCATGTTAAAATAACAAAATGATTAAACGAAACAAAACTAAACCTGTGCTCCCTTCTCAAGGACGCTTCCTGGTGGAACTTCCAAAGGATTTCCATCAGTTTTAAGGACCCGCAAACTTGAGAGCATCCTAAAAGAATCTGGAAGAACGCGTATCTGGTTGTTACTCATGTCCAATTCTTCGAGCAACTCAAGGTTACCAATGGACCTTGGTAGTGATCTCAGGTCTGCAAAATTGTTGCTTATGTTCAGCTTTACCAGTGAAGTAGCAAAACACAAGCTCTCAGGCACTGATTCGATTTCATTGAAACTAACATTCAGCTCTTTCAAACTTGTAAGGGATGACATAGTTGTAGGCAACAGTCTGATGTTATTGTACCGCGCAGTCAGAATCTCCAACGACTCAAGTCGTCCCACTGCTTCAGGAAGTGCTTTAAGATGATTGTAGTCCACACGAAGCTCTTTGAGCGAAGTACATTGACCAATAGTGTGAGGAAGTTCCTCAAGGTCATTAGTTTCCACAATCAATTTCTTAAGACTTACTAAGGAGCCAATTGTCTCAGGGAGTACTGATAGCATGTTAGAGCTCAAATCAAGTTCTTGAAGGTGAGCTAACCTAGCAAAACTCGCGGGCAACAACTTCAAGTTATTTCCACTGAGATCAAGATACACCAAGTTAAGAAGATCTCCAATACAATCAGGCAGTTCAACAATTTTGTTTGAGTGCAAATCTAGCTTTTGCAATGATAAAAGCCCCCCTATGGTGGTGGGTAGGACCGTAATGCGATTCTCAGACAGATCCAAAGTGATCAAACTCGATAGCTTCCCTATAGAATCTGGAAGCCATTCTACTTGATCAGATAACTTATTCCGTAGCATAAGCTCTCTACTTCCTTTTTTGGATGACACTTCAATCATACTAGCAAGCTTAATCAAACTTAATTTCTCACCATCTTGACCTACAAACAAAGAAACCAGTGTCTTTTTTGATTAAAAATACGAACTTTGAATCAACACAACAAAACAACAAGTTATATAATCAAATTCACTAGAAATGCATACATAACCAAATACGGTGCAGCAAATAGATGTAACATACCACTTATCGCCGACGGCTTTAAGGTGGAATCAACAATCTTAGGCCCTGATGAAGCATCCCCAGATCGAAGTCCAACACCAATTCCATCCACAAGAAACGTGGCTTTTGCCTTATTCAAGTAACTGTCGTCTCTACTATACAGTTCGGACGCTTTAATAGAGTCTTTTGAGTTATAAAAACTCGACGAAGAAGCAGCTGCAGTTGTGGTTGCCGGAGATTCAAGGCGTCTGTTGCTGTTGCCGGAGAAGGAAACTTGGTTTGCCAAAGACAAATCATTAGGTTCAATTGAAGAAGAAGAAGAAGACGGGTCATTATCATGAGATTTAGAAGGCAAACATTTGGTAGCTCTCTGAATCAAATCGTCGAACACACTGTGAATATTCTCGAGATCTAAAAGTTTCAAGGCCTCCCTCTTTTGTTCTTTACTCTGAAAAAGAAGAGCGTTCCTCTGCATCTCTTGCAAAATTTTGAATAGCTCTTCTGGAACACCTTTCCTTTTATTTTGCCTCATGATAGCTTCTATTTTCAACTGATCTTCTTTCTCCAGATTTCCAATTAAAGCTCTTGCTGCTTCAACCTCATCAATCGATGGTCTTGTCGGTAGAGATCCATGAATTCTCATAATTTCTTGCACAATCTCATCAATCGACATTCCTAACGACCCCATTTTCAATAATTCTCTGAAAATTTATCGAAAACAAAAAAACACCCACATAAATTAATTCGACATAAATACAACTCCGGCCACAAAATTAAACTCAGACTGCCCTTTCTCCTTGTTCTGTATGTATTATTCAAAGCAAGGAATTTCGCTCCATCCAAACCAATCAGCAGATCAAGAAAAAATGAAAACCGCAGCTAAGTTTTTTCGTTTCTACAAGTTTCTAGAAAGCGCCAATCAACGATGACAGCAAATTCAAACCTTTACCCACATGAAAGCATGCAAAGTAAAGCTTATTTTTCGCCGTATTTTCCTATATGGAGAACAACTGTTTTCAAAAACAACAAGAGAAAAAAAAAAAAAAACTCCAAACAATTATTTAAGGAAAGAAATTGACTCACACTATTTAGTAGCTTTTCTGTCCAAAGTAAATCCAAAAAAAATTCTGAAAGTATACGTGAAATGTGGAGAACAGAGAGAAGAAGAAGAAGAAGAAGAAAGGGAAGAGAAAGGATGAGTTATCTAAGACAGAAATGTGTCTTGTTCGGTTCTGTAGAAAATCCAACGACATCCATCGTGGGTTTATATACCTAAAAGAAAAAAAAAATCATTTTAATTTATTTATCCTAACTTATAAAATTTGTAAATATTTTCATATTGAAAAATAAATAAAAATTATTAGGCAGTTAATGATAAGACAATAATTTGATTCAATTTTTAAAAATACGGTGGACTCGATTATGACTGAACGGTTATTAAACGGAAATCCACTTATATTAGAGCAAAAAAGGAGAGATTTCCGGAAATGACCTTAGGAAAAATATGAAATGACGAAATTAACCCCGGCTCTCCTTGGATTCTCTCGGACTGCTGATGGGAACTTTTTCAAAGTGACTAACACTCTTTTGATTTTGATCTCACACTTCATGCTGCTGATATTAAAATTACGATAATTAATTTTATAGGTCACTTATAAATTATGAATTTACAACAGTAACATTATTTTTTATTTGATTTGTAAATAGTCAAAAGATCTTAATGAATATTTTTGGCATTGTTACAAGTAGCAGCAAGAATTGAGTTAAAAGATGAAATATATCACGTGAGTAGTGGTTATGGAGCTTTATGAAACAGTCAAATAAAATTCGACTATACATATATATATCGTCGTTATACATTTGAGGCAAACTCTTTTATAGAAATATGTAGGTTCAACGGTTAGTTGAAAGGTACTTGAAATGGTCCTTGATGAGTTAATGTATTTGCCTTTTGATGTGTTAAAAAAGCAAAATTTTCGTTCATCAATTACTCGTCATTTTTATTATAGACTGACAATTGTAAATATTCAAAGGTTGAGTGTTTGAGATTTTAAATTTAAAACTCAGTATAAATAGAAAATAATACTAACTGACTCTTTCTGTCTATTCTAGTTTTGATGAGTAAAATTATTTGATACTTATATATAATAGATCGTCGAATCTCCTTCGACTTATGTGTCTATTTCTTTCAATTTTAAATCTATTTATCAAAAAGTGTGACTCCGACAAATATTATATGAAATTAATCCAAAAAAATAACTCAAACACCAAGTTCATACACATGAAACATGTATATTGCCTTTTGATGAATGGTCTGTTTAATTAACTAGGGCAGCATGAAGAGGAAAAAAAACTTTATAGGCTATACCAAGTGATTATCCAACTGTAATCACTATGAAATATTTCACCTACGCGTCATTTTATAATGCTAACAAGAACAAAATATTGTTATACTAATAACACGGCATCAACTTATGTATGACTTTTTTCTTTTTCTTTTTTTACAATTTCACCCATCTGAAATCCGTTTCTACTTATATATTATTGCTATTCAGAAATTTTGAGTTTTTTCCATTTAATATTACTATCCTTTCGTTCATATTACTTGTTTTATGTTAATTTTTTCATCCGTCATTATAAATAAAATAATAAGATTTTATATTTTAAACAAATAAGTTAGTACTACTTTTAAAGCCGCAAGAATCAACAATAAAAGATTCTAAAGTTCAAACTCCATCAATCTTTTTCAACATTCATGAATTCAACTTTTTATATATATAAAAAGAAATTGTGAAAAAAGTATGTTGTCCTTTTTTTATCTACGTTTCAGATTCACCTAACAATTTAATATATCAACTACTGCTTTCCACGGTCAATTTACGGATAAGAACTAATATATAATTTTAATTAATCAATTTTTGAACATGATTCGTTAACTAAAGGAAAAATGTTGAACGTTTGTATATAAATAAATACTTTGTTGTTTAATCTGAGTTGTCACATGGTTTTGCAAATTGCAATAGTATAATTCCTTCTTGCATGTTTATGACTGATTCAAACATTCAATAAATCATTTATAAAAGAAATAAATTGAAGTGGAATAAATGCAACCTCTACAAAGGAATGAATTGAGGCAAGGTATTTTTAATATGATGCTAGTCATGCTACAAACAATAGCTTTTGACAATATTTACACTTTGCGTGAAGGTAATAATTAAGGAGTAGTTTGCCCGAGGATATTAAATAAAATAATGTAGGTATTAGTTTTGATGTCACTAATTTTTTGTTTGATATATACTTCCCCCAATTTATGTATAAAGCAACCAAACTAGCTATTAATTGGTATTGTATTAGGGAATTCTCGTATATAGCTACTCAAAAATAGTTTAAATTAAGTTAGATAGTTATAGTTTGATATTATGATTCGTAGCTATATGTTATAGGGAAGAGAATAGCGAGTGAGATTGGGAGACGGGGGAGAGAGGTGAGCGAGTGGATAAAGGAAAATTGTATATGTATATATGTCAAATTGCATACATATACCAGTCAAATAAATTGTACATATGTAACTGGTATACATATGTATTTATATATCTGGCGAGCGAGATTAGAAAAGGAGTGAGAAAGGTAAAAAAGTTGAATATATGTATATTGATTAAATAATTGTATATATATAATGATTATGTATATGTATCAGTTGCTGTAGTTGTATACATGCATATAATTTAAACTTGTATACATAAGTTGAGTTAAAATACTTATATTTATAAATGCAATCTTTCTCTCATTTATACAAGCACAAATTAGATATAGAATTTGCATAATTTGTGTCTATATATATATATAAAGAGAGAGAAGGGGGTGGGGGGGCAAGAAAGACATGACCTGAAAAAAATTATATTGCATAATTATAAGTGTATATGAGCTGTATATCCCACTCTCTACTTTATACAAACACAAATAAATCATACAATTGTATATGCATAAAGTGAGAGAGAGATTGCCATAAGAGAAGAGATAGAGCTTGGTCATGGAGAAGACAAACGAGAGAGAAAAAGAGGAGAATGATGAGCGAGATTTCAGGGAGAGGCGAGAGAGAAGGATGAAAGAGGCAAGAGAGAATATAATCATAAATAAAAGTAAGTTTCAGATTGCAATTAATGCAACCTATAACTATGTTAGCTAATTAACTAGTATATATTTGTTTAATCACGTAATTTTTTATTGTATTATGCATAACTAGTGGTAAGAATTATGACATTAACAGTACTGAAGGTATAACAAGGGAAGAGAGTCGAAAAAAATATGTGAAATAAACAAAAATGTTATCCTCATGATAGTTTGACTCAAAAATACCATTATCATTATGTTTTGATTCAAAAATGTTTTTATAGTCAATAGTTTAGTTTAGAAAATGTCCCTATATTTACTAAATAGGTTAAAAATACTCTTTCCAAATAAATATATTATATATAAAATCATAGTACATTCATCATTAATATTTATGTAATGCTGAAAACACTGAAAAATAAAATAAGAAATATTTTTATTTTCCATTTTTTCTAAATTGAAGTAGGATTAAAATTTGCTACTTTTTGAAAATATTATAAAAAAGAATGTGTTCATAAATAATATATATATTTGTGAAATGAGCTTTTTTGATCCATTAAATAATAATAAAGATAATTTTGAATCAGAACATTAACCATAAAAATATTTTTAAACCACATTGTTTTGCCCTTTTACCATATATATACGTTGTCATTGTTAAAAAATACAATTGTATTTAATATTAAATTTTATACACCTATCAAGCAACCCTTCAAATGATGGTATAATAGGGTGGATACGATGCAAGAGAGGTGTGATCAACATTTATAGTGAAACTTTGTCCAATGAGTTAAATTTCTTTTCAAAAATAATTTTTTTTATATAACTTTATGTTTATTTAACTTCTTCAAACGCTACTTATAATATTATCGTGCATATTATTTGTCATATTTTAAAATTCATTATCCGAAAAAAGAATGGGGCCCAGTAAGGTCGAGATGTGGTGGTTTGACAGAGTGAAACATCTTTGGAATTCGGTTGGATAATAGGCACGTGCACACGTATGTAGCCTGCCATTTCCACCTTCACGCCATTACCGTTTCTTCTGTTTCACTTCTCCTTTTTCTCTTTTCATGCTAATAATAATAATATTAACATAATATATTGACATTAGCTTACGGATAATTATGACTCGAGTAGACACTTAAAACTATATAGAATTATTAAATAAATAAATGTATATATTTTACATGTACATAAAATACAAAACTGTCATATCAGACAAATATGTATTTATTTAATTTTTATAAATTATTTAAATATATATTTATAAATACTTAAAAATTAAATTATTGTTATCAACTAACATCAAATCACGTATTAATATTAATATAATAATATCACCATCTTCTGGTCATGGGTTGGCATACAAATTTTCTCGACATGAAAAGATGGCAACTTGACTATCCACGTGGACAACCACACATGCCATGTCTTTCTCTATCGGTAAATGTATAAATATAACATTATTAGATATAATATATTAGTAATTCTGGCTGATGTACTAAAAATAATATTCATCGTATAAATCTTTTAAAAAGCATATATTTTATTTATAAAATTATTCTTCACCAAATACAATAGAAAGATGTGAAAATAATTTTAAATAGGAAAAATTGTATATAATAGCAAACTAATAATCTAAATTAAATGAAAAAGTTAGGGTTTGATTTAATTGTGCTCCATAGCAAACATTAGCTAAAATTTGCCAGCGTCTCTCTCCCAAAAATCTCTCTCGCCTCTCTCGCTTTATACACAGAAGTGTATAATTCTGTTTCTGTTTTGTATAAAGCGAGAGAAAATTGTATATACACATGCAAAAATGTATATCTTCATGTTATACACTTAATTATACAATTTACAAACATTTTACTTCAAATATTGCAGAGAAAAAGGCCAACGAATTATACAATTGCGAATTATACAGTTGCAGTGAAATACAATTTTCTCTAGCTTTATACAACAGAAGTGTATATATTGTGTTTCTATTTTTGTATAAAGCGAGAAAAACATATATCTTCTTGCTATGCACTTATGATTATGTAATATACATACATTTTAATTCGATTCAACTGTATGCAAAATAAATTATTCAATTGCAGCGAATTATACAATTTAGGCCAGCGAATTATACAATTGTATATGTATAGCAAATTATACAATTTTATGTTTGCTATGGAGCGCAATTATGCAACGTTTGCTATAGCATACAAATATGAATTTTTTATTTGCTATATGTGAAAGTTGCCCATATTAAATAACCATGCTAATAGATACATTAAAATCCTGTATATTACTATGATTTCACATGTACTAGTTATACGTAAAATATATTATCAAATAGTCTATATATATTTCTAAATAGTCTATATATATTTCTAAATAGTCTCTCTATATATATTTTACGATTTTATAAAATTTAAAAATATATCAAATAAAATATTAATACATTCCAACAAACCGCTTTAAAAGCGTCCCAACTTTATCTCTCCCGTCCCCTTTCCTTTGTCTCCTTGCCTGCTTTTCGTTGCCAGGCCCAATCTATGTTACAAGACAGCCATAGATATTTATCTCTTTTTGGAGGACTTGGGACAAGTTTGTATTAAACATCAATATTATAATTTTTATGATAAAAAGTATATACTGACTATAGGATATAACGTATTAAAAAGTTATATAGAGAAAGAACATTGACTATACAATATATCTTACGCTTATACATGAGTTATATATTAAGTATATAATTATGTTATATTTTAAAAGTTAAACAATTTAACGATACACGAAATATATAGTGATAAAATATGAAGTATATATTAACTATTCATTCTCAATCAACTTAAAATCATCTCTAAGCTGTTTCATAACTTTGATATGACATCCTTTCGATATATCAAATTTTTTGATAATATAATTCGCTTGAAATAATTTACATTGTTTTTTTGAAGTAATCAAGAAACAAATGAAGAAGTATGAAAAATGGATTAGCAACAAAAGAAGAAGAAACAATGAAGAAGACCAGAACCCGGTGGCCATTTCATTTTAGAAGAACAAAATGACATGTAAAGTAATTTGTCAAAATTGGGTCCAAAAAGTGGTAAGTAAAGTTTAGGAATATGTTAAGCAAATATATATTAGTTAATTATTATTATAGTTATAGTTTTGGTTAATTAACGCTCGCGATTAACATCTAATGATAATTATGGACTGGAGTTTAGATTCGCATATTTGTATAATTTAAAATGTGTATAATATAATTTGTACGATGTAATATTGTATAACTTTTTAAAAAGTTTAGATGTTTTCGTTTGTATGAATTTGTTATTTTTAGTTCATACAAAAATAACTTAATTATACAAACGTACTCGTTAATTATACAAATGAAACAACTTAAATTATAGCTACGATTCAATAATATACAAAGTATAACTATGGAGTATAATTAAGTTTATTATTGCGAAAATTATGTGTTGCACAACCGATTGCCGAAAAAATCAAGATCAAGCCCGCAGGCCCAAGAGTCTAAGCCTTAACAAATCCTTTGAAAGTATTATGGGCCGATATCGTTTTAGGCCCAATCAATTCACACTGATTCGGCCCAATTAACAAGAATGTTAAAATAGGCGCAAATTTAACTTTTCTCAGCCCTCAAATTGTTGCCACTGCCTGGCGCCGCTTTGGCTCATCTCCAGCTCTACCGGCAACTCACTTTCTCCTTCCCCGACGAAATCAAAGTGTATGATTCTCTTTTATCTACCTATTATCGTTCTTATGTATGCTTTTAGTAGACAATAACACTTTTTTCAGCGAAATTTAATGGTAAAAAACGATTTTTTGGTGAATTGGATTGTACCGTTCTGTGATTGCCTGAATGCTAAATTACCGATTATATCGGTGTTATTGCTGTTTTTGAATTGAGATATACTTGTGATTTCATTCTTGAATTGAGAGGTCTCAGTGATTACAAAGACACCAAACCAGTCATTGTTTTGGAGTCACTTTTAATGCACATTATAAAGATCAAAAAAACAATTTAGAACTTGATCTTAGAAGACTCTAATATTATTCTGTCTTGTTGGATGATCATCTTTTTGTAAATTGTACTTCCTCTTCCAAAAGAAAAAAGAAGAGGAAAGACTATTGCAAAGATGTGCATTTAACTGGTTCTTTTTCTTGAATAAGTCTTTCATGAGTTTATTGATGAAATGATTCAAGGGGTTTTCTACATGATTATGTTTCACAGAAAATTTGCGCAATATTTCAACCCTAGTCAACATAATGGGAATGGAATTACATGCTGAAAGTGCGGGTTGTGCTGAGATGGAGATTGCTGAGATTACGGATTCAGATTTGTTCAAACTTGTTAGACATGCCCTTAAATCTGTTATCCAGGTTGGATGCTTGGATACATATTTTAAAGGAAAATTATGTTCTTATAATTGCATTGGGTTGGGTTAGCTGGTGTGCATGCCACTGCATGGGAAATCAAGGTTCAACTGTATGAGTCAGCATAAACCTTGAATTTTTTATTTATTTTTGCCTTAATTCTTTGCTAGCCACGGTTTATGGTGGCTAAAGTACTTATCTAAAAACAAAAGGAGAAGTATCCTTCCTGCTAAGATGTCTCTTTTGAATAGTTGATTGAAGTCGACATAGGTTCTCCAGATTGATTGACCTGGTCGAGTGTTGACTTCCTTGGAGATTAAGAGTCAAATGTTTGGATGTTAGTTGTCTCTTTGTTATTCAGCAAGTACTAGCCAGCCAAATAATTTCATTGATTCCTTTTGCTGAAAATAATGTTTTTTTTGCCCATCCCCACTTCGTTTTCTTTCCTGGCAAACATCTTCACAAGATGTGAAATGTATGAACCTTCTCAGTTGCTGTTTTCACTGTTGCATGTGCAATGCAACTTCCTTTATAGTTTCCACATATTTACCATAGCACTGTAAAACAATTTTTATAGCTGAATGTTGGTATATTAGGGTGATCCAGACCAATATGAGCAGCTTCTTCGTGTTATGCACCCTGATGAAGGCGTTTTACCTGATGTGGCCCTACTGGTGGTATGTCTTTCTTAGAGATTGCACATATATTGGTCATCTTCCAATCACTTTTTGTGTTGGTTTCTTTTACTTTGTATTTTAATTATGGCTTGATTTTGGATTTGCATTTCAGACATGTTTAAAAGCTCTGTCAGGATCAGTTTCTTGTCTAGACATTGTTCACCATAAATCTCTTATTGCATCTGTAAGTTCTTAATAATTGTATTTCCTCTCTTAATCTGTGTTTTTGAAGAATACAGGTTGGCACTGGTAAAGATTGTATACTCAAAATGTGTTATTTGCTTGCAGATTTTACAAATGAGCATGTGGAACTATGGAACTGATGTAATGGATGCTTTGATGGAATTTAATATATCCTTGGTATGTGACTCTAGTGTTACTATCTTCAGTATTTTGGTCATTAGTCTGTATGATCATGACTCTTCTCCTATGCTGTAGGCTACATCCAGTGGGCAGTATGTAGATCTGTGCTTGGAAATGCTTGTGAGCAATTTTATGCCTCCTGATTCCTTCATATCATTGTTGAATCAGCCACGTGGCATTCTACGGAAGGGCCAAGTCATTGACCGTGTCCATTCAACATTAACATACATTGCAAAGTTAGTTCCTCTCTCGCCCTTGAGACTTGAGAGAATGATAACGGAGAGGATGCCACACATTTTCACAAAGGAACCAGTAAGTGCAGATTCATACTTTCTTTACAAAGAAAATTCTTCCATTATGTAGCTTATTGCAAGTGTTCCAATCCTACTGACTTTTGCTTGAACTAGTTAAACCTGCATTGCCAGAACCTCGTTGTTGATACACTTTCTTCTGTGTTGTGTTCCTTATTGCTGGAAGCTCCTAATTTCTTAGCCATGTTTCCTCCTCTCCGCCCCCTTTCCCCTCACGTGCAGTTGATTTTGATATATGTGGAGAACATGTTAAAACTAGAGAGTGGAGCAATTGGTGATCTTGTTGGGAGAACAATGCTTGTGGCAATTATGGATAAGCTAATAGATTTGGATGTAAGTTGTTTGAAATCAACCCTTCACTCAGGCACTGTGTAAATTCTTAAAGGTGTTGCACTAAGTTAATTTGGTTCTTGTCCTTGGGTTTTCTTAGGTAGATATAGCATGGGATGATATCTTACAAGAAGATTTCACCAAAGGCATCTTCGATATGGAGCTGGGAGATCTCGAATGGCCAATGGATGATGGCCAGCAAAATGGTGACGAGGTGATTTTCATCTTTCAACTGATATTCTTCTGTATTTTAGTGCTGGCATTGCCACTAAATTTGTTTCCTTGACTTCTTTTTTGTGTATGGGGTGTTTTAGTGCATCCGTAAATATCCCGTTTGATGTTAGATGATTGGGTGAATTTTTTTATAGAACCATGTTTAGCCCTGTCCATACGTTGCATTATTCTGTTCACTTCTCTCCTTTTATTTGATTGAATTTTTTCATGACGGTAATATGGAAGGAGAGGAAAAGGAGATCGTATGAGGGGAGGATGATTTTGTACATGCGTGGAGTAGCCTTGTGTCTCTAATTTCTTTTGGTGCATCCGTAAGGATCCTGTTTGGTGTTGGATGATTAGGTGAAATTTTTTATAGAACCATGTTTAGCCCAGGTTTCTTTAATTTTGGGTATAATACTTGCATAGAGGGATTCCCAATATGAATAAAATCATTAACCTTATTAAAAATGATTGCTCTTAGTCTTGAAGAGACGTAGAGTAGATAAAGATTACATGATGATTCAGAAGAGGGTTTCCTAGATTGTTTCTTTTTAAATCTGCGGTGACTGTCAACCTTGAGAAAAATTTGCCTTTTTGACACTCTGCGCAAACTTTAACCAGTGTGTAAGTGGTTAAAAGGACTATTTCTTCAAATCTATTTTTCCCTAATAAAGGTCAGTTTGCCCACAACACCTTTTTCACCCTTCCCATATTCACGTGTAGACAACTTTCGTTTTTCACAGTGTTGCTCAACCATTTAAAGGTTGCATTCAATTAGATTTGGGTATCAATACAAATAGGGTGAGTCATTCTTTCCTGTTGTGTTAAGTTCTATCCCTTCTTTTCCCTGATGAACTAGTCCGTGGTTGTCTTGTATCAATACAATCGTTACGAATATCAGAAATACTGTATTGTATTGTATGCTAGGCTTATATTTTAATGTTTGATTTTCATCAATTTTTTTATTTTATATATTTTTTTTAAAGTAAAGTTATTTGAGGGCTCATTGTGGGTATTGAACCCACGACCAGTTGACCACAAGGTTAAGGGTTGTACGGTCTACTGACTGAGCTCATCTATATTTTTAATCTGGTATTTGTCATCTGCCCTTTATATACTGACTAAGTTTTTACTTCCAGCTCCAAATATCTTGGATGGAACGGTATTTTAGTGGAAATCTAAATGCTCAGAAATTGGATAGTTTAATCGTCCTTACCTTTGAACACCTTAACATTTGCAAAGAGAGTGGACGCCTGAGTCAGGTAAAGTGAATGCATCAGCGTGTAATTTCTAACTCCGCTCCGTGCTTTTCTTACTTCTATTTTTCTTTCGAATGGTGTAGGTTTTTCATACTCTTCTCCAGTCTTTTCAGCAAACTGTTTTGATGGCATACAAGTCTAAATTTGCTCAGGTAACATGCATGATTATCATCCTCCACTACATAGGCTTGTCTTTCTTTTCCCAGCACTTCTAAATTTGATGAACACGTTGTTAGTTAATTTGTCTTACTTCAATGTACTTATTGCCTTTCTGAACTTAAATTTGTTGATCCTGTTATTGCAGTTTGTGTTGTTTTACGCCTGTTCACTGGATCCTGAAAACTGCGGTAGGAGATTTGCCGATACGCTATTTCATAAATTTAAGTCAAGTAAATATCCAGAATGGAGGTGAGGACTAAAGAATTTTGAATCTTGGGTTTCTTTTTCTTATCCTTCTCACTTGTTTCGCCCTGACATTCCGTCTTGTTGATCAATATGTTTAGTCATGTATTATGGATACACAACTGCTTGCTAAGTTTGGTCTTCTGTCTGAGTGTTTAGCATGTAACTCTTTATGATACTGGGTGCATGAACTCAAGACCATTTCATCTTAAAACATAATTTTGGAAGCTAAAATCAACAGTCTGCAGTCCCTGTTTATTAGAGAATTTTCTTTACAGAACTCTGCGTTCATCTCTCCTCTCTTATTTAATAAATATGCTATATGTTGGAAGTGTTTAGATTTGTTGGGGTATTGCTTGGGTCTCCATATTATTCCCTTATTGATACTGCCATTGAATTTTTGTGCACTCAAAGTCAAAGTAATATTCCTTAGTCAAACTAGCAGACTTTCTGCATAGGCTGCTAATATAACATGCCATCAAAAATTCAAAATAGTGGTCCTTAAAACTCAGATTATCGTGCTTCAGTAACCTGTCGGTTGTGTTGGATAAGACAGAAGGCATTTGCCATTTTTTTACTTGTCAGAAGGTTTGACGTGTTTTTTTTTGTGATCTTTTGCTTAAAATTTTAAATGCAACTGAACACATTTGATACTCTCTTGAGTGTGGATAACTCTGATAGTTCTTTGATTATTAGTTCATCAAGGGGTGGGGCTGTCTGGTAGTTATATATTTTCTAGTTATATTCATTTTGTTCATGGCTGTTTGGAGGAACTAATTCTTTTATTGGTCTCTTGCAGAATGAGTGCTGTTGCCTATCTTGCTAGTTATTTGGCTCGTGCGAAGTTTTTGCCCATCTCATTTGTTGCTGAATATGTAGAAAGGTTTATCCGATGACCAAACATCTTCAACTCTATATTCAATATATTTATAGTTTTGAGTTGCTTCTATCAGTCAGTAATGAATTCAAATGCAAGTCAAGTCATAGATTTCTTTTCTTCTTCTGTGTGAGGGTTCAGTTTGCTGGAATGGTGTTCTTCTTATTGCTTCAACCAGGGTGGCAGCATCAATCCAAAAGCTCACAAGGAATTCTATGCTGGGTGCCAGGTACTCGACAGCTTTGTTCTAGTCAGAACCTTCAGTAGTCTGTTCCTCTCCCTCATTCACAAAGACCTTCATTCTTTTTATATTGTTTGAGGAGTGGGGGATTTTTTCTGTACCTTTCCGTGGACCTATTTGAAGGCTTCCCAAATTATATTCCTGGTGTTAATTTTATTTATGTATCATTTATGTGCCAGGAAGCGAAAAGGGAAGTGTTAGAAAGTTAATTTTTTTTTCCTGTGAATTACAGTGAACTTCGTAGAGAAGTGGTTAAAAAATTTCAATTAAAAGGACTTTTTAATTATAAAGAATTAAAGACTTCTTTCAAATTAAGTCTGCAAAATATGTAGGGAATTTGAAGGAAGACTTACCTTGGAAACCAATCAACGCGAGAGAATAGTTTTTCATTTTTTTTTTCTTTAGCATGTCACTTTTAGAAATTTTTTTGATATCCAAATAAATTGTTACTGATACTGTTCATTATGCAGGCCTTGATGTATGTACTTTGCTTTCGCATGAGATCAATGCTTGCTATTCCTCGCATCAGATCACGTATATCAAAGCATATAGAGGATATCCTGAGGCATCCTTTGAGCCCATTAATGGTAATGTGTTCTTTTTCTTAGTACATGACTCTAACATTTCGTTTTATTCATCCCTGGCAAGCTTAGACAACATAGGAAAAAGGGGTCATTGAGGATTCATATAAATGTCCCTTTGATCTTAGGTCTTGGTTGTTGTAAGCTTCGATAACTAAAGGCATGTAGAGGAAATTTTAATTGAATTAAAATCTCTTGGAATGCATGTGGATTATAGTGGAAGCTAAGTATTCATATAGCTGATACAAGCTAGGTGATATCAAGGTATATAGTCACTGGTTCCATCTGCATTAGACCGGTGTTTGAAAGTGGTCTTATAAGTTTTTTGTTAGATATTTATGTTAGTGTTGGAATAAACATGAGATTTAAAATCTCTAATTTTGGAGGACCCTAAGTTGTTCAAAAGACAAATAATTGAGTGTTGGTGGAACAGCCCCAAATAAAGTGGAGTAGTTGATAACCAATCCCAAATTGGGATTAAGGGGTAGTTATTGTTTAAAAGTTTCTTGTGTTTTTTCTTTGATATTAGTGGACTCAAATGAGAAGTCATCCAAGGCTTGTATGTGCTTCTGTTAGTGGAATTCTCTACTTCTTTGTTAATTCGAGTGTCTAATGAATATTTTACCTACAGGTATGCTTGCCATCAATAGTGGAAGAATTTCTTCGGTTGGCAAAAGTGACTCATCTTGATGTGCCGGATAATGTTGTATCAAGTAACCTGCTTGAGTCGGAACTTTCAATGGCTTTTGGTGGTAGGGAGAGGCTTGACACATTTTTCCCGTTTGATCCCTGTCTTCTAATGAAATCTGACAGGTTTGTTTCTTTATTGGCATTTTTGACTTCTCTTGTTCATTTTAATTGGTTGGTTGGATATTGAAGCTCCTTGCTTACCTGAGAGTGAAAATTTTCTGGTGATTGTTCTATAATTAGTGGATAATTTTGTCTCATGTTGCCATATGTTTTTGGAAGATTCATCCGGCCAAATTTTGTGTACTGGTCAATGGTTCGGAACTCTTATGACAATGATGATGATGATGAGGGTACTAGTGATGAAGACGATATTGAAATCTGTACAGCAGGGAACGGGATAAATATACCTAATGATGGAGCTGCCCGAAGTTATGATCAGGATCTCGATGAATTTGGTAATAAAATGAGCAAAATGTCCATAACACCTAAAGTTGCTCAATGGGGGGAATTACAATCCGGCAGGCAGATGCCTTCAAGTTTGCTACCTTGCCCTGATTCCTTGTAGAGATTGATCTGCACCGTTTGATGACCTTGAAAGAGGAAATGCTTGCCCTTCCATGGCAAAGAAGCGTCGTATCAAAATGCCTGTCCTGGTCCGTGGTTGGTTATGGCAAGACACTGAGATTATGTGATATCCATTATATCCTAGATTCATGAGAGGCCTTCACCCTGCCTGCCTGCCTGAATACATCCCGCGAGATGTTAAGAGGTCAAGTTTTGTGTTCACAGCTAATGTTATTTGTAATATTTAGCAATAGTTGGTTTGATGATGAGAACTAAATGTGTAAACACTCAAATTCTCTTGTATTTTTCTTGTTGGTGTTAATATATTATGGTAAGAGTATATTTTAAATGTTTCGAAGGGTGCAATACCATACTATACTTGAAGAGGATTTTAATTAGGTGGAATGGCCTTTTAAGGGAGAGATCCTTTATAATTATCATATGAACAAGTTGAGGGAGCTAGTGGAGTAGGAAATGACAAATGTCTCTTTTTATTCATTAACTTTGTTCATCATGTAGATATAAATTTAAATCCCAATGTATAGCAATAAACCACATGCCTGTTTTCAGATTGAGAAAACAATTAACTAGTAAATAAGGAATGAAGAAGCTGGAAAGTAAAAGAAGAAAAATGTTTTCTGTGCATATATTTGTACAAAAAGATAACTGTTGCTCAATCCATATAAAAAAGAATTGCAAAGCTGCAGACTACATTCTCACATCACATAGGTATTATCAATAACAAGAGAAGCATTCTTTCGTCTCCAGGGCATCTCTCTTCTTCTTAGTTTAATCAGGCGGACTTAAAGTTCCGACTGACATAGCACTTTTGAGTGTTAAAATCTTGTGTGTGTTGAAGCTACCAACAATAACCTGAACATCAGTTGCTGCTGTAAGGAGCCCTGCCACATTGATATAACCATCTGCTTCACCATCAAGTAGCACCAGATTCCAAGACAAAGAAGAAACCAGACAGATAAATGATCGGGAACAGTACCTGCACCAAAAGTTTCAAACATAAAATCAGCATATCACCACACAAGGCAAAACTACACCCCCCCACTCTCTATTGTAAGAAGATATGTTTCAGTTCCACTTGTTTTGTGAAGTAATACTTTAGACATGGAACCATTGGCGCACACTGATTTTGAGCTACCTTTGCAGAATGACACTATTTTGGCCAATACATCCTGAGAAGCAGCTAACAATACATGCTTATCAAAAGAGAGGCACACCTCCCCAGCTTCTACCTTGCTCGCCTGCGATTGATTGCATAGGTCCAATATCTGCTGTGTAAGTTGTATATCAGAGATTTGGCAGAAAGGAACATACAAATTATCAGCTATTACACTCTAAATTCATATTCGGGAATGAGACCTTTTCTGATGCTAACAGGACAAAATCAATCTTTAATATTAAATCCCTTGTTTTCTTTATACTAGTATGAAAGCAGGCAATTATTCGACATTTTGCAGAAGAAAATTGCAAAATTTAACAAAAATCGAGCAGAAATATTCATAATTGTAGCCCGTAATGCTAGTTGTAACACAAATAAAAAGAATATTCAAGATTTTGCACAAGAAAATTGCAGAACTCAACAAGAATCGAGCAGAAATATTCATATGGTATAAAGAATCGTAGCCCTAATAATAAAAGTAAAGCAAGGCTAGTTGTTGACAATTATACATGTGCATAATATAAAAGTTCACTTCAGATATATATTTACCTGAACCAAACACTTATCTTCTTGGTTTTAGAACCAGGCGGTCTTCCTCTACCCCTTTTCGCAGGCACAGCAGAAATCGCCGCTTCACCTGCCGTAGACGGTGAAGGAGTAGTCATCCCAGGGCTCGCTAAATCTGCCTGCTCTGAGACCAAACTACACCGCCGCCGACCTGAGACGGTGCTACATCTGCCTGCAGCTGCGTAGGAGACGAAAGTCCACCGCCGCCGACCTGAGACGGTGAAAGAGTAGTCATCCCAGGGCTGTCGCTACATCTGCCTGCAGCTGCGTAGGAGACGAAAGTCCACCGCCGGCGACCTGAGACGGCGGAGCAGTAGTCATTCCAGGTCTCGCTACATCTTCCTGCGGCTGCATAGGAGACGAAAGTCTGATCAGTGCTCGCGGAACTCTCCATAGCATGCTTCTCCGGCCTTCCGCGTTTCATTTTATAAATGACCAAGAAATCTTAATTCCTTTGATCATCTGTCTAACTCTAATTAATAACGGTGTACGTAAAATCGCATATACAATTTCTTTTAGTGATTATGGAGTTTGATTCTTATTTTGAGATTAAAATCAAAAGAGAAAATTGAGGTTATTGATTTTTTCTAAGGAAGTTCACCATGTTTAAATAAGCGATTGAACTAGATAAAGATTATGAAATAAGGAAATAAGAAGAGTTGTTTGTATTAAAAAAATTGAACATAGAAGCTATTCTTCTTCTTCGTCATCAGGATGTATAATGGATGGAGGGCAATACTGAAAAGGGCAATATTGGAAAGAACAAACATTGTTGTTTGATGGTGGTGGGGGAAGTGGAACAAGACTCTCCTTGTAATAGAAGATTGACGAGTAGTACATACTATTGTCAATAACGACTGGAAGATCTTTAATTTGATCGGTGTGCCTATCGTAGAGACACATTTTTGATGGCAATCCCTTCATTCTAATGACCACAACTTCACCATTAAAACGAAAACCCATGGGCTGCAGGTCATACTCTGTTTCAAATGTGTATTGCTTACTCCAACATTCTGAAGCACATCTGTAGTCATTTAGAGCCCAAAGTGTGTAGGAATAATTACAATAACCTTGTTGATTTTCGTCGCTAAGTAATGAACCAAAAATAGCTAGTCTATCATCATTCAGTAGTAAAAGCTTCCGGTGGTACGATTTACAACGTTCCATGCCGTTGGTAAATGGTGTACCGATCTCTCGCAACTTGTCTTCCGTCATATCAAACGCAATTACAATACTCGGTCCTCCTTCGACTCTACGCCCTAACCAATGAATAGCATCATTTGCATTCAGACAACGACCACCAAATTGGGTGATCTGGTAAGGAAAATCCACGTCTATTTCCGTTGCTGGGAGGAATTTCATACTGTCATCCCACCTTGTGATTCTAATATAAGCGGAATGGTTTAAGTAGAGAATGATCCTAACCAACTTGTACTCGTTGGTGATGGGAAGGAAGGTGAAACCTGTAGCTAGATCAGTCGCTAAACTATTAGAGCGCATTGTAATATGATTTTTGGGAGGTACTCTATGAATAATGCCATGGAAAGTGGTGAATTTGTGTGTAGCAATGTTCCAGAGGACGACTGAATGAGGGCACAATCCAGAGGAAAAACATACCATGCCTCTACAAGAGTCTGCAATGTAAATTCTACGTCTTTCATGAAGAGTAGTAGGAGGAGGTAAAGATAAAGGGGTAACAATGTGTAACGATTCAAAATTTTTTTTTTATATAAATAAGAATAAATAAGTATTTAAAGGGCGTAATTGTCCTTTCACGTTTTAAATGAATAAATAAATAAATAAATCAAAAACAGATTTGTATTTATTTATTATTTGACTGATTTTTGAATTAGTTTCCTAATCCAAATAGTCCTCTCTCTCTCACGCTCCTTAACTCTCTTTCTCACGTTCTCCATCTTCATCACATTATTTCTGCCAAAAATATCAACAGTTTTCATGCTTGAAAAACTCACAAAAAATTTTCAAGTAAAAGAAAATAAGTAATCAAAACGTCAAGGCTAAGAGAGGTTCGTCGAGAGAGGTGTGCGTTGAAGTGAATTGGGAGTGGTTTGGAGGAGTTTTCCGGGCAGCAACATTAAAGTTTGAACATCGATTAAGGTATGGGTTTCTTCTCTCTTGGCTCCTTTCCCAAGAGGCCCCTTACGATTCAAGTTATTTATCTCGAAACTAAGGCTGTTTCCCGTTGCATGCCCCTGTCACTAGCTCCCAATGAATTTTAGGTTGGGTATGATTGCTGGTAGATTTAGGTGTATATTATGTTTTCGCGATGAATATGATTATGTTTGTGTACTTGGAATCGTATGAAAGGCAACCATGTTTTTCTTGAAATTATGTGTAAGTATGTTACAGTGAATGAGGTTCTTTATGTAATGCTCCAAAAGTTTAATGTAATATGATTGTATATTTTTCGTGAATAAAATGGGGTAAGACGTGAAGTTCATATGAAATGTTAGGTGGCTTGATTGAGGGAGTAATTCTTGGTTAGACGAATCTATAAAAAAAAAATATAATGTGTAATTAAAACATTATGAATGAACCATGAAATTTCCCTAAGAATTAATGTTAAACTTGATGAAAAAGTGAAGAAAAATCGTAGAATAAATTTCCAGAACTTGAAAACAGACTTTAAAAGAATCTGGAAATTTTTTGAACATCAAAAGAATTAAAAAAAAAAGTTTTGAGGCCTGCAGGGATCGAACCCAGGACCTCCCTGCAGCATGCCTTAATTAAAAAAAAAAATGGGGCTGGCAGGGATCGAACTCGCGACCCCAGCCACGCGCAAAAAAAAAAAAAAAGATTTAAAAGGGAATGCTGGGGGCGGGGATCGAACCCACGACCCCCAGTTCGCGAAAAAAAAAAAGGAATAAAAAGGGATGTGAGGCGTGGGGATCGAACCCACGACCTCAGAGTTGAAGGGAGGGGTACAAATATTAAGGAAATAAAGGTGAGGCTGTGGGGGTTCGAACCCACCACCTCACAGCCTCCATTTCCAGCGAAAATAAGAGAAAAATAAAGGGGGCTGTGGGGGTTCGAACCCACAACCTCCCTATTCAAGCGAATGTAATTAAAAATAATAATAATAATAAATTAAAATTCTAATTAAAGTTGAAAAAAATTAATTCTCTTATGTAAACATTGAGATTAAATTTAGAATTTTGATTAAAAATAGAATACTAATTCTTTTATGTAAATATTGAGATTTAAATTAGAATTCTAATTAAATTAGGAAATTATTCTTTCATGTAAATGATTGAAATTTAATTTAGAATTCTAATTAAAATAGAAAATGTATTATGTCACGAAAATGTTGAGATTTAATTTAGAGTTCTAAATTTATGAATATTAGAACTAAAATCAATGAAAAATATAAATGATGTCCAAATAATTCAAGATTTGGGTTCTCGTGCCCAAACCTCCGTATTGATACATAAGTCATACGTGAGTAAAATATTCAAGAATAATGTAATCTACTTTGATCAAAAATCAAGATCTTGGTATATATACAAGATACATAAGTCTTGTAATACATAATCTTAGGAAAATAAGAATCACTTAACGAACTATAAACGAAGCCCCATGGCTTGTATGTATAGACACATAAGTTTAACATACGTTCAAAAAAATAAGTGAACCTAAGATGTACGTAATGAAATGAAGAATGTGGTGACAATCATGATGTGAGGCTAATGTATATGGAGAGAGCAATCTCAAACGAGCCTAAGTAAATGTTACCAATACGTATTCATCAATGAGGGTGTAAGATAATGAAGAGACCAGTCTCTATAAATACTTTAATGAAAAATATTGAGTTTAAAACACTAAATACTAATAATGAGATGAGAAATCATCTATTGAGCTATGATGCCCTCATACTAGAAGACAACTTCCATGATGTATGAGTTGGATGTAATGGAACTTTATACTGAGCACCGATAGGCTAGCTATGAGCGGTGATGCCTTCTTTCGGGAAGGGCGGAGGTTCACGTAACTCTCATGAGATGAGACTGTCCGGCTTGCCGGGTATGGGTCTCCATACATCTCCTAGTCTTTGAACCTATATTGCCACTATAGGGATCTGGCGGGGTTAAATTCCCATATACGCTAGCATGTTATTGAATCGCTTTGGCCGGTGATTCCACCTCTTTTCGGTGTGGGGAAGACACTGGATTTCATGATGCTCACATGATCTATGTCGGTTAAAGTTAAAGTTCCCAATGAATGAATGAGGCCAGCCTCAAATGAATCATATAAAGAAATGAATGATACCGAAGGTGTTAGGATAGGATAATCAAGAGGTGAGCTAGATTTAGGTAATGACATTAGGTCATTCCTGATCATTGCACAGCAAACCCGATGAAAGTCTTAAACTACATCCTAGGTATAGCTGGTGTTCGCACTGGCCTATGAATGAATTGAAATGAAACACGAACGAATGAACGAAGCAGGCTCTGTGTTTGCTGAAGAAGGCTCCCTAGTTGAGGTCCCATATGTTGAGCCCTCATTTTGGGAAGTCTTAAGGTTAAGTCTATGATAGTAAGGTCTCATGGTATATGAATGAACAATATGAAAGAAACTATGTGCTATATGTTATGTGTTATATGAAGATATTATGTGTTGTGTGCCATACAATAACTATAATGATGCATGTCACTCTCGTGGCATAACCTTCCTAATCTCATTTTAGCAAGTCCACCGACTTGACTTCCAAAAATCATGTTGTTAGGAAAGAGCTATTCTTTCTCATGCATGTCCCTGGTGTGTGCTTGCATATACCCATACTTAGTACAAGTGTGTACTAATTCCATACAAACATCTACTTTTAGGTGCAGGCACAGGTGTACGGTAGAGCTACAAGTTCTTTGTTGCAGCTATCTGGACGTCAGCATTCATCCGGAGTTTGGTAGGTCCTTATGCCTTCGAGGATGCTACTGTTTTACATTCTAGCGTAGTTTTAGAGTTGAGCTAGTGGGGCATGTTCCACTAGCGTTTCTTTCCTGTTTTGGTTCAGACTTTGTATTGGTGCTATTTTGGCCGATATACAATTAATATTTAATGAATTATTTCTTTCAGTTGCTTATCTCTTAAAGGTTAGATGGTTGATGATGAACGATTACGAAATGTTAAGAATGTTCAGCAAGTATGATTAAAGAATCAAAAATTCCAAATTTTCCGCTAAAATTAATCTATGTAAAGTAAGAATGACGTAAGTAGGCTTGTCTGCGACCTCTGAGAGGTCAACGACGCCGGTCTCGTCTGGGGTCTAGATTCCGGTCGTGACAAAGTTGGTATCAGAGCGCTAGGTTAAATTCCTAGAATAATGAGTTCACATCAACCACATTGAGTAGTTTCTAAGTCATGGTAGTGAAGTGCACCACTATCCTGGATTAGAGACTGCATGATGCGTAGGAAAAACTTCCCTTTTTCTGATCTTATCGTGCTTATCCTAATGTTTGAATTCTTGGTGTTATGAACGTGTCTAACATCAATCTTGTTGTTTTTCAGAGAATGAATACTTGGAGGACTAAGGGTCGGAGGACGGGAGCAGCTGCAGCTAGGGGTAATCAGAATCCACCCCAGGCTCCAGCTGAAGGAGTGGCTATGCCTGTTAACCCAGCTGGGTTGACTGATGCGGAGGTGAGGGCATCTCTAGCCCAGATGGCACAGGCCATCACAATGCAAGCCCAAGCTATGACTGCCCAAGTCAACCGGCAGGATGTTCTAAGGGAAAACCCACCGGTTCGCAGCATAGCTGACAGACTGCGAGACTTCACGAGGATGAATCCTCCAATTTTCACAGGGGCTAAGACTTCAGAAGATCCTCAGGAATTTATAGACGAGTTGCATAAGATACTGGTGGCCATGGGGGCCACTGATATTGAGAAGGCTGAGTTGGCTTCCTACCAGCTCAAAGATGTTGCACAGACTTGGTGCAAAATGTGGCGAGATAACCGTGTCCTAGGAGAGGTGTCAGTCACCTGGGAGCTGTTCAAGACAGCATTTTTGGAAAGGTTCTTCCCTAGAGAGATGAAAGAGGCCAAGGTTGAGGAGTTCATCAACCTCAAGCAAGGATCCATGACTGTCAGGGAGTATTCCCTGAAGTTTGTGAAGTTATCAAGGTATGTACTTCCCTTAGTATTTGATAACAAGAATGATGAGAGTACTTAACTTTGTTGGAATTATCCAGGTATGCTACTCCCTTGGTTTCTACCAGCAGGGAGGAGATGAGTAGATTCCTCACAGGAATCAATGGAGACCTGGAGGAGGATTGTCGGGCTGCGATGCTCCATGATAATATGGACCTTTCTAGATTAATGATGCATGTCCAGCAGGTAGAGGACAGCCGAAAGAGGAGAGGTGTACGTGATGTTAGGAGGCCTAGGCCTCAAGATCAGGCAGGTCCCAGCCATGGAGGCCATAGAAATAATTTTGGCGTCCGCGAGCAGCCCAAATTTAAGAAGGGGCAACAGAGTGCTGGTAATTCTGACCCTCAGAGAAATACAACACCTAGAGGAGGCAGACCCGAACCCAAGAGGGGCAATGGAGGTGAGATGCAGCGCCCAAGGAAGGCTTGTACTAAGTGCGGCCGAACTCACCTTGGGGAATGCAGGCAGGGCACTAATGCCTGCTTTGGTTGTGGTAAGAGTGGACACATGGTCAGAGATTGTCCCCAGAACAGAGGTCAGGCTGGGGGTAA
The DNA here is from genome assembly GCF_036512215.1 of Solanum lycopersicum. NCBI lineage: Eukaryota > Viridiplantae > Streptophyta > Magnoliopsida > Solanales > Solanaceae > Solanum > Solanum lycopersicum. The sequence continues at coordinate 62,234,395 of NC_090801.1, read as the reverse complement.
TGCTCAGCCTAGGCCTACCCCACAGGGTGCAGCAGCAGCCGAGCCTCCCAAGAGGAACAGATTTTATGCCTTGAAAGGTAGGGAGGAGCAGGAGAAGTCCGCTGATGTGGTCACAGGTATGCTGCAAATATTCTCAACTTCTGTTTATGCCTTACTTGATCCAGGGTCTACGCTTTCCTTTGTGACTCCTCTACTTGCCCTTACTTTTAAAGTACTACCTGAAGTCCTGCATGATCCTATAGTGGTTAGTACGCCTTTAGGAGAAAATGTGAAAGCTGATAGGGTATACCAGAATTGCCCAATAGTTGTGAGTGGCAGGGCTATGTGTGCAAACTTGATTGAGTTACCCATGCATGATTTTGATATTATTCTTGGCATGGATTGGCTTCACAGCCATTATGCTTGCTTGGACTGTCGTAGTAGAGTGGTGAGGTTTCGTTTCCCTAATGAAGAAGAGTTAGTCTGGGAGGGGTACAATCCGACTCGCCCTAACCCCTTGATTTCAAATCTTAAGGCCAATAAAATGATGGCCAAAGGGTTACTATGTCATCTTGTGAGTGTTAATGACTTAGATCATGACGTTCCTTCCATAGACTCAGTGCCTGTGGTAAATGAATTCCTAGATGTGTTTCCTGAAGATTTGCCTGGAGTCCCTCCCCTTCGAGAGATTGACTTTGGTATCGACTTAGAACCCGATACTAAACCAATCTCAATTCCTCCTTATAGAATGGCTCCAGCAGAACTCAAGGAGTTGAAGCTGCAGTTAAAAGATCTCACTGATAAGGGTTTCATTCAACCGAGCATATCCCCTTGGGGCGCTCCAGTGTTGTTTGTAAAGAAGAAGGATGGGACCCTTAGAATGTGTATCGATTATCGGCAGCTCAACAAAGTCACTATAAAGAATAAGTATCCACTCCCCAGAATTGATGATTTGTTCGATCAGCTCCAAGGGTCTAGTTTCTTCTCTAAAATTGATCTTCGTTCAGGGTATCACCAGCTTAGGGTTAGGGATGGGGATGTCCCAAAGACAGCTTTTCGTACCCGATATGGTCATTATGAATTCTTGGTTATGTCATTCGGTCTCACGAATGCACCTGCTGCATTTATGGACCTCATGAACAGAGTCTTCCGTGAATACCTTGACTCTTTCGTCATAGTATTCATTGATGACATTCTCATCTACTCTAAGACCAAGGAAGAGCATGCACAGCATTTGAGACTAACCTTGCAGGTACTTAGACATCATCAGTTGTATGCCAAATTCAGCAAGTGTGAATTCTGGCTGAGGTCAGTGACCTTCCTGGGCCATGTTGTGTCCGATCAAGGTGTAGAAGTGGACCCCAGAAAGACTGAAGCCGTTAAGAAGTGGCCAAAGCCTCTTACACCCACCGATATCCGTAGCTTTCTGGGATTGGCTGGTTACTACCGCGGGTTCGTGGAGGGATTTTCTTCCATTGCTGCCCCACTTACAGCCTTGACAAAGAAGAAATCCAAGTATGAATGGACGGAGACTTGTGAGAAGAGTTTCCAGGAGCTCAAGGACAGACTCACTTCAGCCCCAGTGCTTACTCTGCCTAAGAGTGGCGAGAATTACACTGTCTATTGTGATGCATCTAGGGTTGGTTTGGGATGTGTTCTTATGCAGGCTGGTAAGGTGATAGCCTATGCTTCCAGACAGCTCAAGGTTCATGAAAAGAATTATCCCACTCATGACTTGGAGTTGGCAGCTGTGGTGTTTGCATTGAAGCTGTGGAGGCATTATCTTTATGGAGTACATGTGGATGTGTTCACAGATCATAAGAGTCTCCAGTACGTGTTCACGCAGAGGGAGCTGAATCTACGACAACGCAGATGGTTGGAACTGCTGAAGGATTATGACATGAATGTGCACTATCATCCAGGTAAGGCTAATGTTGTGGCTGATGCTTTGAGCAGGATGAGCATGGGGAGTACAGCCCACGTTGAGGATGAGAAGAAGGAGCTAGTGAAAGAGGTACACAGACTGGCCAGACTGGGTGTGCGGTTGGTTGACTCTACTAGTGGAGGTGTTTCAGTTCACCCTAGTTCTGAATCATCCCTGATAGTGGAAGTCAAGAAGGGTCAGCATCTTGATCCGGTGTTGATGGAGATGAAGGACTCAGTGTTGTTAAAAATGAATGAGTCTTTTGCTTTGGGAGATGATGGCATACTTAGATACCAGAACCGGTTGTGCGTACCAGATGTAGATGATTTACGGACCAAGATTGTTACAGAGGCCCATGGGTCCAGATATTCCATACATCCAGGTTCCACAAAAATGTATCATGATCTTAAGCAGATTTATTGGTGGGATGGCATGAAGAGGGATATTGCAGACTGTGTGGCTAAGTGTCCTAATTGTCAGCAGGTTAAGGCAGAGCATCTTAAGCCTGGTGGTCTGACTCAGATCATTGAGGTTCCGACTTGGAAATGGGAGGCCATTAATATGGACTTCGTAGTTGGTCTTCCGAGGACTAGGAGGCAGCATGACTCTATATGGGTTGTTGTGGACAGATTGACTAAGTCTGCCCACTTTATCCCAGTGAAGTCTACTTACAGGGCCGAGGATTACGCGAGACTTTACATTGATGAGATTGTGAGATGGCATGGGATCCCTTTGTCTATTATTTCAGATAGAGGAGCTCAGTTTACTTCACATTTTTGGAGATCTTTCCAGAAAAGCTTAGGCACGCAGGTGAAACTTAGCACTGCCTTTCATCCTCAGACAGATGGGCAGGCAGAGCGCACTATTCAGACATTGGAGGACATGTTAAGGGCGTGTGTGATCGACTTTAGAGGTAATTGGGATGACCATCTACCTTTGATAGAGTTCTCGTATAATAATAGCTATCACTCCAGCATTGGGATGACACCGTTTGAGGCATTGTATGGTAGGAGGTGTAGATCTCCAGTTGGGTGGTTCGAGGTTGGAGAGTCATCTATTTTGGGTCCAGAGATCATTCATGAGGCCTTGGAGAAAGTTAGACTGATTAGGGACAGGTTGTCTACTGCTTACAGCCGACAAAAATCATATGCAGACAACAGAAAACGACCCTTAGAATTTAACGTTGGTGACCAGGTCTACTTGAAGATATCTCCTATGAAAGGGGTGATGAGATTTGGTAGAAAAGGGAAGCTTAGTCCGAGATATGTGGGGCCATATGAGATCCTACAACGCGTGGGTGAGGTGGCCTATGAGTTAGCATTGCCTGCGGAGCTAGCTTCTGTTCATCCAGTCTTTCATGTCTCTATGTTGAAGAAGTGCCTAGGTGATCCAGCATCAATCCTACCTGTAGAAGGTTTGGGGGTTGGTGAAGACTTGTCCTATGAGGAAATACCTGTTGAGATCTTAGACAGACAGGTCAAGCGGCTAAGGAACAAGGAGATTGCCACAGTGAAGGTATTATGGAGAAACCATCTTGTTGAGGGTGCTACGTGGGAGGCCGAGGCCGACATGAGATCCCGATATCCACATCTTTTCAACTCTTGGGGTTAGGCTTCCTACTCATAAGACTATAGTTCCTTATCTCTTCGTATTTGTTGCTATTGGCTGATTGTACATAGCAATTAAGTTATGATCTGATTGGCATTATGAGGTGTAATGGTAGTGTCATTCGGGGACGAATGTTCCTAAGGGGGGGATAATGTAACGATTCAAAAAATTTTTTTTATATAAATAAGAATAAATAAGTATTTAAAGGGCGTAATTGTCCTTTCACGTTTTAAATGAATAAATAAATAAATAAATCAAAAACAGATTTGTATTTATTTATTATTTGACTGATTTTTGAATTAGTTTCCTAATCCAAATAGTCCTCTCTCTCTCACGCTCCTTAACTCTCTTTCTCACGTTCTCCATCTTCATCACATTATTTCTGCCAAAAATATCAACAGTTTTCATGCTTGAAAAACTCACAAAAAATTTTCAAGTAAAAGAAAATAAGTAATCAAAACGTCAAGGCTAAGAGAGGTTCGTCGAGAGAGGTGTGCGTTGAAGTGAATTGGGAGTGGTTTGGAGGAGTTTTCCGGGCAGCAACATTAAAGTTTGAACATCGATTAAGGTATGGGTTTCTTCTCTCTTGGCTCCTTTCCCAAGAGGCCCCTTACGATTCAAGTTATTTATCTCGAAACTAAGGCTGTTTCCCGTTGCATGCCCCTGTCACTAGCTCCCAATGAATTTTAGGTTGGGTATGATTGCTGGTAGATTTAGGTGTATATTATGTTTTCGCGATGAATATGATTATGTTTGTGTACTTGGAATCGTATGAAAGGCAACCATGTTTTTCTTGAAATTATGTGTAAGTATGTTACAGTGAATGAGGTTCTTTATGTAATGCTCCAAAAGTTTAATGTAATATGATTGTATATTTTTCGTGAATAAAATGGGGTAAGACGTGAAGTTCATATGAAATGTTAGGTGGCTTGATTGAGGGAGTAATTCTTGGTTAGACGAATCTATAAAAAAAAAATATAATGTGTAATTAAAACATTATGAATGAACCATGAAATTTCCCTAAGAATTAATGTTAAACTTGATGAAAAAGTGAAGAAAAATCGTAGAATAAATTTCCAGAACTTGAAAACAGACTTTAAAAGAATCTGGAAATTTTTTGAACATCAAAAGAATTAAAAAAAAAAGTTTTGAGGCCTGCAGGGATCGAACCCAGGACCTCCCTGCAGCATGCCTTAATTAAAAAAAAAAATGGGGCTGGCAGGGATCGAACTCGCGACCCCAGCCACGCGCAAAAAAAAAAAAAAAAGATTTAAAAGGGAATGCTGGGGGCGGGGATCGAACCCACGACCCCCAGTTCGCGAAAAAAAAAAGGAATAAAAAGGGATGTGAGGCGTGGGGATCGAACCCACGACCTCAGAGTTGAAGGGAGGGGTACAAATATTAAGGAAATAAAGGTGAGGCTGTGGGGGTTCGAACCCACCACCTCACAGCCTCCATTTCCAGCGAAAATAAGAGAAAAATAAAGGGGGCTGTGGGGGTTCGAACCCACAACCTCCCTATTCAAGCGAATGTAATTAAAAATAATAATAATAATAAATTAAAATTCTAATTAAAGTTGAAAAAAATTAATTCTCTTATGTAAACATTGAGATTAAATTTAGAATTTTGATTAAAAATAGAATACTAATTCTTTTATGTAAATATTGAGATTTAAATTAGAATTCTAATTAAATTAGGAAATTATTCTTTCATGTAAATGATTGAAATTTAATTTAGAATTCTAATTAAAATAGAAAATGTATTATGTCACGAAAATGTTGAGATTTAATTTAGAGTTCTAAATTTATGAATATTAGAACTAAAATCAATGAAAAATATAAATGATGTCCAAATAATTCAAGATTTGGGTTCTCGTGCCCAAACCTCCGTATTGATACATAAGTCATACGTGAGTAAAATATTCAAGAATAATGTAATCTACTTTGATCAAAAATCAAGATCTTGGTATATATACAAGATACATAAGTCTTGTAATACATAATCTTAGGAAAATAAGAATCACTTAACGAACTATAAACGAAGCCCCATGGCTTGTATGTATAGACACATAAGTTTAACATACGTTCAAAAAAATAAGTGAACCTAAGATGTACGTAATGAAATGAAGAATGTGGTGACAATCATGATGTGAGGCTAATGTATATGGAGAGAGCAATCTCAAACGAGCCTAAGTAAATGTTACCAATACGTATTCATCAATGAGGGTGTAAGATAATGAAGAGACCAGTCTCTATAAATACTTTAATGAAAAATATTGAGTTTAAAACACTAAATACTAATAATGAGATGAGAAATCATCTATTGAGCTATGATGCCCTCATACTAGAAGACAACTTCCATGATGTATGAGTTGGATGTAATGGAACTTTATACTGAGCACCGATAGGCTAGCTATGAGCGGTGATGCCTTCTTTCGGGAAGGGCGGAGGTTCACGTAACTCTCATGAGATGAGACTGTCCGGCTTGCCGGGTATGGGTCTCCATACATCTCCTAGTCTTTGAACCTATATTGCCACTATAGGGATCTGGCGGGGTTAAATTCCCATATACGCTAGCATGTTATTGAATCGCTTTGGCCGGTGATTCCACCTCTTTTCGGTGTGGGGAAGACACTGGATTTCATGATGCTCACATGATCTATGTCGGTTAAAGTTAAAGTTCCCAATGAATGAATGAGGCCAGCCTCAAATGAATCATATAAAGAAATGAATGATACCGAAGGTGTTAGGATAGGATAATCAAGAGGTGAGCTAGATTTAGGTAATGACATTAGGTCATTCCTGATCATTGCACAGCAAACCCGATGAAAGTCTTAAACTACATCCTAGGTATAGCTGGTGTTCGCACTGGCCTATGAATGAATTGAAATGAAACACGAACGAATGAACGAAGCAGGCTCTGTGTTTGCTGAAGAAGGCTCCCTAGTTGAGGTCCCATATGTTGAGCCCTCATTTTGGGAAGTCTTAAGGTTAAGTCTATGATAGTAAGGTCTCATGGTATATGAATGAACAATATGAAAGAAACTATGTGCTATATGTTATGTGTTATATGAAGATATTATGTGTTGTGTGCCATACAATAACTATAATGATGCATGTCACTCTCGTGGCATAACCTTCCTAATCTCATTTTAGCAAGTCCACCGACTTGACTTCCAAAAATCATGTTGTTAGGAAAGAGCTATTCTTTCTCATGCATGTCCCTGGTGTGTGCTTGCATATACCCATACTTAGTACAAGTGTGTACTAATTCCATACAAACATCTACTTTTAGGTGCAGGCACAGGTGTATGGTAGAGCTACAAGTTCTTTGTTGCAGCTATCTGGACGTCAGCATTCATCCGGAGTTTGGTAGGTCCTTATGCCTTCGAGGATGCTACTGTTTTACATTCTAGCGTAGTTTTAGAGTTGAGCTAGTGGGGCATGTTCCACTAGCGTTTCTTTCCTGTTTTGGTTCAGACTTTGTATTGGTGCTATTTTGGCCGATATACAATTAATATTTAATGAATTATTTCTTTCAGTTGCTTATCTCTTAAAGGTTAGATGGTTGATGATGAACGATTACGAAATGTTAAGAATGTTCAGCAAGTATGATTAAAGAATCAAAAATTCCAAATTTTCCGCTAAAATTAATCTATGTAAAGTAAGAATGACGTAAGTAGGCTTGTCTGCGACCTCTGAGAGGTCAACGACGCCGGTCTCGTCTGGGGTCTAGATTCCGGTCGTGACAAAGTTGGTATCAGAGCGCTAGGTTAAATTCCTAGAATAATGAGTTCACATCAACCACATTGAGTAGTTTCTAAGTCATGGTAGTGAAGTGCACCACTATCCTGGATTAGAGACTGCATGATGCGTAGGAAAAACTTCCCTTTTTCTGATCTTATCGTGCTTATCCTAATGTTTGAATTCTTGGTGTTATGAACGTGTCTAACATCAATCTTGTTGTTTTTCAGAGAATGAATACTTGGAGGACTAAGGGTCGGAGGACGGGAGCAGCTGCAGCTAGGGGTAATCAGAATCCACCCCAGGCTCCAGCTGAAGGAGTGGCTATGCCTGTTAACCCAGCTGGGTTGACTGATGCGGAGGTGAGGGCATCTCTAGCCCAGATGGCACAGGCCATCACAATGCAAGCCCAAGCTATGACTGCCCAAGTCAACCGGCAGGATGTTCTAAGGGAAAACCCACCGGTTCGCAGCATAGCTGACAGACTGCGAGACTTCACGAGGATGAATCCTCCAATTTTCACAGGGGCTAAGACTTCAGAAGATCCTCAGGAATTTATAGACGAGTTGCATAAGATACTGGTGGCCATGGGGGCCACTGATATTGAGAAGGCTGAGTTGGCTTCCTACCAGCTCAAAGATGTTGCACAGACTTGGTGCAAAATGTGGCGAGATAACCGTGTCCTAGGAGAGGTGTCAGTCACCTGGGAGCTGTTCAAGACAGCATTTTTGGAAAGGTTCTTCCCTAGAGAGATGAAAGAGGCCAAGGTTGAGGAGTTCATCAACCTCAAGCAAGGATCCATGACTGTCAGGGAGTATTCCCTGAAGTTTGTGAAGTTATCAAGGTATGTACTTCCCTTAGTATTTGATAACAAGAATGATGAGAGTACTTAACTTTGTTGGAATTATCCAGGTATGCTACTCCCTTGGTTTCTACCAGCAGGGAGGAGATGAGTAGATTCCTCACAGGAATCAATGGAGACCTGGAGGAGGATTGTCGGGCTGCGATGCTCCATGATAATATGGACCTTTCTAGATTAATGATGCATGTCCAGCAGGTAGAGGACAGCCGAAAGAGGAGAGGTGTACGTGATGTTAGGAGGCCTAGGCCTCAAGATCAGGCAGGTCCCAGCCATGGAGGCCATAGAAATAATTTTGGCGTCCGCGAGCAGCCCAAATTTAAGAAGGGGCAACAGAGTGCTGGTAATTCTGACCCTCAGAGAAATACAACACCTAGAGGAGGCAGACCCGAACCCAAGAGGGGCAATGGAGGTGAGATGCAGCGCCCAAGGAAGGCTTGTACTAAGTGCGGCCGAACTCACCTTGGGGAATGCAGGCAGGGCACTAATGCCTGCTTTGGTTGTGGTAAGAGTGGACACATGGTCAGAGATTGTCCCCAGAACAGAGGTCAGGCTGGGGGTAATGCTCAGCCTAGGCCTACCCCACAGGGTGCAGCAGCAGCCGAGCCTCCCAAGAGGAACAGATTTTATGCCTTGAAAGGTAGGGAGGAGCAGGAGAAGTCCGCTGATGTGGTCACAGGTATGCTGCAAATATTCTCAACTTCTGTTTATGCCTTACTTGATCCAGGGTCTACGCTTTCCTTTGTGACTCCTCTACTTGCCCTTACTTTTAAAGTACTACCTGAAGTCCTGCATGATCCTATAGTGGTTAGTACGCCTTTAGGAGAAAATGTGAAAGCTGATAGGGTATACCAGAATTGCCCAATAGTTGTGAGTGGCAGGGCTATGTGTGCAAACTTGATTGAGTTACCCATGCATGATTTTGATATTATTCTTGGCATGGATTGGCTTCACAGCCATTATGCTTGCTTGGACTGTCGTAGTAGAGTGGTGAGGTTTCGTTTCCCTAATGAAGAAGAGTTAGTCTGGGAGGGGTACAATCCGACTCGCCCTAACCCCTTGATTTCAAATCTTAAGGCCAATAAAATGATGGCCAAAGGGTTACTATGTCATCTTGTGAGTGTTAATGACTTAGATCATGACGTTCCTTCCATAGACTCAGTGCCTGTGGTAAATGAATTCCTAGATGTGTTTCCTGAAGATTTGCCTGGAGTCCCTCCCCTTCGAGAGATTGACTTTGGTATCGACTTAGAACCCGATACTAAACCAATCTCAATTCCTCCTTATAGAATGGCTCCAGCAGAACTCAAGGAGTTGAAGCTGCAGTTAAAAGATCTCACTGATAAGGGTTTCATTCAACCGAGCATATCCCCTTGGGGCGCTCCAGTGTTGTTTGTAAAGAAGAAGGATGGGACCCTTAGAATGTGTATCGATTATCGGCAGCTCAACAAAGTCACTATAAAGAATAAGTATCCACTCCCCAGAATTGATGATTTGTTCGATCAGCTCCAAGGGTCTAGTTTCTTCTCTAAAATTGATCTTCGTTCAGGGTATCACCAGCTTAGGGTTAGGGATGGGGATGTCCCAAAGACAGCTTTTCGTACCCGATATGGTCATTATGAATTCTTGGTTATGTCATTCGGTCTCACGAATGCACCTGCTGCATTTATGGACCTCATGAACAGAGTCTTCCGTGAATACCTTGACTCTTTCGTCATAGTATTCATTGATGACATTCTCATCTACTCTAAGACCAAGGAAGAGCATGCACAGCATTTGAGACTAACCTTGCAGGTACTTAGACATCATCAGTTGTATGCCAAATTCAGCAAGTGTGAATTCTGGCTGAGGTCAGTGACCTTCCTGGGCCATGTTGTGTCCGATCAAGGTGTAGAAGTGGACCCCAGAAAGACTGAAGCCGTTAAGAAGTGGCCAAAGCCTCTTACACCCACCGATATCCGTAGCTTTCTGGGATTGGCTGGTTACTACCGCGGGTTCGTGGAGGGATTTTCTTCCATTGCTGCCCCACTTACAGCCTTGACAAAGAAGAAATCCAAGTATGAATGGACGGAGACTTGTGAGAAGAGTTTCCAGGAGCTCAAGGACAGACTCACTTCAGCCCCAGTGCTTACTCTGCCTAAGAGTGGCGAGAATTACACTGTCTATTGTGATGCATCTAGGGTTGGTTTGGGATGTGTTCTTATGCAGGCTGGTAAGGTGATAGCCTATGCTTCCAGACAGCTCAAGGTTCATGAAAAGAATTATCCCACTCATGACTTGGAGTTGGCAGCTGTGGTGTTTGCATTGAAGCTGTGGAGGCATTATCTTTATGGAGTACATGTGGATGTGTTCACAGATCATAAGAGTCTCCAGTACGTGTTCACGCAGAGGGAGCTGAATCTACGACAACGCAGATGGTTGGAACTGCTGAAGGATTATGACATGAATGTGCACTATCATCCAGGTAAGGCTAATGTTGTGGCTGATGCTTTGAGCAGGATGAGCATGGGGAGTACAGCCCACGTTGAGGATGAGAAGAAGGAGCTAGTGAAAGAGGTACACAGACTGGCCAGACTGGGTGTGCGGTTGGTTGACTCTACTAGTGGAGGTGTTTCAGTTCACCCTAGTTCTGAATCATCCCTGATAGTGGAAGTCAAGAAGGGTCAGCATCTTGATCCGGTGTTGATGGAGATGAAGGACTCAGTGTTGTTAAAAATGAATGAGTCTTTTGCTTTGGGAGATGATGGCATACTTAGATACCAGAACCGGTTGTGCGTACCAGATGTAGATGATTTACGGACCAAGATTGTTACAGAGGCCCATGGGTCCAGATATTCCATACATCCAGGTTCCACAAAAATGTATCATGATCTTAAGCAGATTTATTGGTGGGATGGCATGAAGAGGGATATTGCAGACTGTGTGGCTAAGTGTCCTAATTGTCAGCAGGTTAAGGCAGAGCATCTTAAGCCTGGTGGTCTGACTCAGATCATTGAGGTTCCGACTTGGAAATGGGAGGCCATTAATATGGACTTCGTAGTTGGTCTTCCGAGGACTAGGAGGCAGCATGACTCTATATGGGTTGTTGTGGACAGATTGACTAAGTCTGCCCACTTTATCCCAGTGAAGTCTACTTACAGGGCCGAGGATTACGCGAGACTTTACATTGATGAGATTGTGAGATGGCATGGGATCCCTTTGTCTATTATTTCAGATAGAGGAGCTCAGTTTACTTCACATTTTTGGAGATCTTTCCAGAAAAGCTTAGGCACGCAGGTGAAACTTAGCACTGCCTTTCATCCTCAGACAGATGGGCAGGCAGAGCGCACTATTCAGACATTGGAGGACATGTTAAGGGCGTGTGTGATCGACTTTAGAGGTAATTGGGATGACCATCTACCTTTGATAGAGTTCTCGTATAATAATAGCTATCACTCCAGCATTGGGATGACACCGTTTGAGGCATTGTATGGTAGGAGGTGTAGATCTCCAGTTGGGTGGTTCGAGGTTGGAGAGTCATCTATTTTGGGTCCAGAGATCATTCATGAGGCCTTGGAGAAAGTTAGACTGATTAGGGACAGGTTGTCTACTGCTTACAGCCGACAAAAATCATATGCAGACAACAGAAAACGACCCTTAGAATTTAACGTTGGTGACCAGGTCTACTTGAAGATATCTCCTATGAAAGGGGTGATGAGATTTGGTAGAAAAGGGAAGCTTAGTCCGAGATATGTGGGGCCATATGAGATCCTACAACGCGTGGGTGAGGTGGCCTATGAGTTAGCATTGCCTGCGGAGCTAGCTTCTGTTCATCCAGTCTTTCATGTCTCTATGTTGAAGAAGTGCCTAGGTGATCCAGCATCAATCCTACCTGTAGAAGGTTTGGGGGTTGGTGAAGACTTGTCCTATGAGGAAATACCTGTTGAGATCTTAGACAGACAGGTCAAGCGGCTAAGGAACAAGGAGATTGCCACAGTGAAGGTATTATGGAGAAACCATCTTGTTGAGGGTGCTACGTGGGAGGCCGAGGCCGACATGAGATCCCGATATCCACATCTTTTCAACTCTTGGGGTTAGGCTTCCTACTCATAAGACTATAGTTCCTTATCTCTTCGTATTTGTTGCTATTGGCTGATTGTACATAGCAATTAAGTTATGATCTGATTGGCATTATGAGGTGTAATGGTAGTGTCATTCGGGGACGAATGTTCCTAAGGGGGGGATAATGTAACGATTCAAAAATTTTTTTTTATATAAATAAGAATAAATAAGTATTTAAAGGGCGTAATTGTCCTTTCACGTTTTAAATGAATAAATAAATAAATAAATCAAAAACAGATTTGTATTTATTTATTATTTGACTGATTTTTGAATTAGTTTCCTAATCCAAATAGTCCTCTCTCTCTCACGCTCCTTAACTCTCTTTCTCACGTTCTCCATCTTCATCACATTATTTCTGCCAAAAATATCAACAGTTTTCATGCTTGAAAAACTCACAAAAAATTTTCAAGTAAAAGAAAATAAGTAATCAAAACGTCAAGGCTAAGAGAGGTTCGTCGAGAGAGGTGTGCGTTGAAGTGAATTGGGAGTGGTTTGGAGGAGTTTTCCGGGCAGCAACATTAAAGTTTGAACATCGATTAAGGTATGGGTTTCTTCTCTCTTGGCTCCTTTCCCAAGAGGCCCCTTACGATTCAAGTTATTTATCTCGAAACTAAGGCTGTTTCCCGTTGCATGCCCCTGTCACTAGCTCCCAATGAATTTTAGGTTGGGTATGATTGCTGGTAGATTTAGGTGTATATTATGTTTTCGCGATGAATATGATTATGTTTGTGTACTTGGAATCGTATGAAAGGCAACCATGTTTTTCTTGAAATTATGTGTAAGTATGTTACAGTGAATGAGGTTCTTTATGTAATGCTCCAAAAGTTTAATGTAATATGATTGTATATTTTTCGTGAATAAAATGGGGTAAGACGTGAAGTTCATATGAAATGTTAGGTGGCTTGATTGAGGGAGTAATTCTTGGTTAGACGAATCTATAAAAAAAAAATATAATGTGTAATTAAAACATTATGAATGAACCATGAAATTTCCCTAAGAATTAATGTTAAACTTGATGAAAAAGTGAAGAAAAATCGTAGAATAAATTTCCAGAACTTGAAAACAGACTTTAAAAGAATCTGGAAATTTTTTGAACATCAAAAGAATTAAAAAAAAAAGTTTTGAGGCCTGCAGGGATCGAACCCAGGACCTCCCTGCAGCATGCCTTAATTAAAAAAAAAAATGGGGCTGGCAGGGATCGAACTCGCGACCCCAGCCACGCGCAAAAAAAAAAAAAAAAGATTTAAAAGGGAATGCTGGGGGCGGGGATCGAACCCACGACCCCCAGTTCGCGAAAAAAAAAAAGGAATAAAAAGGGATGTGAGGCGTGGGGATCGAACCCACGACCTCAGAGTTGAAGGGAGGGGTACAAATATTAAGGAAATAAAGGTGAGGCTGTGGGGGTTCGAACCCACCACCTCACAGCCTCCATTTCCAGCGAAAATAAGAGAAAAATAAAGGGGGCTGTGGGGGTTCGAACCCACAACCTCCCTATTCAAGCGAATGTAATTAAAAATAATAATAATAATAAATTAAAATTCTAATTAAAGTTGAAAAAAATTAATTCTCTTATGTAAACATTGAGATTAAATTTAGAATTTTGATTAAAAATAGAATACTAATTCTTTTATGTAAATATTGAGATTTAAATTAGAATTCTAATTAAATTAGGAAATTATTCTTTCATGTAAATGATTGAAATTTAATTTAGAATTCTAATTAAAATAGAAAATGTATTATGTCACGAAAATGTTGAGATTTAATTTAGAGTTCTAAATTTATGAATATTAGAACTAAAATCAATGAAAAATATAAATGATGTCCAAATAATTCAAGATTTGGGTTCTCGTGCCCAAACCTCCGTATTGATACATAAGTCATACGTGAGTAAAATATTCAAGAATAATGTAATCTACTTTGATCAAAAATCAAGATCTTGGTATATATACAAGATACATAAGTCTTGTAATACATAATCTTAGGAAAATAAGAATCACTTAACGAACTATAAACGAAGCCCCATGGCTTGTATGTATAGACACATAAGTTTAACATACGTTCAAAAAAATAAGTGAACCTAAGATGTACGTAATGAAATGAAGAATGTGGTGACAATCATGATGTGAGGCTAATGTATATGGAGAGAGCAATCTCAAACGAGCCTAAGTAAATGTTACCAATACGTATTCATCAATGAGGGTGTAAGATAATGAAGAGACCAGTCTCTATAAATACTTTAATGAAAAATATTGAGTTTAAAACACTAAATACTAATAATGAGATGAGAAATCATCTATTGAGCTATGATGCCCTCATACTAGAAGACAACTTCCATGATGTATGAGTTGGATGTAATGGAACTTTATACTGAGCACCGATAGGCTAGCTATGAGCGGTGATGCCTTCTTTCGGGAAGGGCGGAGGTTCACGTAACTCTCATGAGATGAGACTGTCCGGCTTGCCGGGTATGGGTCTCCATACATCTCCTAGTCTTTGAACCTATATTGCCACTATAGGGATCTGGCGGGGTTAAATTCCCATATACGCTAGCATGTTATTGAATCGCTTTGGCCGGTGATTCCACCTCTTTTCGGTGTGGGGAAGACACTGGATTTCATGATGCTCACATGATCTATGTCGGTTAAAGTTAAAGTTCCCAATGAATGAATGAGGCCAGCCTCAAATGAATCATATAAAGAAATGAATGATACCGAAGGTGTTAGGATAGGATAATCAAGAGGTGAGCTAGATTTAGGTAATGACATTAGGTCATTCCTGATCATTGCACAGCAAACCCGATGAAAGTCTTAAACTACATCCTAGGTATAGCTGGTGTTCGCACTGGCCTATGAATGAATTGAAATGAAACACGAACGAATGAACGAAGCAGGCTCTGTGTTTGCTGAAGAAGGCTCCCTAGTTGAGGTCCCATATGTTGAGCCCTCATTTTGGGAAGTCTTAAGGTTAAGTCTATGATAGTAAGGTCTCATGGTATATGAATGAACAATATGAAAGAAACTATGTGCTATATGTTATGTGTTATATGAAGATATTATGTGTTGTGTGCCATACAATAACTATAATGATGCATGTCACTCTCGTGGCATAACCTTCCTAATCTCATTTTAGCAAGTCCACCGACTTGACTTCCAAAAATCATGTTGTTAGGAAAGAGCTATTCTTTCTCATGCATGTCCCTGGTGTGTGCTTGCATATACCCATACTTAGTACAAGTGTGTACTAATTCCATACAAACATCTACTTTTAGGTGCAGGCACAGGTGTACGGTAGAGCTACAAGTTCTTTGTTGCAGCTATCTGGACGTCAGCATTCATCCGGAGTTTGGTAGGTCCTTATGCCTTCGAGGATGCTACTGTTTTACATTCTAGCGTAGTTTTAGAGTTGAGCTAGTGGGGCATGTTCCACTAGCGTTTCTTTCCTGTTTTGGTTCAGACTTTGTATTGGTGCTATTTTGGCCGATATACAATTAATATTTAATGAATTATTTCTTTCAGTTGCTTATCTCTTAAAGGTTAGATGGTTGATGATGAACGATTACGAAATGTTAAGAATGTTCAGCAAGTATGATTAAAGAATCAAAAATTCCAAATTTTCCGCTAAAATTAATCTATGTAAAGTAAGAATGACGTAAGTAGGCTTGTCTGCGACCTCTGAGAGGTCAACGACGCCGGTCTCGTCTGGGGTCTAGATTCCGGTCGTGACACAATGGTTCTTCCATCTTCAGACGACACTGAGACGCTGTTATAGGTTGTTCTCCCACTGTCGTCGCTGTGGAAACATATCAAGCTGCTGCTGCGATTGGTTCGATGGTGATGAATGTTGATGAAGCGGCGGGAGAGGATCAAGTCATGCCAGGACCAACACACACTTTGAAAACGCAAAAGTGACTTCACTGGTAATGCTAACAGAATAGACATTACAAAGTCTCCTCCAACAACATTAGTAATGTTCATGGCTTCAAATATAGCTTCAAAACCATCATTATCCTCTTCTCTATCCCCTGCAATGAACTGAGTCTATTTATTTCTTATAACGAAATTGATTTTTGTTCGTCGACCTGATTAGCGTTAGGTTTTCGATCAAGATACATAAACAGCCCAATAGTAAAAGACAATGATCTAATCTATGAGTATTAATAAGGGTGAATAATGGATTACTTACCTGAGTTGAAAACTGGGCACCATATTCCAGCACCTTCATTCATCCTGTATATACTTCAAAGTTTGCAATTGTAGGTAGGAACCCTAATAAATAAAGGGATCTCTATTTACCTACTACTACTACTACTATTATTATTATTATTATAATAATAATAATAATAAAGAAATTGAAAATACAACAATGTTTTACCAAGTCTTTTTATTCTGTTATTACTGAATATTCTAAATAGTCAAAAACATTTTATATTAAGCAAAAAAGGGTGTCTTATTCCAATTTATTTATCAATTTTATCATTATAAACACAATACTACTATTTTTCGATATTATTACACAAATTCTTTAGTTGGATTTTATTATTGTAACTTTATATTATATAAAAAATTTAAAACTCACTTTTGAATTACACAAAAAAAATATTATCATTATTCAATATCCTCCCTCAACCAATCAACAACTCAATTCTAATAACTATTACATTGCTTCTTAAATTGAATCAACGTAAAATTAGCCTCTCGAATGGTGATGATATGGTTGAAGATTAAATTCTACGTATGACAATGGATTCGTTAGTAATCTCTGTGCTAACACTCTGCTGTGTCAATAATTCAACTTGTTGGTGAGCTAAACTGTGATACTACTAATCTTGAATCTTAATAGGATAAGGGAGTAGACCTACAACGTACTTCACAATAATTTCGCTCTCACAAAGTATGTATATATACCGATAAGCAAAGATAAACGGATCAATATAAAGTTTGGAAAAATGACTGAACTACAGAAAACAGTTCAAAACAAGGTCATAAAGCTAATTTCACTTGGACGATTTACTACTACTTCCACCGAGAGCAGCCGGGAGACTGACAATCATACGGAGTAATTTTACCACTTCTTCCGACGTGGGCCGGGTTACTCCCCCTTGGGCTAAACATTTAAATGCCAATTCGCTTAAATTTCTTGCAACGATCATCGTACATTTACCCGTCTTCAAGAAATCCAGATGGACAACATGAGAATTCTGCTTATTGAGTTTGAGTGCCTGCTCTACAAATTCCGAGAAATAGCGACACGAATAAGAATCAATATCAAAGTGCATAATTCCCCTCTCCTTTGGCCCAGTGACTGTGAGCTTCTTTCACCTTCATCAGCACTTGGAGCATCAGAAAACCCAGACAGTAAGAGTCATAGTGAAGGACATGGTCTTGATGTCCTGAGAAAATGAACAGCTTATTAAAAAATTGAAGTTGTATAGAATGAAACTGAATTCTGAAAGAAAGAATGAAAATATTTTTATCAATACCTGAGAAGAGCAGGTCTTCCTGATTGAATTTTTGAGATACACTTAAACCATCTCCAAACATCTTCATTAGCCCAAAACCTGTCACTACAGGGTTCCAGTTATCATCCAACAATATGTCTGCCGGCTTCAAGCCCCTGCATACGACTTGACCCCTATGCAACACCCTGAGTGCCTCAGCAACTTTCACGATAACATTTAAAGCTCTCTCCCAATCTAAAACTGTAAAATGGGACAGATTTAGAGAGAAAAAATTCAATATGAAAAACAAACCCAACTTATTGTATTAATTATCTGTGTACAATAGTCTCAACACAGACAACTTTTGATGGACTCTTAATATTATAATCAAGAGTGTGATCTAATTAATTACTAAATGCAATTGGAATATGATACGGAAAAAAACATGAAAGTGAGTCTGTTGAAAACATGTGGATTTAAATATCAAGTTATCAATTAATTTGCATTTAATAACTCAGTTTACACAGTCAATATGTAATATTAAAATGTATTTACCTTCAATGCTTTTCTGGAGATCTCCCCTCTCATAGAAGGGATAAACCAGGTATAAACCTCGATTGGTGCGGCAAACACCGAACAATTTGATGACACCCTCGTGTTTTATATCTGATAGTATCATAATCTCAGTCTAAAAAAAGATAGACTAATTAGTTTATGTAAAGATAGAAGAGTATAAACAACACAGTAGAATTCAGGATTACCTTCCATTGAATATAATTCTCATCATTACAAAACTCTTCTTCTTTGCAGAAATAATTTCCTACTTTGACAGCAATTCTTTCCCCATTCAAATCACTAGATAGTCCAGATAATCCTTCAATCATTCCTTCATACACCGTTCCCCAGCTACCTATTCCTACCACACTTCTGGCAGAAATGAATGAATTGATCTGTTTGATTGTGAACTTCACCAACTTCCTCTTCAATACTAGATAATTGATTTCACTCTCCAGTTTAAGATCCTTTTCCTACAAAAAATTATTAAGATTATTTTAATCGATCGACAAAAAAATGCTAGCTACACCTCCCAGCTTCTATCAACAATTTTGCAATTCTATGGGTCGATTGATAATGTGTATAAAAAATTAAGACCACACCTCCCCAGCTTCTGCCTTGATCACGTGCGATTGCATAGGTCCAAATTCTTCTGGGTTTGATACTGCAAGTTATATATACTAGTATGAAAGATCATAAAGCAGGCAATTGTTCAACATTTTGCAGAAGAAAATTCAACTGGATGCACGGGAAAAAAGATTTTGCAGAAGTAAATCGCACCACTTAACAAGAATCCAGCAGAAATGATATTCCTATGGTATAATAATAGAAGTAAAGCAATGCTAGTTGTAACACAAATAAACAAATACAGAAGAATATTCAACTGGAAAAAAGATTTTGCAGAAGAAAATTAGTTTAATAATAATCCAGAAATTCAAATTAATCGAGCAGAAAACTGTCAAACTGGTAGCTACTATATAAGTCTTGGTACAAATAGCCCTAATAATAAAAGTAAAGCAATGCAAGTGGTAACGCAAATAAACAAATACAGAAATAATTAGACATGTGCAGAGTATAGAAGTAAATTTACCACTAGAAACTGCCGCTTCATCTGCCTGCGGCTGCGTAGAAGATGAAAGTCCACTGCCAGCGACCTGAGACGTTGAAGGAGCACTTTCTCCATCTACCGTAGAAGACGAAAGTCCACCGCCGGACATTGAAAGACTAGACGGAAGTCCACTGCCGGCGAACTGAGACGTTGAAGGAGTACTCTGTACCTCTGCCATAGAAGACGAAAGTCCACAGCCGGCGACCTGAGGAGTAGTCTCTACATCAGCCGTAGAAGACGAAAGTCCACTAACGGTGGTGCCTAGGAGAGCTGGAAATGACGGCACCGGAGGAGTCGAGGAGGAGATGGGTTGCACCGGCGTACCATCGTCGGAGGCGGAGGGCGATCCCACGTTTTCCATTGATTTTCGCTCTATTTTCACGTACTGTTACTACTCCATCAGTAGTACTGTGCTGTATTTATAGTTTCGCAAAAACAGAAACCGTTTTATTTAGAAGCAAACAGATTGGAAATAAAGAATAAAAAATCATTTTTGATAAAACCAAAACTGGGTTAAAAAACAGAAAGAATAAAAAATCATTTTTATTTACTCATACCGATTTTCTGTGCTATTTTGTTTTAAAAAAAGAAATTTAATGACTTTCATTATACTTGTAATTAATTTTAAGTCACATAATTAGTTAGTTAGAACTCTGTTAAGTTGTTACACAATTGGAATATACAATCATTTTACAATTATAAAGCTGCACATAAATTCTTCTTTTAATAATTTGTTACTTCCCTTAATTGTTACTTGCGTTCTTAATTTCATCACCGTATAAGAGATTTTTTTAAAATTATTTTAATATATTCATTTTACAAATGACCAAAGAAATTTTAATTTCTTTAATCATCCGTCTAACTTTAATCAATAATAATAATGTAGAGATATAGTAGCATTCAATAACTTAACTTTAATGTTATGAAAATAAGGGTTTGTAAAGGACCAGTTATGGTAAAATTGCATCTATTTTTTTTATATCTAAGTTTAGTGATTATGGAGTTTGATTCTTATTTTGAGATTCAAATCAAAGAGAAAATGTAGGTTTATAAATCCGCTCGCATTTCTTTGTTTTTAGTTTTTATTTACAAATTAGGACTATGTTAAAGTAATGTAAAAACTAAATTGTTACTTTACATCAAGCGAGTAAGCATCATATGAATTTGTGGGTTTAAAGTACCCGTTTTGAACATATTGAGGAAACTAGATGAAATGGAAATTACAATCTGTAAAAAATAAGTAAAAAATGTATTCTAGGTCATAAACAAACTTTTTATTCTATGATATAATAAATACGTTTGAGAGTATTTTTAGATCAAAAGATTGAAGGAGGAGTATCTTGGATCCAAAAACAAAAGTGGGGGGTTATTTTAGACCAAAAGGTGAAAGGAGGATATCTTTGAACCATTTCCAATAGGTTATGGGATATTCTTAGGCCTTTTCCCGAAAACAAGTAATCTGGAATAACGAAATACTAGTAAATAAGGAATGAAGAAGCTGTGAAGTAAAAGTAGAATAATGTTTTCTGTGCATAAATCTGAAACATATTTGTACACTGTTGCTCAATCAATATGAAAAAGAATTGCTAAGCTGCAGAATCCATTTTCACATTACACAGCTTTTCCAATGGTATTATGACATCCCTTTTTTAAAAGAGCAACCGAGTAGCAACTCCAGTAGGGCTTCTCTTACTAGTTACAATGAGCGGACTATCAGGGCTCACAGACCCACTTAAACTTCCAACTGACATAGGACTTAATTTTGCTGGTGTACCAAAGTTGTCTGACTGCACCTGTTTTCCTGTGCTGAAGCTACTAACAATAACCTGCACCATAATTGGATTTCAATATGCTGATGGAAGTAGAGCTAATTCAGACACTATCTTTGAAAATTTTCTATGTCAAACCTGAACATCAGTTGCTGCTGTAAAGAGCCCATCCACATTGCCTCCCCAAACATCACCATCTTCTTCATTACCAAGTATCGCAGTCAAGCCACCTTCTCTGCTGTGTCGACCACCAGATTCCAAGACAAAGAAGAAACCAGTCAGACTAAGGATGTCGTACACTCCCTGCACCAGTTAAACAACAATTCTTTTGTTATCAGAATGTGATACTATCGAGGCATGTGATGGTACTGAAGTATATCCAGCCAAAAGTGTCAAACATTTGGTCGAGGGGTTACATACTACGACATAAATGATAAAATCTAAGGTAGATCAGCACACGAGGCAAAATACATGATAAACTTGATACATGTCCACACCCACTCTCAAATATAAACATGGAAATACATACACACCTTATATGTTACAGATTGATATGGTCGGCGAAGTGATACACTAGATGTGGAACCATTGGCTGACAGAACACACACTGATTTAGAGGTACTTTCGCAGAATGACATTATTTTGACCAATATATCCTGAGAAGCCAAAAGGCCAGATTAAATAAAGTAAAGAAAGATATTGAGAAAATATTATTTCCTATATAAAGAAACATTATATACTATATTCTCGTTGTTTCTACTGATAAGATAAACAAATACATGCTGATCAAAAGAGAGGTTAATTAAGACCACACCTCCCCAGTTTTTATGTTGATCACGTGTGATTGCATAAATCCAAGAGCGGCTACTTCTGATCCTGCAAGAAGAGTGACTTGAGATTTGGTAGAAAGAACATACCAAGACTGTTTAACTCCAAATTACAAATCATCAGCTATTAAATTTCAAATTCAGATTTGGCGAATAGCATAAGAGAGGGAATGAGACGTTTTCTGTTGAACATCATATCAAAGTATGCTAACAGGGAAATTGGAAGGGCAAAATAAATCTTTAATATTCAATTTCCAAATTGCAATGAAGAAATACACAGTAAAATGAACACCAGAGGAAAGGGTTAAAAAGAACAAGAATGGCTTCTTTATACTAGTATGAAAGCAGGCAATTATTCAACATTTTGCAGAAGAAAACTCAACAAGAATCACACAAATCGAGGACAAATATTCATATGGTATAAAGAATTGTAGCGCTAATAATAAAAGTAAAGCAAGGCTAGTTGTAACACAAATAAACAAATACAGAAATAATTAGACATGTGTAGAGTACAGAAGTTCACTTCATATAAATTTACCCAAATCAACGCTTTGCTGCTTATTCCCAGTAGAAACCGCCGTTTCATCTGCCTGCAGCTGCGCAGAAGACGAAAGTCCACCGCCGGCGACCTGAGACGGTGGAGGAGTAGTCACCCCAGGGTTTGGTCTTCCGCGTTTCCACGATTCAGTTGTACTGACGGAAGGGTCCGGAAATGAAGGGACCAGAGGAGTCGAGGAGGAGATTGGTTGCGCCGGCGTATTATCGTCGGCGGCGGAGGTTGATCCCACGTTTTCCATTGATGCTTTGAACTGATTTTTTTCGCTCTATTTTCACTACTCCATCGGTAGTACTGTGCTCTATTTATAGTTTTCAGAAAACAAAAACCGCTTCATTCAGAATCAAAACAGATTTGGAAATGAATTAATTTAAATCCCATTTTTGAAAAAAACAAAATTGGTCAAAATTGTGTTAAAAACGTAAAGAATAAAAAATCATTTTGTTTTACTCCTAACGATTTTCTGTGCTATTTAGGTAAAAATGTGATCATTTTGTTTTAAATTTTTATTTAGTTACACTTTTATTTCAGTTTATCTAATTTAAATGTAATAAAGAAATAAGTTGATTATTAGTTAGCTAAATATAGTCACATAATTAGTTAAAGTTAAAAGTTTGTTAACTTGTTATGCAAATGTATATTATTTTGTAAAGATCTAGTTCCGTCACCGTATAAGAGATTTGAAAAGAGTTGTATTAGTCTATTTTTATTTTATAATGGCCCATAAATATTAATGTAGAAATATACTAGTAGGAACATTAATGGTAAAATCGTACTGTTCTTTGATTAAATGGAAGAAGAATGACAATTGAAAAAGAAATACATCTAAAACCATTTAAATATACATTGATTTCGTTATTAGAGTAATGTCAATTCAAATAATTAACAAGTGTCTTTTAATATTTCTTTTAGTGATTATAGTCTAGTAGACTAGAGTTATAGATCCTTAGTTTAAGATTCAAATCAAAGAGAAAATACAGGTTTATAAATCAATTTATTTAGCATCTCTTTGTTTTTATTGACCAAGGAAGTTTATCGTGTTCAAAATTCGCTACTCAACCGAACTAGATGGGAGAGTAAAAAGAGATAATATCAAGTATGACGTTCATCTCAAATCTCCTTTTCTTTTCACATGTTTTTTTCCTGTACCTGTTACTATAGAGCATGATAAACTGTATCGTCACGCTTCTGCTCTATCAGGATAAATTTAACCCCTTCATAAAAAAAAGATACGAGAATTTACCTTCAATAATTGAGCGCGACATTTAATGAATAGTAAAAATATTGTTCCTTTAATCCCACTTCCATTTTCCGTTACAATATTTTCATTCAGTCTACTACCAAAAAAGAAAAACAGATACTTACCTTACTATCTTCACAGTAACGGGAAAAGAAAAAGCTACTAGCAGTTATGCATATTTGATTTGTGATCAAATAAGTATCAATCTATGTGTCTTTGATTTACTTGTACTAGTTGAAACTTATAACTCAAGACAAGTGTTCGGTCATAGCACATCTCTCTGATATAAGGTGTACAACAAAATAACATATTTCACTATGACCTCTTCCCAACATATGACTGTACTAACAAAAAGCCGCTGCATATCGACAACAAATACATACGATAAAGATACCTGCACAAGAAGAAACGGCATGTTTCAATGTAATACTAACTTTTCCTACAACTCCTTAGGAGCCTTTTACGTTTCTGTGCAGGTGATTTTTTTGCTTGATCCTCATCCATTGAATGACTTGAATCATTCTCACCCACGTCTGCATAAGAAACCAAGAGCAGAAAATATGAGAAAAAGAAACAACGTGTGTTACCTAACAAGCATTATCTTGTACATGGAATGTCTGCAGACTGAAAGTTAAATCTCGTTACAGTCAAAATTCTCATTACGTTGATCCAGTTAAAACAAGTCTAGTGCAAAAGTAGAGGAAATAAAACCATAAAAAAAATTGCACCCCATTAAAGAGCTGGAATGTTTCTTTGTTTCCAGCCCAGAAAACTGAAACCGTTAACATTAAATATCCTAAATGTTTCCTTTACTTCAAATAACGAATATGGATGTGGACTTTAAGAAAACTAAAATTAATGAACATTATCCATTCCAGATTTTTCACCCTGCAGAACACCTCAACGAACATTGATATCTTGCAATAATGCATCAGGGAGGTTTTTCAAGATCCCACGGCAACTCACAAAACAAGGGATATACAAAATGCTCTACCAGATTCAGATTGAGTTATTCACCACTGCCTTAAGGCCAGCCAATCAAGTGGCTGACAAACTTACTATCTTGAGCTTACCCTCTGGAAATGAGAAGACTTATAACTCTCTTGATAGCCTCACAAGGCAAATGAGAGGTTTACTACAACTGGATAAAAGGAAGATCCCTAGCCTTAGTGTTAGGAAGAAAAACCCTCATGAACTGGTATTTTCATGATATATGTTGATTTGTACATTTTTGTGAAGCTAAATTTTGTAAGGGAACTGCTGAAAGAGATCTTTTATCTCTTAGATATCATAAAAGGGGAATCTGTATAACATTTCTAGTAGAGCCCAGATTTGAGTTTCTGGTACTGAAGTGTAAGCGATTGGGTCTGTCCAATTCCTTAGTCTCTTTTGAGGAGGTTATGCTTCATATACCCCTCACACATGTAGGGGTCTAGACTCTAGCATAACCCCCCAACAAGACAGTGGCTGCAACTAAAAACAAAACACTAATATCATGGGTCAACCCTATAAATAAAACTTAAATGACCATCTAAAATTATATATCCTCAAGCTGCTTCACCTAGACTTCGGAAATTTATCTAATTAAGCAAAAATCACTTCAACATGCACTTCTCACCAGGAAAAAGAGTAGCTAAACTATTATACTGTATACAATGTTACACCCACTGTTTACAGGAAACAGCACTTGCTGCGCTGCAAGTAGCATTTCATTTTCTTTCTTTATTATTTGTTGTTTGTCACACTGCTAAAAACACTGATGGCATAATATAATAACCACTCATCTCTAGCTGCAAACCAGAATAACTAAAGAAGTGAACAATTTCAGTGTCATACTTTTTGATGTCCCCACAGCTTGTCTGGAGAGCTTGCGCTTTATCTCTTCGGGATCTTCAGTGGAACTGTATCCCAGACGCTTGCTGGATATCGTTATCACTCCAGGTTCAACTTCCTGCTCTGATCTCTCGCATTCCCCGTTAAAAGGTTTCATGTAACAGAACCTATAGTAATGTTAAAACAGGATATACAGAACAAAACATTTAGTGAATATGAGGCAAATACTTTTTAACTAATAAACATGATGACAAATTTTTGTACATGAGAAAATGTGAAAAACAACAGCAAAACAAATTAACTATTATAATGACCTAGTGAACAAGTAGAACTTCACTGTGGAATTCAGACAAGAAAGCAAACAATATAGCAAAACTGAACACAAACAAAATAAATATTATCTTGCAATAAATCAGATTTTCTATAAAAGACCACATTCCAACGGAACAACATATTATCTTTGAATTCCATAATGTATGTTCTTGGATGTGCATTACAAGGGGAACATAATTAGGAGATGAGAAAGAGGAGTAATTTTTTCAGAAGTGAAGTAATCTCTATATCAATTTTGTCATGAATCTAAAATTGTGGGTAACTATCAATTTAGGAAATAATACAGTAACATCTGTCAATTAAGTCCAGGGAAGTCAGATAAGACTCTTACCACTGAAGTGGTAAAGTCTTGCTGTTGAAGCCATGGCTCAACATTCTCCACTTTCTACATTTGTCACACTGCACCCACTCGTTGTCAGGTTTGTATACACCACTACCTGGCTTCTGTAAGAAAAGAAAACCCATGTTTAAAATTGGTGAGAATGCCATCTTTGACAAAATGAACCATCAACTCTAAAATCTAAAAAAGCAATAGAATGACTTGAGAGAAATCGGAGAGATCCCTTCTCCCTGCTCAGATCAGCTCAGAAATGCCAGAAAAGCTATATAGTGAGTGTACTGACATTTCAAAAAGGAAATCATACAAAGAAGAGGATTAATGGTACTTTTTTCAATAATATTTCTTGCAAGGCATCAACATGACATGAAAGTAAAGGCGTACTGCTGCCTATGCAGGCAGTAGTTTGGATAATCATACTCACAAATTAGTATCGAAATATTACGCATGAGGCAGAAACATTTGAACACTTTCCTCATGCCTTATTTGTTATCAGATGGACCACATAAAATAATTTCTGTGCTACACGCCTCTTTGTGGGAATGGACAATAAATCACTTCATCAATCTCCAAAAAGGGGAAACCAACAGCGCCATTAGCGATGATTCCTGAACCTGAGGCAAACTTGACTCTAGTACCACTGAACTTTTATTTTTTCTTCGAAGGTTTTATATGCCTTGCTTAACCGAGTTTACTTGCCCTTTCAGATCCAGCTCTGCTAAAGAAATTATTTTGTTTTGGTTGCATGAATATGACCACCATTTTATCCTTCAAATTACTCCCACAGAACTCATATCATTAGTCCTCATTCAAAGTTGATAGGGTGGTTTTAAGTCATTAGATTGCATCCCCGATATTAAACAAGTTATCCCATCAAAACTGAGCAATCAATGATAAAGTTGAAGAGCATACCAGCTTCAAATCCATGGCAAATTACAATAGCCCATAAAGAATAAAATCACGATTGTGATGGGGGAAGGAAGAAGTAGCTACGGCAAATAAAGTTATACTAGGCCAGTGTAGTGAGGAAGTACCAATTCAACTTTATCAACATGTTCATCCAAGTATTTGTCTGATTTCTCACCCAGCCACTTCTCCAATTCAGCATACACTTCACAGTCCTGGAATCCTTGCTTATTGTTGTGCACCCAAACATGACCGTTATCTTCAGCCTGTGCCATGAAACATTATTTTGAAAATGAAAGTGACATGGTATATGTCTTATGTACTTCTTTTATCATAAGGAATGTCTTATAAAAAGTAAACTGAAAGGTTCTTTGTTAAAGCATCACTTTCTTTACAAATATTGTCAGTAAATATTCAGTTCCTTTTCTAATTTTAGTAAGAAAAAACTTTTATTGATACATCAAGACAGCAACTACGTCACAATCCAAACTGTAGATGACCCCAGATCCAGATAAGTTGGTTGTGAGCCACCATAAAAATAGTTAAGTTATGATGAAAACTGACGAATCATAGCCCACATCAACTGGTATAGAATTAAGGATAGTTGATTGATATCAATTAATATACCTCAAGAGGGTGTCAGATACACAAAAGTATTATACTACAAGGATATTTTAGAATCGCAAAATCTACTGAACTATCAAGAAAAAATGGTATTTCCTCTCTACACCAGAAAACATACCATCATAAAATCAAAAAATTCTATAGTAAAACATTGATAGACAAAAATAATCTCGATGTGTTGGTACTTGCAAAACATGTTACTTCTCACATGAATTCATATTATTAGTTTGTTAAGTGATATAGGAGTCTTCCAGCTCATCAAAGATATCTCGTGTTTGATCATCATTAAACTTGAAAGTTTGAACTGTATATGTAATGATTTGATTGCTTTTGGTCCCTTTACTCTGGCCAGTAATTTCTCAAGCCTTCCACCGGCTCAAAGTTTAATCGCTCCAAGTCACCAACAATTACCACAACCAAATCGTCTTCATAATTTCTTACACTCCTCTTTTACTCTTTATCTTACATATTTGGAAACATTATAATGTAAGTCACTGTACTGAACTTCTTTGATACAGAATTGCACGCAACTTGGTTTAGTAAAACTCTGTTTCTCTAGAGACTAAGCAACAACAAGAAATCAAGTGAAATCCCACAAGTGGTGTATGGGGAGGGTAAGGTCTCTAAAACTAAGCAATGGAAATGGGATGTGAGAGTTACATCTAAGAAGAATCAAATTAACTTTAATGCAAAGTTAAATAATTTGGGTATATAAAGTTCATCACAAGTTTCAAGCACTTCATGTGAAAGAGGGCAAATTCTCATATGCACGGATATTGCAAATTTCCCTCATTTTCAATAGTTGAATCAGAACATGCTTTGTAAAAATATCCTAGGGCTTAGGTGTGACCTTTTAAAAAGTTGAAGGGACTCAAAATCTATATTCTAACGAATATACTCACTCAATCATCATTTTAGGGAACACGGCGAAATAATACAACACATTACTATAATCCTTTTATTTATAAAATTGTCTAGGATACAGAATTTTAAAATTGCAATGTTATCGCTATGTAAATTTAAATTGAAACAAAAAACAACATATTGCAAAAACATCATCAACTTGAAAAAAGAAACTGAAAGGAAGAGAATATTCACCATTAGATTTGTGACATCAATAACACCAATGACACCACGACCTCTATCTCCATTATGCATCATACTCCCAACTCTCTTGTAAGCCTTTGAAAGAATAACCATGTCAGCTGCTATATTATAGATTGTCAGCTAGGCAAGTGATTTCCCAGCCAAAAGTAGACATAAATCCTTGTATATTCACCCACTTTGTTGCAAAAATAAAATGATCTTTTTCGTCATTTATTTTCTAGGAATCTAAATGCTAGTATCTGGATCTCCTTGAGTCAATAGAACCTCTTATTGACTTCAATGAATTTGGAGTGAACGCATAGGAATCAAGATATGGATTCAGCAATCTGAATTATTGATATAAGACGGTTCTGTTGTCACAACCATATCCCTCTTCATCATAGACTACAATTTGAACTCAACAAGAGACTAAAACTGGGGAAAGAAAATGAGTAAATAGTCCAATTCATCCTGGAATTTTCCAAGTAACTAACAATCATTCAATATCAAGCCATCTTGACCTTCAAATCAAGTATATGCTGAAATATACGTACAGGAAGGTATATTAAGAGGAGGTGGATAATCAAATGTCAGCTTCAGGAATCCCAAATCCTTACGATCAAGTAATACTGTCTAAATGGAAGTCATATTGTCACCCATCAAGTAATATAGTATAAGAGTACTACTGCATATTTAAGATCATAACACCTTAAAAAGTCACAAGTTCATTTTTTGTAATCAATCATATTTTCGTTTCAGAGAAATGGAAAGCGGAATCAGAATGAGATTATGAACAACTATCAGCAAAAAAGCCAACATCTCCTTTCTGAAACTATGAGGAAGGCAAGAATGAACGTCCAATGCTTACCTCTATTAGACGTCCATGCCAATACAAAAATATTCCACAATTTGCTTCTTCCCATTCCAATTGATTGCAACCCAGAGTAAGCTGAACCGGTTTCCCCATTATAGTACCATTTTCCACAACAGTCCTGTTCAGAGATCTTGCTAATGGTCGACTTTTAACCTATTAGAACATTAAAAAAAGAATCAGTTTCCAATCTTATTAACAGTATAGACAACTGTTACACAAAAACGAAATGTATGTATAAATACCTGTGATTTTTGGACATATATTTTTATACGTGGATCAAGAAAGATCACTTCCAAATAAGATCTAAGTGAGTAGTCCAAAGGAACCTAAAACCAATCAATTGTAACTTAGGAAAATGAAGAGAGAGAGAGAGAGAGAGTGTGGAATATAAGTTATAAAAGATGTCAACCAACCATTTGAGTCATCTGGCCTGGACGAGCTCTGACCCGTTTAGAACGAATGAGAATATCGCCCTGATGGAAGGAGCTCCCACCAGTTATTCCAGACTCCCATTGCAGGCTATAATTGGGTCCCCACTTCTCCAGATTCCAGATATATATATGCGTTCCTGTGCCATCCTTACTGAACAGACCTACTTTTTGACCAATAAAGTACTTATCAAACGGTGAAAATTCCTTAATAGCTTTCAAATTGTGTTTGAACAAAGTCTCATTTTGCTTATCCAGCTCCATAAATTGCCCATATCTGTAGTAGCTTACAATGGGTATCTCCAGATTCTGCAGCATAAGAATGAGCAGATAAGATAAGCACTACTGACGAAAATTACAACCAAAAAAAGAAGTCTAACAAGTTCATCTGGTGAATACATCTTTTCCTTCATTAAGTGTCTGGGAAAGGAAAGCAATTGATCTAGAGTTAGTAGTCTGTGTCAGAACCAATGCATCTTTCCCAAGCTTCATTGCCCCAGTCTGCACAAAGAACATCAATGGAACAGAAACATATCATGTTATCAAAAGCTATCAAGAATCGCAGCTTAAGGTGAAACCTAAAGAATCTCAAGCAAAGGAGATGCATCTATATGCCAGCACTGCATTACAATCCAACATCACTAAAAATGAGGAAGTCATTATCATTACTTACAAGATTCACATTCCCAAGTCCTTACAGTTAACCATGAAGCTTGTTACCAACAAGCACATGGTTTACAAGTCAACGGCATGTATACTTTGTGCAGGATCATGTTTTCGCTTAGCATTCACAAGAATCACAACTTTTTGTATACAGATTGTACGCATGTTGCCATGTTGGTACCACCATATTGCCAAATTATTAATTAAATTAAATTGTATCATTAATTACTGGAGTCGATATGGAGCAAAATTTTTGTTTTCATCTGTTATTTCAATAGAGGCGTGCATTTAGTCTGATAAATCAGTTTTAGTTAATTCACTCAAATTAGAAAAGTTTTTTGCCATATAACTGTAAAAATGAATTGTCATATTCCTTTGTTTAATTGAGAGGAGCTTGTTCCTCTGAACGATTCTTACTTAGGCCGCTTCAGTTTGCACTAAAAATAGCTCAGACTTTAGACCATTATGTGCATTTGTTTACATTAAGATTAAGATTTAAACACTTGATTTTTTTTATTTTTTTTAATGACAAGGGAAACCCGCAGCCGCTACCCTTTGGGCGCGAATAGGGTAGAACCCCCCGCTCCTATGTAATAGCTCGTAAACCACATAGGAGAAGTTACCCGCAGTAGGCAAGCCTGGTGAGACGAGCTCGACCCAGAAGGCAAACCCCTTGATTTCGCTGGCAAGGGGTTTCAAACTTGAGACCTCCAACACGGAAGTCCCAAACTCAAACCACTGGGCAACCCCGAAGGGTGATTTAAACAATTTATTGGTCTGAATAGGTCTTAATCATTAAGATCTTGAACAAAATCTTAATATAATTAAGAGGTATTTTGTGTAAATCATTTTCACTATATTCCGTACACAATCACCAGCCTTTGAGCTGGACAAGATGAGAAGTGAGGTAGATGGTTTGGGCATGTGAAGAAAAGAAGCACATATGCTCTAGTGAGGGAAGTGTGTGAGGTTGGTGGTGATAGGTTTGAGGGGTAGAGGTAGACAGAGAAGAAACTGGAGAGGTGATTAGGTAGGACATGATGCACCTTCGGCTTACCTAGGATATGACTTTAGATACAAAAAGTGGGAACAAAACCATGATGACAACAGATAGGGACTTTGAGAGTTTCACATCTTGTGCATGCAGATATTAATGTACCTTAAAACCAATTCCAAATCTCCCAATACGATTAGGGTCATCTGCATCAGGTTGCTTGTGTCCAAATGATACCATCTGAAGCATCTCCTGATGGTTCATTCCACACCCATCGTCTATAATGCATAGCATAGGAATTTCTCTGCCAACCACTCTTGAATATATGATGTCAATAGAAATTTCCAACCTGTCAAATATCCAATCAAAGCAACGTGAAATGAGAAACTATGCAACTTTAGTGCACAACCAAAAAACTGGTAACCTCTGCCTTCCCCCACTCCCCACCTTTCTAGCCCAGCTAGAAGAGAGAACTGCAAGCAAAGTAGAATGATCAAGTAGAAGGAAAAGGGGAGTACACAAACAAGAAGTTTTTTTCTAAAAAATCATGGTAACAGTACAAAAAGGGAAAGGCAATTAAAATAAGGAAGCCAGTAAAGAATCATTGACCAGGAAAGTGACTTGTCTACCTACTTAGTTGCTTTGGCGTCTCTAGAATTGTCCACAAACTCCGCGATTGCTCCAAAACTCCAACCAGAATGGGTATGACCTAGAGTTTTCAAATAACTAGGATTTGCATGCACAAAATTACTCTCCAGGGAGATATTCTGTACATTTGTTTTTTCAGGCCTTCCACTAACTTTGGCTGACAAATCACAAGTTTGGGCACCTATAACAGCCTCTTCATTGCAGGGAGAACAAGCATCCTCAATCACATGAGAAGTTGATCCAGAGGCCTTACCTACAGGACATTCACTTGGTTTTTCCCTCTCCCGGTAACAAGCAAATGTATAATTGAATGGCGAGCCTTCTTTGGGAGGAAGTATGTAAAATTGAAAGTGCTCATGTTCTCCAATAGCGACCTTCAATAGGAAAGCAATACAAAGATATGTATTGGATAGATAAATAGAATTTTCAAGTAAAATGAACACCTAAAAATAGTAAGTAGGAAACAAACATTAACTGCACTTTTTTCTTTTTCTTTTTTTTTTTTTTTGGGGGGGGGGGGGGGCGCAAATAATCAATGCAATAAGGTATCAGGATTCTAACAGGTTACCTTTTTGTATTTCTGAAGAAAACCAAGGAATGCATGCCACTCCTTTTCCTGATGAGAATTTTCTGGAGAACGGCGTAACAAGCAGCGGGATAACTCAGAGAGGAAGTCAAATTTGTCTTGTCGGAGAATGTGTTTAATATTCCAAATAGAAGGCCTGCATTTCAGATTAGTGCACATTATCATTTGCATCAATCGAGCATTTAAGTGAGGGAGGGTAGAAAGCCTCAGGACGAGTAATGCATTACACAGTCGATAACTTTAAATCTTCAAAAGAACAACCAATGATTTAGATTTAAGTCAAGAAAAGAAATAAGATCAGTTAAGCCTTGTTACTGTAGAACATGAAAGTAATCAATCAGAAATCAAGTTTCTGCTTTTAACACAACTTATCATGATAACACTCATGTGTCACCACGAAACAATCTTTTCTCAATTTTTTGAATGGATACATCATTTTCATAATTATTTTGATGGATATATGGTACCTTACTGCATACTTG
The DNA here is from genome assembly GCF_036512215.1 of Solanum lycopersicum. Taxonomy (NCBI): domain Eukaryota; kingdom Viridiplantae; phylum Streptophyta; class Magnoliopsida; order Solanales; family Solanaceae; genus Solanum; species Solanum lycopersicum. The sequence goes on along the minus strand of NC_090801.1, from coordinate 62,200,895 downwards.
AATTGGATAAACAGGTTGTATTTAAATTGCATCAAAGTTTACAAGGGAAAAGTGACTAAAACCTCTCCACATGCTTTTGCTTAATGTATGCATCATTTTGCAGAGGAAGAAACATTAGACCATTTGGAGATAGGACTGTATAGATAATTGAATTGCATGGCACAGAAGATGGTCAAGAATATGATGACATGGTAGTAGCAGAAGAAAGAGAAAGAGTAATTTGAGGAATCTGCAGCATCACTTAGTTTTAGAACTGGATCATGCAGTAGATATTAGGAAAGAAAAGATTAAACTAACAAAGGTGAAAAGCAAAGAAGAAATTCTGTTGCCAACAAATTCGAAATCTATTTTTTTAATAATCATAGAGAAAGAAAAAAAACATGTTTGCCAGTGACAAATAACTCTACCTCAACAATAACTACCTACCATCGGAAAGTGGAACAAGAAATTACTTTAATATTGGAATGAAAAGCTCGATGTATGCCATATAGAGAAAAATGCTTCAAGAAGGAACTTCCAAGTTTTCCATTGAACAAACTGCTGAATTTTCTTTTTTGATGAAAGAAAAGAAAATAGAAGTTGATTCATGACTAAAACTGGAAACTTATACTAGCAGATAAACATCACATCAGCACATGATGTACCATAAAAGTCAACATGACTTAGTAAGAAAATATGCATGAGCTATTCAGAAGGTGAAACTAAAGCAGAAGTGCAGGGAAAGCTGGCATTGCATACGTATTGGCAGGTGGATTGAGACACTGTGTTGAGCATATGATTTTCCCATCCTTTTTCACCATTACATACTGTTTGAAGCGATCTACAAAAATAATTTTAGTCAGATAGACACTGGGAAAAAAAGTAAATGAAATAATAGGTAGTATTTTTCTCAACAATATATTTCAAGGGAAAAAAGAGGAAACAAAAGGGAGGAATTTGGTAATAAACTGCTCTTTAAATATAAAGAATCAACGAGCCCAGTTTAAATTTCCAACGTATTGATGACCAAAGCAATATTGAATATCACATGATCATTTATTTCTTTTATAAATAACATCATCAGTGGCTCTCAGCACTAAGTACTGGTACACAAAATACATCCATGATTTCTCCTGACCATGCAAAAAATAACATATAACATGATAGCCGATGACAGCTCAAAAATTATAACAAGAGAACAGATTATCGAATTAATTTCTTCCCTTTTGGATTGACAAAAAAGATTTTACCTTCGAATGATAACTCGTCCTCCGCGCCAAGATCTCCCATCATAAAACCTAGAATAACATACCATGTAGCAACCATAAGGGCATTGATTTTCAGGAAAAAAGATTTCAAGCCTGATACGTTCAAACATTCATAATATCATAAAAGGCAAACTGAAGTAACTCTACAAGTACACTGTATAGCTACTTTATGTAGATGCAGAAGAGATAAGCAAATATAAAGCACAAACTAGATTACAGAATTGCTCATGTTCAGACTTCAGAATTCACAATAGTATCTCAATACCAAAGAGAGCTCCCTAACTTGGAATTGACCACTTAAATAGGTGAATAATTTGCTCCTTTCATTTCTCACGTGCATTCTTTTTCTATGATGTTGCTCAGTGTCCCAGAATATGAGGTGGAACCACTCAATATTTGACTTATTTTGTTTCAACTTGTTCTTTAAAGTGACCAGACTTAGATCAGACAGGGATAAATTTGCTAGTTTTCCACTTTTCAATGCCTTAATATTAGATGATAGATGGCTTTAGAATAGAGAACTAGATTTGATTCGGTTATGTCCGATCAGGAAAAAATTATTTTATGCATTTGTTCCAAAACAAAGAACCAATTAGAAGGGTGAGCCACCAAGTAAGCAAGCAAAAGGGGCACCTGAAGAAGCTAAACAAGGAACGGGCGTTATTTTTGTCAATTCCAACTAAGAAGATGCTGTTTCATTTTTTTTTTAAAATCTCTGGTGACTAAGGCAAAGTAGAGTTGTGGATCAAGTGATCAACCAAAAACAGAAGAATTCATTCTAAAGAAACGACACTAAAATCAAATTATAAAGCTCCTATATTACCAGGGAACAGATAAAATATCTCCCTAACAACGGAAGTGAGTTCTTATAGAACAAAGATTGGAAGTGTAAGACCCGGGATCCAGACTTGGTAAGGAGGAAGAAAACTTTTGGCTGACGCATATACAGCAGGTGAAAACATATAATTCAACAGATTGGCATTCCAGTGTTCAATGACATTTTTTCCCAAAAAAGAATCAACGAGAATGTATGCCTAAATTATGGTTTAACAAAGGGTTTTCAAACAAAAAAATTATGTTGCACAAGGAAGTATGACATTATACCTGAATAAAAAATTTAACTAGAAAATATAATTATAATGAGTTCATCCGGCAAATAAAACAAATTCAAACATAATAGACTTGATTTTACGGTAGACAAAATTATAGACTATTAAAATGTGGCTTTGGCTTGAGAAGAAATAAAAATTAGTTCACTTTTGGGTGAATGTAAATGTTTTAAATCGGAGGAACAACGACTCCGGTTAAAGATTTATCACAAGATGAAACAAGAAAAAGTAAGGAAGAGAAGGGGTCTATAGAAATTGGGAGGCAGGTGGCAGCCACCTCTGTACAGAACAAGATTTATTTTTGGGTGTGTGTGTTTTGAGTGGAGGATTATGTATGGACATCTTCATCCTTGGAATTCCTCCAACTTTTATATCAAAGCTACTGCAACCCCAAAGAACTGTACCCCTTTGTGAGACTACAAAACTTAATACAGCAATATTAGCTACAAAATATGGACAAATACATTGCCAAAAAGTGGAAAGTGACGGTCAGACATAGTAAGCTTGAAATTTTTCATGAGGTGGTCAGCAATAATAAACCAAACTGTCAAACAATAAATGCACATCACAAGATATGTAGTACAATTATTCCACCAAATAACAATAAATACTCAAAGCTCGATTTTTTAAGTCCAAAATTCCATCTTTAGTCCTGTAGGAATGCTGCTTGTTTCTTAGGTTTAACAATGCAAAACTTATCCGTGAACCAAACTTCCAAAAATTAACAAAAAGATAAGTGATTTTTTGATACAGGGGAAAAGTTGAAAGTTACACAAACTGAAAAATAAACACAACGTTACCATCATCAAACTCTTCCAACACAAACCTTACACCGTACATTGTAAAACCTACTTCAACAAAGCAAGTCACAGAATCCACACTATTTTTCTTCCCGTTTCAACCGAAGTCAAAACCCTAGTAAACAAATTGGACTATCCAAAGAAAAAACTATTTTCATGTGTTTGAGTAACGATATTCACTTACTGAGGAAACGACGGGCATTACGGAGTATGAGGCACTTACCGGCGGTCGATTTTACGTCGGAATATTGGCCAAACGGCAGAAGGGAATGTGTATTGATCGACTCAGACACGCATGCAACGGACGGAGGAGTTGATGGAATATGAAAAGGCTAAACTTTATAATGTTTTGTTTTGCGAAAATAGCAAAAAAAAAAATCATTATTAAAAATAATAAATATCCTACATTCTTCAAATGTAAGAATATCTTTGCACGAATAACAGCATCTCTAGGTACATTTTTTCAACATATAGAGAATTATTGAGAAAATTATATAAATGGATCATAAAATTTAAAGAAATTACAAGTTTATATTTAAATTAAAAGTATTTTTTGAAATATTCATTCTCTTATAAGTAATTATAATTCATACCCTCATTCATATCATATACTATATTGATATTACTTATTAGTTAATGATACTATAAGAGTGTGTATATTATATATAGGAGTGTTGTTCTGCTATCATAAAGATTTCTTGTTCAGACTTTACTCATTATTCAGTGATACTATAAGAGTTTATATATAATTTTTGCGAAATTATCAGCCTTAGAGATGTATACATACGTGTATATATATATATATATATATATATATATATATATATATATATATCGATTTAATATCAATTTAACGAAATTATCAACCTTAATGATAGCAATATAATATATGATACTGATTTAGTATCGATAAGAGAAATTAATAAGGAAATATATGGTGTAATTATTTAGTGGAAAATTAGGGCTATATATTTGTAATTTTATGTTTTGAGCTATCTATAGAAAACATATCTCCTAACATGTGTTCTTCAACCAACGTTGAGTGTTGTGCATTAAACTAAAGTTTCTTCAAATCATAAAATATTGTGGTATTTTAGAGGAGATACAGACGAGATCGAATATAATTGGAGAATCAATGAAGATTTTATTGCAGTAAACTTAATTTTTTTTATAAATTAAATTATATATTTGAATTTTAATAGAAATTAAATTTGTTATGAAGTTTCAATGAATTTTGGAGCAAGAAAACCAAAAGGTTTCTACTCTCACCTCTCCTGCGTAAAATTACTATATTGATGTTATTTGTTTTGATTTTATCTTACTTTCATATTATTTATAATTCTATTTGTCACAATTTATGACACATCGAATTTCGGGATTCATATAAGTCTATCTCTGATCGTAATTTTTTCATATATTTTTTAATTATTTTGAATTATCAATTATCGAAGCCTATAGTATTTTATGTAGTTTACAAATATATAAATTTTTATTTTTTAAAAATTAAAAATTCCATGAGCGAATTATCGATTAAACTTAAACTGTTTAACTCTCAAAAATGATATGTGACACGTAAATTAGGACAGAAAAAGCATTCCTTATCTGAAGGTAACATTTTCCTTTCCTTGTGCAGTACCTTCCCAACAAGATTGTACGATATCTACACATATCAAGATACTTTTTTATCAGATAATTATCATTATGAGAAATACTATATGAGAGTTAAACTACCTACAAAGTGAATATATTCATTCATCCCTAAAGAAGTTGATTTTATTCGTTCTCGAGTTGTTTGATCGATTATTTCTTCAAAAAACTGCAACTTGTTTACTATAACCAGAAGTATTGTAGAATTGTAATCTAAAAATTGCTCAATTTTTAATTAAAGATTTGATACAAGTCCTAAAAATATAATCATGATTTTTTTACTGTTTTAAGCCAATAGTTTTCGACAATAAGATTTCTTTTGTTAATTATATTCTTTTGTTTTTTAAGAAATCCTGAACTTACACAAAAGAATCCACGTAAGACCCAACAAAATAAGTATATTTTTCTCATGCATTCTATATATATGGACTACATCTCTAAATCACCCCTATCATATTCAAATTACCAAAAAAAAAGTTATTACAGCTCATACATTTCCTTAATTACAATAGGGACAAGTATGGATTGTAAAGTTTGTTACATACATCTTTACTAGCATTAGCTTAGATGTCTAAATCATCCATAAGTAATATATATTTAATTACCAGAAAATGGTGTTTGTGGTTTTTTTTTTGGGTGGACACCTAAAAGCTAAGCATAATACAAAATGTGTTCTTTAATTTTATTTCATTTTATATTTATGTCCTTCAATTTTAAGTATGTACAAGTAAACACTTAAATTTGTATAAAATTGAACAAAATAAACACGCACGTTCTATGTGACATCCTACATGATAATTTGCATCATACGTAGTGTCCTATGTGTATTTGTGTCACATAAAATTAATGTGTCTACTTGTTCAACTTTATACAAGTTTAAGTGTCTATTTGTACACACCCAAAATTCGAAGATATAAATATAAAATGAAGCCAAGTTAAAGGGCATGTATATATGTATAATGCCTAAAACTATAGGGTTGTTTGACACTATAGGTTTCTATTTCTCTACGGATGACAATACATCATATTCTTTCATTTGTAAGATAACTTCACTCTATTTCTGACAGGCAAAAGAATTTATTCAACATGTAGAGATGCTCCTATTCTTAGGTTGTTTTCTTTGACAGTTATCATATTATCTCGTACATTTCACCCTTCCAAATTTCACTGATAAGTAATCTCCGTTTTTTAACACAGGTATAAAGGATAGTGGATATTATGACGGAGAGTACAATATGACTATGAACTATTGTTCCTTTTGCCTCCTAGTCTATGTTAAAGGTAAAAAAAACTTTCTCAAGAGATGAGACTGGATATTCTTTTTTTTTATCAGAGCCAGTAACCATAAAGTTTTAGAATATTTGCATCACCAGAGCCAAATAACCAGTGCCACCACAAAGAACGGATTACGCTCTTCGTAGCTGGTTTCGTATATTGTAAATGCTTAGAACACATTCTCTGTAGTATTTGAAAAATAATTTTATGAGCAGCAAAGTTAGTGTGCCCTCCTTAAAAGGTCAGCAACAAAATTACATGATTGTACATATAATCAAACGGAAGAGAGCACATTAATGTACTGCTTACAAAAATCTGTGTCTCCACCAAAGACTCCCCGTGGCAAGCATCCAGTCAAAATGTCATGCCAGCATCTTGAACTCATACATTGTGTCCCCGGATCCAAGTTCAAAACAGTGTCAAATCCACAGGTGAGTGCATTCCTCTTATAGTGGCTTCAAATAATCCAGAAGCATGCTTTCTTATCATTAAGCCTCTTCGACTAATCAGCCTCAAACTTAAACTTGAACAACTTTTTTAGAAACCTATTCGGCTGCAACAGATTCCACTCTCATCTCTCCAATATCCTTCAACCCGAAATGAGGCTCAGATGGGAATACAAACACTGTAGAAGCTGCAACTGAAGGTTGAAAGCCAGCTGAGTATCGTACTGAGGTCAATGTAATTTTAGGAAGCTGCTGAAAACCTGAGGCAAGTGGTACAAGCTTATAACTAAGTATGTGCTCAGACTTTGGCAAAATAAAAGTCGTATCATTATGAGGCCCTGATAAAACAAAACTCTGTGAATCCGCTAAAGAGTATTCGACCTCCTGAAGAAACTGTGTTCTGTTAGTAATTTTGATGGAGTATGTAAATGGATTTCCAAGAATAGCATGAGGGGGACAATCTAGACTCACGATCAGTGGAGGTTGCTCCACATTTACATCGGGCAGACTATGTTTCGTTAGAACTGCAGATGTTGTGCTACAGGAAGTCAATCTTTCTCCATCTCCATGATCCCTTCTCCATCTCAAACACACAATACCCATGTTTAGCTTAGGAAGATTAACCTCGGGAGTGACAGCAAAAACCTGTTTAAACTCTTCTCCTGCCACAAGCAACACATGTTCTTCTGGGTTCTTACTCTTAGTTTTCACATCACAGGTGCTAGCATCAACTGCCTCCACGGACATGGACAACAAGCGCAAAGGCACCTCAGTGCAGTTCTTAGCACTAACAACTAGCATACTTGTTTCATTCAAAGGCAGAGATGGTATTTGGTCAGAATTGGAAGCTGGTTTAGTCTTTGACAGCAGCAGTGGTTCCCTCCGAAACGGCAACATAAAGTGATGGCTCATCACAACAGCAGTCTTACCTTCAATTTGCAAGCTTTTGTGCACATGAGCTCTCTGTGAGCTAAGTTCAGGACTTTGAGGAAAGTAACCCAGTGACACATAAAGCATGATAGGCTTAGGACGGTTCCATCTAATTTCTAATTTGCATGACCACGACTCTCCCTCATCCAAAAATGGGACCGAAATCAATCCAAAAGAGGGCTGGATTTTTTGAATGTTCTCTGAATTAGCTAGATCTTCACATTCTCGTCCAGATATTCCAACAAGTTCTACATGAAGATTATCTGATGAAAAAGATTCTGCCTCCCTTGGACTAAGCAAGCCACCACCTCTTGTATCAACAAGGTTGATTTTCAATTCACCAGAGTGAACACTATGACCCTTTGAGGTGATAATAACAGGAACAATAAAACTCTCTCCGACCAATGCAGGGCCGGACGAATCTAACTTTAGATCCACTTGTGGGTCTGGTTCTTCAACTTGGACAGCCTTCTGACCAGAGAAAGCCAGACCAGGATCCTTCATTGGTATAGTTTGCATTATGTCTTCAAATTTCCATAGGGGTAAATCACTCATGGAGGCCGGACTTTCAGCTCGGCAACAGATAGTAAAATGTTGACCCCATCTTGCAGTTACATATATGCATTCCAGCTTTCCGCTTTGCTCTGCATCATTCAAATGTTATGCCACTTTAAGATGCAGTAAAAAAGCATATTTTAATTAAAAATTAGGGTGGATAGCAGAGTATTATTATGTAAAATGCTTTAATTCAGTATTCTCCTCAGTGAAATACTCAGTTTTGATCAATGGTGGTCCCACTGGATTTTTCTCACCTCAAAAAGGAGTTAGACAATGAGATTTCCTCTCTCTTTTCTAGTTTATATTGACAATGGAAAGATCAGCTTCTGGATAAACAACTACAGTGGCAGTGGATTAAGTGTTTCAGTGTGGGCAGAAGCTGGAATCAGGACTCAATGGGATGAGGTGGAATTTGGAAAGCCTGAACAGTGTGGTCTCTAATAATCAAATGGAAGAAGATAGAAAACCCAAGAAAAATCAACCTGATGAGGGAGGCGCATAGTCAAGAAACAAGATCCAATCTGGACATTTTACACATCTATCATGCGCACACTGGCAAGTTCAACAGAACAGTTAGAAGGACTTCAGACGAACTTCTCACTTCTTATGGAATTCAAATGACGAGACACAAGTTTCATTTGATAAATTGGGACGTGGTCCATTAGGTAAGAAAGGCTCAGAGTAAAAGATTTGATGGTCTTATCAGAGTGTTGTATGGAAGTTGTTTTTGAGGTCTGGGAACGAGAAATAGGCATCATAGATGATTTCTTGGTTAATTATTAGGGAGGAGGAAGTTCTGTCCAGGGGATGAATATTTACAGTTTGACGTGTTCTCCAATCAAACATGAAATAGTTCATGCTTGGAGTTGCAACAAGTAAAAGTTAAATAATCAGCTTACCAGGTTTCACGTTGTATGTGAGCCGCAGCCATTTGTTTGTGTGAAGTTCCAGGGTGGGAGCTGTCTCCACTCGACGACCAGGCTGCAAACAGGATATTGCAGCTAAATGGGATCTTTGAGCATTAACAATGACAAAGTTACACTCCGACTGATTAAATTGGATTTCTAATTGATCAATTTCAACGTTAAGGGGCAGTTGAGATAGAAGGGAGAGGGTAATCACTGTTTCTGCACCAGGCTTAACTACTTGTTCATGAAAAGCAACTGAAGCAAGAAGAACTGCTCTGAGGGGACTGACAAGATCAATCTCAAGATAAAGGGGATTATCAGCTGTTACTCTCAGGCTACTGTTTTCTTCAGTAGATGCACTTTCTGATTCTCCTCTTATTACTGAAAACACTTCATTGTGTATTATTTCTCTCTGGGCAAGACTTGCAGGCCCAGCCGGGCCACAGTCTCTTTGACCAGCCACATTAGTAGATACTGGCAGAGCAGCCATTTCAAGAGAGTACTCAATGAAATCTTTCACGAGAGCAGTTTTCTTTGAGCAGTCTCTGAGGTAACCCAAGACATTCCATAATAGAGTAACCCAGCCCTCCTGTCGATAAAGACTAGCAACATTCTCAAAAACTTCTTTTGCATTACTATATTCATCTACTGTGAAATATTCTCTAGCCATTTGGAAACCGCAGTAGGCAGCCATCCGAGAGGCTTTATCATTGTTGTATGCTTCAAAAGATTTTTTTAGGAGAGCAATAATTTCATAAGAGTCCTGCAATCTCTTTCCTTCAGCCAGAGCATAACGGGAATAATCTTCATCACTAAGACTGCAAATATACATGTGGAGAAAGTATGGAGAAGTAAGAATAGAAATTCCTGAACTAATTTACTAGAAGGAAATCACCACACTCACGATTGCATAATAAATGCATCTCCAATCTCCAGCAGTTTTGCAAACTGACCAACATAAGAAGCAGCTATCACAGAATCGGCATTCCCATCAATCTCAACAGAAGTTTCAGACATGGATAGCGCAAGTTCAAGGGAAGAACTCTTTTCCTTCAAGTAATGAGCTGCTAGCTGTTTAAAATAGAGCTAGATAAGCAAGCATATGAACAGAGTCGTATGACTTGCTATAAGGATAAAGCAGGTAAAGTAGTACTTAAGGATATACAGTTCAGCTACAGATGGGGCTTTAAGCAAAAATTAAAAATTGGAACATGGTTGCTGGCAGCTTGTTTAGAGAAAGAATACCAAAACAGCTCCTTGAGGCCTAAAGTTGATGGATCTCATCTCCCCATTCATTGTCATCTTAGTGAGGGAGAGAGAGATAATCAAGAAACTAGGAACTTATTTTCATTAATACTGGGCAAATATTCAACTACATTAAGTTAGCTTTTTTCCAACAATGACATGATTCTACAGAGAACTGGTGAAACCTGCATCTGCTATGGGGAAAAGCAGTGCGATATGGTGTAAAAGAAGTTCCATATTACTTGGTTCTAGCTTCTCAAATTACGACTGTCTCATACCTAATAGAAATTCCAATTTCCAGGCAAATGAAAATGTCATTTGCCTTTGATGTGGAGGTCTGGAGGAGCTAACTAGTAATGTCCACTTCCATATCCAGTACCAAAAAAATTCTTCCAGGAAAGTTAAGAACTTGAGTTTTTTTTTTAAACGGGTAACGACAAAAAACAAAACTTGAGGTCTGTTAGTATTTGCAACAACTGTCTAAATGATGGGAACTTCTATGGGAAGATGACGACCAAGAAAGGTATCTGTTTTAATGGAGAAAAGCGGCTAAAGGTTATTTCCATTTTGCTCTTACGTAGTTGTGGTTTTTACATTTTGATAACAAAGAAATACCTGAGGGCCAGTGGCAAACGATACACAAAACAGTGGATAATAGGATCCAAATCTGTGATGTACGCCTAACGCACACATAACAAGCCGCGCTTTTACAACTAAACCAAAGCTCTGGAGTCTCTTACATAGTTTAAGAGCCTAATTATTGTTCAACTTTAAGGAGCTATAGGCTAGCTATCAATTATCATCCACCTTTTCTACTTACACTGGTGGTTGACATTCAAAAAAAGAAAATGTAATTTTCAAGATAGCTAAATTGTATCTCCATATGTACTGCTCTATAGGTGTGACATTACAATAAATGAAGGTGACAAGAGGAGAATATATAGACCTAAATTACATGGAAGCAGCTAATTTCTTGATGAAGCAATGTAACTGTCTCGAAAGACTTACAACCTCTATGGAACAATCTAAACTTGACTAAGGATCGAACATAATGAAAGTTACAATTTATAGACATAATACCACCTAATTTTTTATTTTATTTTTTTATGAAGCAATTAGTTTTATAGCAGGCATCAAGTAGATGCATAATTGTTACAAAAGCTTAGTAGCAAAATGTCAGCTCTCCTTTACATTTTTAATTAAGAATCAGGGAGCGGACATAGTTCAGAAATGAATCAGGGCAATCTAGAGGGGATAAATAAACCCAACTATACAAAAACATGAGGCAGTTAGCTTTTAAAGATTGGTAGGTAGTCAATATTCCATCAAAGCATCTTCTATTCCTTTCGTTCCAGATACTCCACAATACCACATAATTATAATTGAATCTTGTGGTCACACTTAAATTAGATCCTACGTTTTCTATTAATTTTTTTTGTTTTGATAGACTTGCATTAGTACAAGGATAAGTGGGAGATTTAGAAGACACACTATTTTAGAAACTCCTAACGGAAGGGTCTGAAAAGAGCAGAAAGAATACATAGGATTCATATAGCAGACTCCAACTAATTTGATTGAGGCTTAGTTTATAAGTCATTTGTGTACTAATCGAACACGCGAACAACAATAAATGAATAGCTTGACAAGAAAACTATCCAACCTGGAAGTAATAAGCTGAATGAAATTCCCACTGCGTTGCTCTATCAGAAGCTTCTGAAACCAAAGTGGAAACATGCTGAGCAGTGATAGAGCTTGTCTCTAGTAATTCAGCAAATACTAGAAATTGCCGGCTTAACCATTGCCAGTGAAGGAAAATAACTTCTGGTGCTCCAACAAGCTTCCTGTAAGAAGCATAGTGCTGGCGGAACCAGGCAATTGCTTCAGCAAGTTTTCCACCATGCATCAACAATGTACAAATCTTGAAATGCAGTTGCTCTGCCACACTTTTGATCTCAATCAACCGTTGAATAGGAGGCAATCTAGTTGATGTTGCAACCATCTGTATCGTTTATAGGTCTCTATTTATAAGAATCAAAAGATGCATAAAATGCAATATATGTTTATGCAACAGTTTAAGGCTTCAAAGCAATTAATCTGCTAAAACTCACGCAATCTGCTAAGTTACTTCTTACTAATGGAACTATGAACGTATCTTGTTCATAAAGAAGTTGGAACTGGTAATGACAAGTCATCCACCCTTTTATGCAACTATTCCTAAGAGAAGAAACATTAAGAAAGTAAATAAATGAAAACCTGTGCAACAATAATTAAACCCGAGAAAGGAGACACCATTTATCTACTGCAGTCAGCTATTCCCACGACATAGATGGAAATGTACCCATCATGTTAGCTTCTTTGGATTTTTTATTTGGATGAGATGGTTCCTTTGGATTTTAAAGATAGTCAAACATAAATGAAATAAAGGAACCACACTCAAGTAATAAACTTGGTTCTGTTGAAATGCGCAAGCGAAACTCTAACAGCTCAGATCCAATGATAATAAGTGGACAGGAGTGACAATACATCTAAATGAACTAAATACACCTACACATGGATGAGAAAGAAACAGAAGAAGTTTTCCATAAAGTTTCACCAATGAGTCTCTTCAACATTATTAGAATTCGCTCAAATGACCACACTCATGTAGACTAAGGGATAGAGGGGTTCTCGGAAGCTCCAGCACTTTGTCTCTTTCATTTACATTCATTTGGAACTGACTACACAACAATCATCTTCCTAAACAAAGAAATGGAAGAGCAAAAGGAAGCTACACTCTGTTCTCAAAAGTTCTTTATATCTCATCTCTTGGTAATGCAAAGTATTTCACCTTGTCTAAAATGCAGTAAGACTCTATCAAGAAGTGGTCTCGAAATTCTACAGGTCAAGCACACTACTATATATATACCTCTCGCACAGCGTGATAGGCATCCTCGTACAGCCGTAATGCTTCAACCCAATCTCTGCAAAATTCTGCATATACAGCAGCCTGTCACAATGTTAAGAAGAGCATAATCATTACATAAGCAAAATTCCAGGGAATAATTGAGAAAACATAATAAAGGGCACAATAACTAGTTTCTAGGTTAGTATATAAAAGATAAAATGTGAAATAATATTATAATGCTGTATTATACCACCAAGATTAGGTAATGAGGAAACCATACTACAAGGACAACACATATTGAACTTCAAAGGGAACCCTTACTTTGAAACAGCATCGAATATTCAGCTCAGCAGAATGGAAATTTTTCCTTTCGAGACGTGCTTTAATTCTTCTTCCTTCCTCCTTGTAATAAGAATTGGCTAATTCTGAAAATGTGTTTCCCAACCTGCAATAGGTATCTCAAATAACAAACACCACCGGGTTCTGTAACTCAAATTTAGCTATAATATGAGAAATAAAGTGCATGCCTGATAAGGGACTGTTGAAGTTCTGATTCACTTGGAACAAAGGTGATAAGATACTTGGAGTCCAGTTCTGCACGCTTTCTGAGAGCAATCATACGGTCTTCACTTAAATCATCTGTTTAAAAGAAGCATCACATGTGGGTCAAATCCTCAAATTATGAGAAGATGGGAGCTGAATAGGAGAAAGTTGACATAGGAGAGACCTCCCACCAATAGAGATAAGGGAGAGTCAAATATAGTTTAGTTATTGTACTCATTCTTTATCAAATTTCATTCATCTCTCGTGTCAAGTACCAGTAGCAGGGAAAGAAAAATTACAACCCATTACTTGATATATTTGCAGTAACAAAGAAAATAACATGCCTGAGTGCCTCTGAATATGATGAACATAATTGCACCCAACTAATTCATTTGTTTCAACTTACTGTGAATTTCCTTAGTCTAATCAATTATTTCTAAATGTAGCTTAGGAGGTTAACCTAGCAATCGAATGAACAGTAAAGGTATTGGAAGTTAAGATGGAACACATATTCGAAAAAGAGTCGAAGTCTATTCTTGTTCTATTAAAAATCCTCCACATGAAAATATTCCAAATGTAGCGTAGTCCGATCATGCAAGAAATCTATAAACAGATAGATGGATCGTAGACAGCGGAATGTGTAAAAGACTCACCTTTAGAATTTGATGGAGCAACAACCACCACGACCAATTTTACGTTCCTTCCGCGTAATACACCTCTGTTCATTTAGCACACTATCTTAAGCAACTCTTTTAATGAATATTCGTCTAAAACCAGTATATAACCGTGTTTGATAAGATGGAAAAGGTTTTTCCCTAACAGATAGTGCAACGGAACAGTGGAAATGATCCAAGTACTACATTTTTTTTTTGGAAACAATTTAACTCGCATTGCGAAAAGTAATTGGAAAAGGACAAAAGAAGCATACTTGAGATTTTCAAGATCGGTGCAGACCTGAAGCCACTGAGCTGGATCGCCGGAGACGTGATCGGAGTTAAAGAGAGCTGCTACAACTGCCGGGACTCTAGTTCGATGTTTAAGAAGCCAATCCTTCTTTAGGATTCCGGCGACAGGTGGAGGCGGAACAGAAGCGTCCTTTGAAGGCTTAGCGAAAATCGAGATCTTGGAGAAATCAGGCAATGCGAGAGCATTAATAGGCGGCTGCTCAGAGTGAAGGTGAGTTGTGATTGAAGCGTGAAGCTCTGGACATCCTACAAGAGATACTAATGCCACCGGCGGAGTTCGGAGTTCTTCTGAATACTCCTCCATTGCTTTGAATGCTCCGATTCCGATGCCCGGCGAATTTGGAGTTGCTGATAATGGTGAAGAGGTCTGGAAATTGATTTCCGAGCAGAATTGAAGAGATCTTGGGAAGAGATGGGTGAGTTGTCGGACCGAGTTTGGGGACTCGGCTGGGTTTGACTCGCGTTGATTTCAGTTGGGAGTTGGGACTAAGGGATCATGTTTGGATTCTTGACTTGGGCCGGTCCATATAAAGTGAACCCAGCCCAATGAACAAATGTCTAGTACCAACTTATTATTTTTTTTAAAAAGAGTTAAAATTAAAGGAATCTCATAGTGTAACACAATAATTACAGCCTATCTCTAATAGTATACATTTTATAGAAAATTTCTTAAAAAGGCTGTCCTTTGATACATGGCTATCAACTGATACATAGTAATTGATACACAGTAAATAAATAATTGTATAGATAAAAAAAAGTGAAAAACGTAATAATTAATTTTGTTATTTAAATTTGCTTAATTTACGGCTAACTGATCATAAAGACTCCAATTCAATAGGTAATTGTTCACAGGTTACAAGTTTCAAATTTCAAGATTATATCATCTATATTGAATAAAAAAAGTTTATGAACATCTAGTGAAAAAGCGACAAAGACGAATTAGATTTCTGTTATTTTTGGCTGCAACATGATGAATGTATCAATTTTACTGAGGCATTCAGAAATTTGGGTCAACGAAGTGCAGTATGAAAGTTACAAAAGCGATGGAATCGTTGTTGGGGATTCAATGTCATTTTCGAATCTCAAAATTGCAATTGCAGCCGAGTTGGATATCAACGTATCAAGGAAAAACATTGAAATTCCTTATATTATAGAAGGTAACTCGTGTCCGATAAAGGTTAAGAACGACATGGGTGTTAAATTAAATTTTGTGGAAAAAAAAAAGAGCCAGGATTTGTAATGTATCTATTATGCATTGAAACAAGTGAAAAATTTAGAGATAACGTACATAGCTTCGATGGAACATGTGGAGAAATTACATGTGCAGAAGGCACAACACAGGATACACAAGCTCTGGCGATGGTTGAATCAAGAATATGTGATTCTTATGATATTTCAGAATTTGGAGTAACAAATTACATAATCGATTCAGAAAGTATAGAGGTGAAGACATGTCAGATGTATAAGGATAAAGCAACACTCATAAATGTGAAGGCGAAATATAAGATAAAGAACAACTTCAATTGCAAAGTAAAGAGAATTGATGGACAAAGGTATGGGAAGTGTTTGAAATTTTTAGATCTATAAAGGGTGATACAATTATTATGTTTTAATGACCGATACATTAGGAACTAAAATATACTGTGATTATATTTTTTGCGTAGATGTTGAAAATGATTTTTGGTATTTAGAGTACTTTTTGATACATTTTGTTAACAGTGTTGTTAAGATAGTGTTGTTGAAAATTGTTGATATATTGAATTAACTATGTTGATACTTTAATAAACTACTGCTGACACAATCATAAAGTTGATACTAAAATACACTGAATTATTGTGTTGGTCTTTAAAACAGTTGATACATTCGTGTACCTCATTATTTGATTATTTTAAACATTATTTGTCGTATATATTATAAGATGTAACTGCTATATTTATTAATATGTTAAAAAATTTTGTACAACTATGTGTTGTATGCTTTTCAGATGAATGTGGTTAGACTATGAAGGCTTCCTGCAGTAAAAAATTTGATGTTTTTATAGTTAGAAGTTTCAACAGTGAACAAACGTGTCCGACGAGGGAGAAAGTAATAACCAAAGTCCACGTAATAGTCGGGTTTGTAAGTACTGTGACTGCTCTCAAATTGATCAACCATAAATGAATATATACTCCGAAAGATATAATTGATGTTATTAGAGAATTCTATAGGGTTGAAATATCTTACCAGCAAGCATGGCGTGCTAAAGAACGTGCACTAGAAAAGATAAGGGGAAAATCATCTGCAGGATATAGACAGTTATTGAGATACATACACATGTTAAATACCGTGTATCCAAATTCTTATATAAGAATGCAGAAGGTTGAAGAATAATAATTTATGTATCTATTCGTAGCCTTAAGACCATTGATTAGGGAATTCGATTACTGCAGACCAATAATTGTTGTCGATGGTGCACATCTGGGCGAAGCTTACAAAGGGACATTTGTATCAGCAAGCACACACTTGATGGGGCAGGTATATATTTTTGGTAGTTGTGATTTGTCTGTATATGTACGTATCAAATGATATAATGTGTGTTTGTAATCAGGTTGCATATTTCCATTGGCATATGGTGTTGTTGACACTGAAAATAATTGTTCGTGGACATGGTTTTCCGAACAATTTAAAAATGCATTTGGCGAGCGGAAAGATATGTGTGTAGTATCATATAGAAATGAGAGTATTATAAAGAGTGTAATTAATGTTCCAAAAATGTAACCTCATTATGCATGCATATGACATCTTTGGAAGAATGTATGTGGCAACTACAAAAAGAGCAGGAATACCCTAAGTGATTTATGCTACTTTATTGCTAAGGCATACAGAAAGGAGGATTTTGATAAATTAATGGCTAAGGTTGATTGAGTTGATCACAGGGTTAAGGGTACGTTGAAGATGCAGGGTATGAGAAGTGGTCAAGAGTTCATTCAACAATAAATAGAGGTAGAATGATGACTTCAAATATTGCGGAATGTATCAATGGTTGTCTTGTTGAAGCACGACAATTGACTATATTAGAATTCTATTTGACTCTTGGCATTGCAAGAATAGATAAATAGCCTCATATACAAAAGACACGTTAGGGAGAAGATTTGAGGAGGTATTGATTATAAAAGCGTTCAAAAGTTAAAAAATGAAGGTATGTATCATGATATATTATTTTGTATATATGTATCTAATTCATTATATCATTCTGCACTTTGAACATGATTTATTTGGAAACAATTTTATATATATATATATATATATATATATATATATATATATATATTGACGTAAGCAGGTTGTTCCATCATCTAAATTTATTTTCTCGATTCATGATTCTGAAAGAGGATACATTATTTGTCTTGAACGAAAAGTATGTTGTTATGAAAGATTTCTACTAGGTGAGATACCTTGTGCACATGCAATCGCTGTTTTAAAAGACAAAAATGTCAAAGATATGCATCCGTACTTCTAGGATTACTACAAGTCTGATGCGTTGGCAAAAACATATGAGATTCCAATGGTGTCAATGCCAGATAAGACATGTTGGTCAACTCCGAAGAATGTGGTAGCTGAAATTTGTATCCACCTAGATATAGACGATTATCTGGACGACCAAGGAAAAGAATAAAAAAATGCAGATAAAAAGATTGCGGTGAATACAAATTCTTTTGGACAATGTGGACAAGAAGGACACAACAGAATAACTTGTACTTTCTTTCCAAAAGAGAAGTGAAATAATCGTAATGTTTCTAAGACATTAATATTTTTGTTGAATAATTTTTCACGTAAACAATTTTCATTTTAAGTATTGTTTTTATTTGCTATTAATCATTATTGGTGTTGAAAAATATGCTTATTATAATTTGTGTAAAATAAAGTTTAAGTTGCGCTTTTAGTTATAAATACTTTATTATGCTTTGTGTTGAAAAATACATTTGTGTCAATATTTCTTTTGTTAACAAAATTTTGTAATTCGTATGTTACACTACGGGATTCCTTTAATCTTTTCAAAACAAAAATTGTTTCTGAACAAGCAGAGGAACAATTGTTGAGGAACAACGTATCTCACATGTATCATGTGCATTAGCTAAATGTATCATGTACATTTAATTTTATAACACTTATTAAGATTACTGTATAATTTACAATGATTATAGATTATGATCATGTATGTATATTAAGCATCATATCGAATAATTATTGATATATACATTAAACAACTATTTTATAACCATGTGAGTTGGATCATGTAAATTACTTTTCAAAAACTATTTATTACTAACTGTTTAATATATCTGATTAATAAAATTTGTACTGCACTTTTTCGTTATGAAATGCCATAATATATCTGAAATCTAACTTTTTAAAAACAAAAATATTTGTTCCATAATGTAGCAAAACACAATAAAACTTTAATGAAATTGCCAAAACGAGGAAAAACACACTAAACATTGTTTATGCACATATACTACTCTACGTGAATCAAATCTTCTTCTGGTTGTGGTGTGAATACGCCCTTAGATTTTGGTGGATCATCATTCTCACTAACGTCACCATTCTTGGTCTTCTCGCCGCTATAACTTCACAATAATGTTCCATATCTTTTGTATAGATATTCAGGAAGAAAATAAACAAATGATACTTTGATTTGGTCATTCAGATACTCAGCAAATGCAGCAACATATACCTCACAATCTATACAAAAATGCAGAATTTGAATTATAAAGTTAAATGATACATGAATAAAAACTAAAAAATCAGAACATCTTTGTTTGACTCCTTTGATTTAGAGGATTCAAGAACATCATTGTTTGACTCCTTCTTCGAATTCAAAGGATCATGCAAAGACTTTTTTCTATTTTCTTTCCAACCTTCTTCATCAGAATCATATATCTTTCGGTTTGCACCAGGATCCATATGTATGAGACAGATAAACGATGAACAAAAATAAATATCAAAGTTAAAAACTGACAATGGAATAAGAAGAAAAAAAAGTATCAAAAAAGAAGATGATGTATCAAACAGATTTCAGAAAGTTAAATTTTGAAATTCAAAATTGCATATTAGTGTTTGAAATGTGTTTGACTGAGTAAGAAACAATTTGAAATTCAAATTAGTTATTTAGTGTAATTGAAAAGATTTATTGATTGTAGTTATGGAGAAAAAGGTGTCGGATGATTGAGTGTACTTGTGAAGGAGAGTGTTACGTATCTACAAGATTACAGTTACAAAATAAAAAAGGGATTTAAGTAATTTTTTAAAAAGTAGGGAAAATTAGAGAATAAGAAACTTAAAGTAGTATATTTAAGTTATTTTTCCATCTGAAAGTAAAAAGAATTGGATAAAATGTAATTATCTTTTAACATTGTGAGACTTGTATAAAATCCACATTAAATAAAAGAGCAAACAAAACATAGCTTTCTGGTTTTAAAATTGAGTTACGTGGTGTACTATAATTTAAATATATCTGAACTATACTAACTTTGTTACTCATCTCCTTACGAAGTAACGAATAATGAAATTTGAACTTGTATAGATATGCTCGAGATAATGATCCAAGTTTTAAAGCAGTTACCACGAGTGGAGCAAAGTTAAACATAGAACTTGTTGTCTCATGAATAGTACATACGTGAAATAATGAAAAAAATTATTTGACCCATAATACCTTTTGTTTTAGCTCCACAACCATGTTATGAAAGTTAAAATTTTCATAATTGTGTCCCGGAGTGCGAACACGCCTACCGCTATAAACATTACACTAGGGATTTTGATTTTCAAATTGTGTCAAAATTCTAGCATAATAGACTGTAGATCACAAGGGAAATTTTGTTTTCTTCGTAAACCAATAGCAGATTCTGAACTCCAGCTCTATATGATGAGAGATTTCACTTGTAAGGTAGTAGCATGCTGGAAAATCACTTGTAAGAGCTTCGAATTCTTAACAAATTATACCGGAAATCATTCTGTGTTTTAAATCAAGTATTTTTTTTACAGGTATGTGCGAGAAAATGGCGTTAACACTGAAGATCTCAGCAATAGTGGCTAAGGTAGCTTTAGTTGATTAGGTACTGCAGCTACACTTACCAACAAGTAATTCTGCTATTGACGTTAAGACTTGAGAATGTAATTGTTCCCTTCAACAATGACGACAATTTTGCTGGACATGAAGAACAGGCATAGAAAAATGACTATCTAGAATGAATAGGCATCCACTGATATTGGTTCACAAGGAACCTGACCAAGACAAGACACTATTACTAGCTATTATTCACGCACAGAAACGGGTACCAACTGAAGGTTGGCTACAAGAGTATTATGCAACTACATTGAGTAGCATCCATATTCTCGAACCAAAACCTGTGTTTTGCGCACATGGCTCATATAATCATACGAGGTCTTGTCCAGTCCTTCAAAGTAGCCCTGCTTTCCTTCCTTTCGTCCTCCTTTACTTTCTCGTTCTAATAAGGGAGAGGATAAGGTGAGAGACTTGGTTCCTATACAAACACACTGGACATATATCGGGAAAAAAAGAACATAAAAAGTGACAAAACGGAGAAGGTCCCTAAGAAAATAGCAGTTCATAGATGGAGATGAAGACCTGGATATTGATCCCCTAACCCTAAGGAGATCAAAACAGAGAAAAGAAAAACATATAAAAGACACGTCTTATGGACATTAAAGAGAAGTGTGCACCTACAGACCAGGATGACCCAGGCCTATTTAAAGAATCATATGTTGATTCTACTAAATATGATTGCGGAAACCATCTTTCACAATCAGTTCAATTATATACTTTAACGAATGAGTGACTTGAAGTCCTGGCAGGATTGTCCATACAGACTGCGAAAGAGCAGTCCAGGCACTACCTCATTTCTGATATGGTTATCTGAACTTCTTGGTATTTTACAAGTGATTCCCTCGAGTTCTTGGTGGTCATGACTTTGAAAGACCTGAAACACGAATGCAAATAAACCTTAACAAATGACATTGGCGGTTAAACCATGCAGTGTATATAGTTCAGAATAAGCAGTCATTAGAGAGAGACCACTAATGAAAATCCAATCCAACAGACAATAAGTACCTCTGTTTGCCTCCCCATCTGACGTTCAAGGTCATGTTCCAAGTCTTACCACACAAATAACAGCGAGCCAATTCCTTGAATTCATCCTGCGACTGAATCAACATCAGAATAACATAAATAAGCATGTGTAAATTTTCAAGGTAAAATCCACATCAAAGCAAGATATAATGAAAATTCATGATTTCCTTACCATGATACATCCAGTTAAACCATTCAACCTGCCATTTGGTCAGAGCCACTGCTCTGAGTGAATTGTGGTGGACGAGCTTGTACTGCAGTCTGTGGCTGACGAGGAGACGGCATAGTGATGCCTGAAGAAATGGGGTAATCAAGCACCTTCACTGCAAAAAGATAACATAACTATTTTACTTTGACACAACCACATAATAGACTAATAGAGATCATAATGATTAAAAAAACCACATTTGGGACAGAAAATCTTGTGCCATACATTTTGGAGGCGTCATCGTTCAAATTGAAACACTCTAGTTGTTCAGATCAATACACAAGTATGTTTGCTCCCTTAAACAAAGGCCGAATTCATCCCTCAACACACCTTGTTAGACCCTTCAACTAAGTGAATCGGTGCTAAAATGAACATTATTTTCGTTTTGTGTCGAAAAAAGACATTTGCATATACAAACATCAAATGAAGAAACAGAGACCAAAGACACTTTCTAATTGCACACAGATACAGGAGATAACTCTTACAAAAGTGGTACCTGAATGATAAGGTAGTTGCATCAAAGGAACATTGTCTGTCATAGCTCCACTAGCATTAGGTCTCTGATATTGCACCATATGAGGACCAGTCATCAAATGACCGCGATACGCATACGCAGGACTGCCCGGCTGCGCACCAAGTTGGCCAAACTGTAATGTGTTTGTGCCAACAGTACTTGGTATCCCATACATCTGAATGAAATGTAAAGGCAAAAGAGATGGACATTAATGGAAATGAAGCATAAAATATTCACATCCATGAATAGCGAATGGTGCAAAAAATCATGTCCACTAGCCTTACTCAAATTAAGCAATAAAAATCCTTGTAAGGAAGAAAAGAATGAAGAATAGAAAGTATGCTACTAAACATCCAACTATGCAAAGTAGACGTACCTGCGGGTAAACATAGTCTGGCCCATATGCAGGAAACCTAACAATATGTCATTCAATAATGAAAGAAAATTAGGTATAATCAATGAGAACAGTGACATATTTTAGATAGTACTGACATATTCATGAGCATTTCTTAAATATATCTGATACCACAAATTCTAATCAATATCCAAAGAACCACAGGAACATCAAGATACAAATGTATAGATGTAGGCAGATGTATCAACAAAAGACATTGTCACAGGAGAAACATGTCTTATTATTTATTTATTTTTAGGAAAAAATTTGTTTTACTGCATTCACAACTTCAATTTTTGTTTGGGGGAGCATGCTTGTTAAAGAGAAAAGATCCATCGCTCCCCTTCTTCAGTCATAAAATTAATTTGCAATACAGGACAGTTGAGGTGATAAAGATGATGATGTGAGATTACAGTGCTATTTCACAAGTCTATAAAGTTACAGGGTAATTTTAAGATAAAGTAAGACAACAAATATATACCGTGCTAGATTTTAAAATATGTTCCTTCCACCCAAGAAAAAAGAACTGTATATATATCTTTGGCCTACTAAATTTGCCAAGTATATCAGCACAGCAGGGTTTGATACTCTGCTTGAGAAGTCATGACTAACCTATATGGAGGATATGAGAATCCAGGCTGATAACTGTAAGGAACTGGTAGCTGGTAATAGGGGCTCCCCATATACATACCCCTTGAGGCCTGTGGATTCCCCAGATAAGGCATTGAAGATCTCAAACGTCCTACAAGAACAAAAAATTGAAGGGATAAGAAAGATAATTGGTAATAGTCAAATGTTGATGGTGCACCAAATATGCTAAGTGTATCTTTATTCGGGTTATTATTAGAATTACCGTTGTTATATATCTTTATAGGGATTATTATTAGCACTACTCGTTACATTATAACATATCTGCAAGCCAGTAGACCAGCTCAGCAATACCAAAAGAAAAAGACATATCTTGAAACAAGGTTTATACAAGCTATCAAAAATTAACGTTATTGCTGGCTCTCCTATCACTCTCTGTAAAATCAGATTTAACTTCAGTCTTCCTAGCTATGCGCCTTCCCTTATACCTTTGTTTAGTCATGTGGGAGAAGAGAAATAAAGATATCACAAAGATCAACTGACAGACTTTTCCCAGCTATCCCCCACATGAATGCCTAAGCTTAAGGTGCAAAAAAGGGAGGAAAAGAAAAGGAGAAACAACAACTAATTAGCAAAATCATACATTATTAAAGAG
The DNA here is from genome assembly GCF_036512215.1 of Solanum lycopersicum. Lineage (NCBI taxonomy): Eukaryota > Viridiplantae > Streptophyta > Magnoliopsida > Solanales > Solanaceae > Solanum > Solanum lycopersicum. The sequence goes on along the minus strand of NC_090801.1, from coordinate 62,176,853 downwards.
AATATAATACATTACCATAAGGTAAAAGTCCTTGAGGTCTCCCAAGTGAAGCCAGGTTGCAATTAGCCCTTCTACCATCAATGATTGGATTAGGATTGGTGCAAGCCCTCCATGCAGCTTCCGGATCATGGAACGTAACCTAATTTCCACAGTAAACTAATCAGCATAAAATCAAATCATGACAAATTATGATCAGAAAAATTGGATTTTGAACATCATCAAGCAATCATGACAAATTATGATCAGAAAAATTGGATTTTGAACATCATCAAGCATGTATACTGTCACCATAAAAAAGGCAAATACTCCAGTTGTTGGACATAGAATTGAGAATGTATTTTTTTTATGACTTGTTCAGGCCAACTTTCGCAAGCCTCAACCAATTCCACTCGGAAACTCTGTCCACTCAGACTAACCAATTCCACTCGGTAACTCTGTCCACCCAAACTAATGGAGAACGTATTTTGGAACTGTAAATTTCTCTTAACACAAATATTATTCTTAATTAATGCTAATCAATATAGTATCACTAAATTACTACCCAATTTACACACAAAAGGAGAGGCCCTGGAGTGCCACGCTATGCATGACTTCTTCCTTGTAGCTATTATTGCCAGATAACATGCACATAATAAAATTCAACACGGCCAGCTCATCAACCACAACAGTACACACCCCCAAAAAATTGCACAAGAAAACACCCGCACTAAACTATCAAAGTAACAGTCTTTCAGTCATCAAAACAACGCAAAGAACAAATCGTTCAACAATAATACTGATCTGAGCAAAAAACTAAACTGATCATCATAATTAAAGAAGAAGAAGAAGAAAAACTCACAAAGCCATAGCCTTTAGAGCGTCCAGTATGTTTATCAGTAATAACAACCGCTTCAATAATATCCCCAAACTGTTCAAAATAACTGCGGAGTGATTCACTCTTCGTCTCCCAAGCCAACCCACCAACAAAAACCTTCGTATACGTCGTATCCCCAACCCCATATGGGCCCCGACCCGTAAACGGCGAACCTGACCCCCCACCACTACTACTCCCACCTGGACTCATCTGATACGCCATGAGCAACAAAACAAAACAAGATTTTACCCAAATCACCCAATTAAAGAAAAAAGATGAAATCTTTATATGGGATCAAGAAAAAAAAAACAGAATCTTGAATTGTAAGAAAACGGAGAGGTGGAGTGAGGTGGCAGTACAGGGTAAAAACTAAAGGAAAAACCCTCTGAATTTGCAAACAAAGGAAGAAGAGAGAAGAAAACGTGTGGGGCCAAAAGGCGAAGAAGAGTACGCGTTTTTGTAAAAGACAGATGGTGGATGATGATGAAGGAAGAGAGGAAGGGTATTTTAGGTATTTAAAAAGGTGTCTGCGGAATCTTCCCGACAATTTAATCCTATTTTATATATTTGGAGAATACGTTAAATTCGTTCCTATCCTTTCATGTAATGTAATAATGCTAATCTTTTTTTATTTTCATTTTCATATTTTTTTTCCTATTGTAGAGAAAAATAATTCTCACACGCAAACTATATTTGGGAAACTACTAGTACTACATTTTTGTTTCCAATGATTATTTGATTTTCATTGGTCCAACCACTATTTAGAAAATATAACTACATTAATTATCTTGTTTATTTTTACTTATCCGTTTTATTTATTTAAGAAGTTATAACTTTTTTTCTTTCTATTATATTTTTAATTCATTTAAATTGAGTTAATTTTAAGCGAGTAAAATATTTCACACTCTATTAATTAATAAGAATAAAATGGTATATTAGTTATTTTTATTTTAATAATTGTGTCAGATTAAAATTTGATAAGTAATCTATTTAAAATTTATCATTAATTTATAATTAAGCAAAAATAACATAAAATTATTGTTATTTAACTACAAAAGACTATCCGTCACTAATTTTTTTTATTTTTAGCAATGTACGTCTAAATAACTATGTCATCAATGGCAAACAAATTGGATTAGTTATGAAAATCAATCATAAGCAAGTTGGACATTTAATTAGTCTGATTTTTATCTCATAAGAATGAAATAAAAATTTAATGGACCAAATGATATAAGAATGGGTCCCTTTTTTGGTGAAACATTGTAAGTCGCACAAATAGAACAAATTGTATAAGAATTAAAAATTATTAGATCAAAATAATTTTTAACAGTAATTAATTAGTGATGATAGCATAATTGTCATTAGAGATGTATTTTTAGTGCAATTAACAATTTTTATATGTATATATATAAAGTTTTTAGCGATAATAAATCTAACAACACTTAATTAGTGTCGATAAAAACTTTAGCACTTTTTATTAATGTGATTTATATATGGATGTTGAATTTAACCAATTAGCAACATAACAGTGTCAATCTTATAAAAAAAGTTTAATACTTATCGATCTTAAGCTTTAATAGGAAGTCTCATCGTCTTTTTATCATTTTTTCGTATTTCTTTCTTTCGACCATTCAAAAATTTAATTTTAAAATTAATATTTTTTATTTTATTTCAAATTAAAAAAGTCTAGACATCAAAGTTATTTGTATTTAAATAAAAATCTGCATTAGGTATACTAATAGTGTGTATAACAAAATATTACGTTTGTAACATCGCTAGAAATGATGTTAGTAATTTCCCTTTTCCGCTTGTAAATTGTAATTATCTCTTGTAGTCGATAGTATATATATTTATGATGTTTCCATGAATTTGAACCTTGCTAAATGATCCAAATATATCACCCATTAGTAGTTAATTAAAATCTCGCCTTACCAAATTAAATTAAATTGTTTTGTTTGCTAATGACAAAAAGTTCCCCACACTTAAATCTTATTATATACTATAAAAAGCATTATTAAAATTAGTTAGCAAATCAAACATTGACCATATTTATATGGTGTAAGTGAAATAAAAATAATTTTGGCGATTATAAATATATATATATATTAATAAAAAGTATTAATTTTTAACTGACAATCATTAATTGTTATAAGATCCACTGTTATAGGACATTTACAGAAAATAGTAATCACTATTAAAAATATTTAGTGATAAATGAATTATGATAATTAGTGAAATAATTATCGTTAATAATTATTTCTATGGTGTAATGTGATGGTGTATATCGTGATCATAGAGCAAATAATGGGAAATGTTCAAACAAATTAGTTAGTATCTTTTTTCCTTTTGTGGTTATTCCTCTTGATATATACTTTTTGACCTTCTATTTTGATTTATTCGAATTCTTCGAGGAACTCAATTATAAGGTTGAATTTTTCCCAACCTAAAACTATAATATATGGTCCCTCTAAATTTATCACTAAATTAATTGAACATTTGAAGTATTACCAAAGAAATGATTGCACAAACATTATTGATTTAATTCATTATGGGTTGTCAATTAATATTAATGAAACTATTAGGTCAATGATGTCGTCATAGAAATTATATTAATTTAATATGACAAATATAATATGATCGGCAAGGTAAAAGATTTAAATTTACTCCTAATAATTGTATCTTGTTTTATATTTGTTTTTTCTTATTCATTGATCGATTGAAAGTTTCAGTAATTTTTTCAATTTTAAATATATTCTTCAAATAACGATTTTTTCTACTTAAAAAAATTAATTTGACATAAATATTAAATATTTTAATTGTATAATATGTAAATTGTTCAACTTAACCTTTTGATAATAATTATATACATATATATGTATAGATATATACGAAGAAATCTAAAATATATTATCTTCGACGGGTAAAATTATATGATTAAATTGAAAGTCAACCATTGCACAATAAGTTTCGTGGACGAACAAGTGAACATGAAACTAATTTGAAGACCTTTGTTTTCCTAATTAAAATGAAACTAGGCGCGAATAAGTTCAAATAAATAAGACAGACATTTTTTTTCTCTCTTTATATTTGAAATTTTTAGATCAATCAATAACTGCGTTAATTTAATTTTTTAACGGTATAAAAAATAATAAAAATTATTTTTTAAAAGTCCCTCACAAACGTTTCCTAAAACGAGTGTAATCATGAATAAATATAAGTGTATTTTAAATTTTGATTAATTTTAAACGGTTTTAAAAGTACACTTAAATTTTATGAAAAGAAAGTAAAAATATTGTAGTTTAGAAATGGATGCAAACCATCTTCTATTTATAAATTAATAAAGAATAGTATGAACAGGTGATTGTTATGCCTTATAACATAAGTTTTAATTCTTTGATACGAAGATGTATATATTATTAATTTAACATAAATAAATACCAAAAATTTATTAAATTGAATATTTTTCAGATGAAGATGTTATAATAATTTAATATTCAAAAAATATGAAAATATATATATTATTAATTCAACATAAATATATACAGAAAATTTATTAAATTAAATATTTTTCCGATGAAGATATTATAATAATTTAATATTCAAATTCAATAGTATATCATCTATATATAACTCCAGTACAATGTAACAATTGCTTACAGAGGTGGAGCCAACATTAAGAATTTAGATGTTCTAAATTAAATTTGTTTGGTAATTCATATGTCTGACAAACATATATTTATTTATTTTTTTAATAAACAGAGAAAATGCACAAGTATCCTCTCAACTTATGCTCAAAATTTTGAAAACACACTTATACTATACTAAAGTCTTATTACCTCATTAACTTATTTTATAAGTAACTTTCTACACATTTCCGACTTACATGGCACTAGCTTTAAAAAAATGTCAATCAGCATTAGATCCACAAAATAGTGCTACATAGACTGAAAAGAGTAGAAAATTATTAATAAAATAAATTTAAGATAATAACATCTTAGTATAACTTAAATGTATCTCAAAAATTTCAAACATAGATTGAAAAAATATTTATACATTCGTTATCTCTAATAAAAAATTATAAAATATATAAAAAAAACTAATAAATTTATTTGAACCCATGAATTTCATTAAACCCTGTCCCTAATTATATTTAAATGCATCAGTACAAAATATTGATATTTGGTATTTTCTGGGTTTCATAATTTGCAGAATACAAAGAGACAAACAAGATTGTTGTTGTTGTTGCATGGAAAAGAAGAAGAGCAGGTGATGTTGTTGTTACCTTAACATCAACACAAAAAAATATTACAATTTTGATGGATAAGAATAAATAGGAGGAAGTTGCCGATTTGGCAGAAAAGGACGGTCCTTTACCGCAACTCCCCTACAAATCAAAACTCTCGAAATTTCCCTAAATTTATGCTACTTTTTGTAATACTTTTTTTTCTCACCCGTTATATTTAAGTTTAGAGATTTATTTAAAGAGAAATAACGAAATTTTAACTTCACGTGAATTCATGTCTTTCTCTCAGGATTATGAATAATAATATTATATTTTAAAAAAGTTATTAAAATATAAATACATGAATCTACATTTAGAATATTATATAATGCGATGATGACTCTTTAGGTGATGTTATAAAATATTTATCTTTTTACATAGGCTATATATATATATGAATTAATTTCGGATCTACATTAGTAAGATTTTAACGTTTTTAGTAATAAAAAACCAAATGTTGAACAAATTAAATTTATACTTAAGATTATCTTTTTTATAATAGTGTATTCATCATCTTAAAATATTTGATACATCGAGATTTCCGACTAAATCATGATCACAAATTGCAATGTTCATTTAAAAGTGATGTTCCTAATAAAATTTTATCCGTACTAAAATATCAAAGACTCAAATCCAAAATTAAAATAAAGGGTGAAATATTTCAATGCAACAAAATCAATGTTGATGCATTTGTTTTCTTTCTTTCACAATTACTATCAAAGACACACATTAAAAATAAATAAAAAATTATCTTCCTCTTTTGCTCTCAGTTTCAACTTCATTTCCTCAACCCCATCGCTTTCTAGCAATTCTTAGCTCCTAAGCTATACAGCTTTTTAATTTTGAATAGAAATTAAATCGTCATCAGTTAAAGTTAAATGAAGGTTCAGATAATCAATTAATTGAGCTATAAGATTTTTGAATAAAAGTATTGCATATTTTTTTGTCATGAGGAAATGTTATAATGAAAATGGAATCGACTTTGAGATGCATTTTTCTTTGAAATACAACATATATATTTCGAAGATAGGTCAAAGAATAACATATATAAATACAATATTATTATTTTTTCAAATAGAAAAGGAAAAATGATAAAAATCCCTCCTTTAAGTTCACTTATTACCCTTATCTCCTATTAGTTTTTAAAATACCTAAAATTTTTCATTTTAAAGTCGAATAAGGCGGATACAAAAATGTGACAAAAAATGAGGCGGATACAAAAATGTAACAAAAAAATAGGCGGATACAAAAATGTGATAAAAAATGAGGCGGATACAAAAATGTAACAAAAAATAGGCGGATACAAAAATGTGATAAAAAATGAGGCGGATACAAAAATGTGACAAAAAATGAGGCGGATACAAAAATGTGATAAAAAATGAGGCGGATACAAAAATGTGACAAAAAATGAGGCGGATACAAAAATGTAACAAAAAATTAGTGGATACAAAAATGTGATAAAAAATGAGGCGGATACAAAAATGTGACAAAAAAAGAGGCGGATACAAAAATGTAATAAAAAAATAGGCGGATACAAAAATGTAATAAAAAAATAGGCGAATAGAAAAATGTGATAAAAAATGAGGCGGATACAAAAATGTAAAAACGAGGTGGATACAAAAAATGTGACAAAAAATAAGACGGATACAAAAATGTGAAAAAATATATAATGTATTCGCCACTTTTTTATTGAATCAGCCCTATTATGTATCCGTATTTTTGTATATTTTTTGAGGGATTTTGATCATTAGAAACTTTTAGTCTTAAAAGTATGTTATTTATGTAATTTGTTCAAAAAAAAAAAAAGAAGTTGGATCTGGGAATCTGGGCCTCAGCCCAAATTTGGATTATGCTGCCATGGCCCATGAAGTTCCTCTGATTTAGCCCAAAACCAGTACTCTGACTAGAGTTGGCATGGGCGGGTTGAAAATACATAAAAATGTTAAAGCAAGGTCGATTAAAATTTGGGTAAACGACAGAAATCACATGCTTTTAAGGTAAAATTATTATTTGTCCCTTATAAGTTTATTATTATTGAAATCCTTCAAACTGATACAATAATATAAGCGATGATATATTAATCTGATGCGCGAGATACATTAATTGTTAAGTAAGATACATTACATTTTATGCATGATACACTAATCTGATATACATTTTATACATGATACACTAATCTGATGCGCGAGATTAGTTCCTAACGATGGCTTATAATAAGTTCGGGTCTGGCCTATAAGCTTTCAGAGGGGGGACTACATTGCTTACCCGGCCCAATGTTTCAAATAAATGTTAAAAAAAGAGGAACCGCCCAACTTAACTAAACTTACTCTATAAATAGCAAAAATATTAAATCAATACTCCATCCCTTTAGCTACAATTTGCATAATTATGTTTCATAATTATAATTTTATTTGTTAGTGATATTTTCATTTGTATAATCAGCTTGTTAATATACAAACATTCTAAGTATATATAAATTTTATTTTCATACATTTGGCAATTTTTCAAAACTTTTACAAATCAAACGTATTAACAGAATAATTATATACAATTAAGGGTAAGAATTACAGATTTTGGATCTATATAAGAGATTAGAGTCTAGAGATGAATTATACAAAATCTAGACGTAGGTTACGTAATTATGATGGTAAGTTATTAGTGATTAATAATTAATAATTTAATTAACTTATAATGATATTAATCAATTAACTAGTATATATTTACCTATTCATCTAATTTTTCAATCAATTAGACATGAAAATATTAGGGTAAAGTTACAACTGTATTTTGCACCGTTGTAGCCTATTTTATTTATAAGAAAAATGGATCGATGTAATCCACCCTATTAATGGGAGTCAGCCACCACTTCAGTTTTTTCTTCTTCTTAAGCCAGAATCATCGTAGAAACCTCTTTTATTTCTTTGTCATCCTATTTTTTAAGTTAATATAATAGTATAGGGGAAATGGTATATATAATGACCAATTATTAATTAAAATAAAATGTTACAATGATACTTTAATTTATTTGTGCCATATATAGCAAACTGTTTGCTAGTCGCCTAGCTCTTTTCCCTTAAAACTCTTGCTCGCCACTCTTCCTCTCCCTCTCTTGCTCGCTTCTCCCTCTGTCGCTCGCCTCTCTCACTTTATACAATCAGTATAAATTGCGGCTTTATTTGTATAAAACGAGAAAAAATTGTATAGACACATGCAAATACATATATCTTCGTCTTATATACTCGTAATTATACAATACAAATATACCCTTGCCCAGTTCTCTTTTCCGTTCTTTCTTTCTCGCTTTATACAAATACAAATTATACAAAATACATTGCATATTTTATGTTTGTATAAAGCGAGGGAGAGAGAGAGAGAGAGATATTCTATATACAAACGATTTATTTCGATTCAATTGTATGTAAATTCAAATTTTATACATATATACAAAACACATAAAATTGAATTGAGAGGTTATCACGATTTATACAATTGAGAGGCTGCCAACAATTTATACAACTAGTCTGCCCAACAAAATTATATAGATCTGAAGAGGAGCGATGAATTATACAATTTTTTCTTTTGTATATATGTATAGCGAAATAGGGTAGCTTCTTTTGTATAGATGTATAGCGAAATACTCATATCATGTTTGCTATAAAATGCAATTATGCGAACTATAACTGTAACATACAAATACGAATTTTGTGTTTGCTATATGTTAAAGTTGCTCTATAATATAATATGACATATAGTAGTGTTGTAGTGTGTATATACCGTAATGCACTATTATACCATAAATATACACCCTTTTACATTATATATCAATTGTGTATATAGCGTAGTAGTGTATGGTGTATGGTTCGAGTTCGAGTTCGAGTTCTGAGTATGGAGAAAATTATGTTGGAAGCGCTGCTCCCGAATGAACCTTGCAGAGCGCGATCTAAATTTAGTCAGAGTTTCAATGTAAACTCCGAACACCGGGTGGGTGAGAAACCAACAAAAAAGTGTATGGTGTGTGAATGATGTGTATATTCTGTATAATTATTTGTAAACTATTTATTCACCAATATTACACACAAAATAAGGTTACTCAGGTTGTTTGCTTCATCATTTTTTCACTTGTAGATTTATAACAATTTAGAAAAAAAAATCAAAGCTTTGGGATCCCAACATAGTGACCTTCAAATTTCTGAATTTACATTGAACAATCGTCAAAAAATTTAACTTAATCGAGTCTCAATCAAGAGAAAAAAAATTATAGAAAAAAAAAATCGAATAACTCTCACATAACAATACCACGTAAATATAATAAACAAATAAATAAAATTTGTGTTCTCCCTCCAAACCAATAACTATTAAGTTGCCTTACTAATTTTGTATGTGTCTCTATAAACTTTTTCTTCTTAATTATCCCAATATAATACCTTAAGGGTGGGGGGGGGGGGGGGCAATTAGGTAATTAGAAAGTCATAAGTCTTTTAACCCTGTTTGAGAAATATTTGAAGAGTTAGATCACCAAAAAGATATGATGGGCATGTTTAACTAATTATAATTAGGTTAAATCCAGTGTAGATTAGATCACGTAATGATTATTTTGCTTAATTATCCCAAAATATTACTTGATTAGAAAATCAGCCGGCCGTAAGTCTATTAATCCCTAATTGTAGAAGTCTGATGATATTATATATATTTATAATTATATACCATTTATTCCTAGAACTTTCGTAGTCATATTAATCAAATAACTAATGACAAACACTAATGGTGGATTAATTATAACATTTTATTTAAGCTAATTATAAGGTCCTGTTTTTGGTCGTGGCCATACTATATATCCGCAATAATACCACTAACCCCCTTGCCCGTACCAAATATTTGGAAAATTTAGTAGTAATTATTAGTTCAATCTCCATTACACATAAGACTAATTAAAATTTAGTGCATTTGTACCACCACCATTCATTCATAAGTCCTAATTGCAGAAATTAATCTACTATAATTAGGAATTAATGCAAACAAGACTAGTGTAGTACTTTATTATTATTAAATAAGTACATGACATGAACTTTACTCAACTTTCCACCTATTTTTGAGTACTTTATCTCTTTCACTTTTACTATTAAAAAAGATATGATATGTTATCATTAATGTGTCAACTTGATTAGAAAATAACTTGGGGGGTATTTAGCATTTAGTGGTGAACCACAAATTATCGATGAATATGTCCTTTTAATGGCTAAGTTAGTTATTTGAGACTATTAAGGAGACTACTTAAACAATATTTAAAACAGGTCATGAGCGATAAAATAATAAATGTTAGCGTGCATTTCTATTTATTCAAAATAATCTAACACTTGAAAATGAATGAAAAATATTTTAAATTAATCGTACTTCTAAATTCCTTCGATTCAAACAACACGTGGTTTACATGTTTTTATAGTTTCTTCCACTACGCTTGCTATTAATTGGATTATTTTTTTTAACTTAATGCTTCACACGACTAATATAAATTTTATCCGATTTTATTTAGTGATTCAAAATTTATGGACCCAAATGAACTGTTGGGTGGATACTCAATGTTGACTTACAAATATGTGTTGCGCACTTGTAGAACAAATTAGATTTATATTTTTTTTTAAAAAAAATAAGTTAGATTGACTGTTTTTTTAATTTGATATTGTACCAAACATATTTGGAATTTTAAATTACATATCGTATATATCTCGGTAAACTTCAACTGCTTTGACCAAGAAAAAAAAAGTTATTACCTGTCCATCGAATGGATTAATGTCTAGTAATTCGATTGTCGACTTGTATAAAAAAAGAAATTAGTCGTTAATTATTGAAGCGTCATGTTCAAATTATAAGTATTTTGATTCATAGTATCCAAACTTCTTTACGAGTATTGTCATAGGCAGGATGTTGACAGTATCCAACAGATAACTAACAAACATGAAAATATAAAAATATTATATTGTTTGGCATTTGGTCTAGCAGACGCAGCCGTTGTACAATTAATACTTATGAGTTAGTGAGATGAAAATTTAAAAATTTAAGTACATGGTGGCAGCCTAATCTAGTTCAACGAAGATTCAAGATAAATGCACATAAATTAATAAATTTGTGAAACTGAATTTCCTATTTTCAAATATGTACCAACCCCTAAGCACATGCAAAAAAATAAATAAAAAAATGTACACAATAGACTAGCTAGTTGTTATTACGTGTTTGATTAGTGTTAAATCAATAATCAGCTAGCAAAAATAATAATGAAGTAACTTGCTAGCTATCATATATTAAAATTTACGGATAGTATTAAAAAAAAAGTCGTTGATATATAAATATAATATAATTATTTATTTAATTTTTGGCTGGCTTATCATATACCATGTTCTATATAAAACCATGAGCTTATAAAGCCTTCAACTTAAAATGATTCAACAAAAGTTCAAGACGGATTGTTGATTAAAAATGTGCCTATATATACCATATATTTTTTTAGTAATAGATTTATTTTGAATCCAAATAATATAGAAGAGTTAAAACATTATGAGAACCTGTTTTTGACTATTAAGAGTTTGCTCAATAATTTGCTGAAGAATTACAAGTTATTTTTTAATGCATTTTCATTAATAAAATTTTTTAATAGAAAATTAATGAAAGCCCATCAATTTTAGTATCATATTTATAACCATGCATGAAAATAACAAGTCACAACACGTGTGTTATTGATAGTATTAGTAAACGTTTGGCTATATATTTGACTTCCTAATTTCAAGTCTTGATTTCACAATTTTGGTTACATATTTATAACCATGCATGAAAATAACTAGTCATCAACACATGTGTGTTACTGATAGAATTAGCAAGTGTTTGGCTATATAATTTTTTGAGTTTTAATTTGAAATTAATGTTTCGTATATGATATCTGTACAAATTTTCAATTTCAAATTTTATCTCCTAAGTTTTATTTTTTATAAAATAGAGATTCATAATTTATATTTTTTAAAAAAATTATGCTTGAACTCAATATGCATGCATGGGATTATATTACTCTTTATTGGTTGAGAAAAAGCCAATGTTTCGAATGTGTTCTTATTATAAATTATAATTATTGAAGCCTTGAAGGGCATTTTGGGACCATAAAAAGTGATTACTTGGAGAAAAATGTGTCGACAGAGACTATAATGTGGTGTAGCTTTTTTTTTTTAATGAATATTTTCAAAAAAACACATATATATACATAATTCTAACATGTGGTTTAAATTAAGAAAATAAAAAGCTTTTGGAAAAAATAATATGTATTATTAGCTTCTATAAATATATTATACTCTTATTTATGTTTTTTTTATATATATATAGGAAAATGGATAAATATTCGTCAAATTTTAAAGCGCAAACTGCAGTTGAAAATATATAAATAACAAAAACATTTGAACACGAGTGATTTAATTAGTGCAAAATTATTCAATGCCGTGGTGAGTTTGATTTTCAAATTGTTACATTTTCTTTTTAAATTTCTTCAAAATAGAGGATATATTGAGTCCTCAATTTATTTATTCATAACTTTTATATCTAATAAAATAAAAGGTGACATTAAGTCCTCGATTTTAGATCTTAATTGACTATTGAACGTCGATTTTAATTCTAGTTTTGTGATTTATTTTAAGCCGTGGACAACTGGGCATGTATTAAAATAACTAGTCTTACTAATACATGTGTTACTGATCGAATTAATTGGTTAAAAATTATTATTAACGCTGTGAATTGATACGAGATCTGCATGGGATATTATATGTATGTGGATATATATACATATATATATTTATATATAATTTTGTTAAACGCATTTCAAGAGCATATTTGGTAAGCCGTGACAAGCATTAAATTCGTATTCAATTTAATTTGAGTTAATTGTCTGTTTGGATGAGCTAATTCGTTAAAATTGTAATTTAAATTTTTCAATTAACGATTTTTGATTTTATGTTATTGTTTTTACTTAAAATAAAGTACTTACAAGATTATACTAATATTTTACTCGAGAAAATTCTACTAAAATTAAATTTGTACTTTTCTTCCTTTATTCAACTATCTTTTTTTCTCACTAATTAAATTTCTTGACATATAATGTCATATGAATCTAATATTTTTTTTAATATCTTCTAGAGAAAAACCTAAATTAATTTTTGATACACTAAAATTAACATTTAAGTTGTCCAAAAGAATTGTAAATGACCTATTCATAAATCTAACCTAATATAAAATTGATCAAAATTTCAAAATACCACTAAAAGATAACTGCACATGTGTATATATATAACTTTCTAAATAAATTAAGATACACCATAAAATCAATTCACAAATTAAATCAAACACCACTGGTTATAAAAAAAATAAATAGTGCTAGTAATAATTTAAACTTTCCCTCCGAGGAAACCAAGGCAACTCATTTGTCTTTTCTGTTGTTCCTGTGGGAAATTTTCAATTAATATCCAAACTTCAAAGCATATTATATACATGCCAAATAAATAATATATTTGGTCAAAGATTTTAAAATTAATTCATTGACTCGTTTAATCCGTCGATTATCGAATACCTCAAATTAAGTATAAGAAAAAATAAATTTATAATTTGTTTTATTTTTATTATACTGTATACTTTACACTAACTAGATTTTAAATTTATATAAATTCATTTATTTTATCAATGAGAAAAATATAATCCAATACCCCTTGGTAATCAAGATTGCAGATTTTAGCCTAACTTTTAAATTCTTATTCGTATTCTCTACTCTTTTCATTCCATATTAGTTGATCACTTATATTTTTACATGATATTTAATAAATTATCAATAAGAAGATAATTTTATTAATTCATTCTTAAAAGAACTTTTTAAATTTTTTATAAATAAATGTAAACACTTTAAAAAAGAATTAATTGTAAGGGTAATGCACGAAAAAGTAATTAGTATTTTTTTACTTAATAAGATAGATAATTATTTTTAATATAATGACTACTATAATTTAAAATTTTAACCTAATTAAACCCGGTCATTTTTTTAAGCATATCTTCACCATCATGACTCTGCCTCTTTTAGTTATATTATAGAATTTAGTATAGAGTTATAATAAATCGCAAGAATAATTCAAATATTAAATTTATTATTTTTAAAAATAAATTTAAGATGTATTTAATGTCCTTTCTTTTTCTTTTTCCAATAGCTCACGTATTTGCCCATGAACGTTATTGTCGACGTTTGGAACAATAATTTTATTAGATACTATTGAAATGGACGTTAAGATCCCCTTCTTAAAAAAATTGTCTTAGATATTTTTAAATGAAAAATAGGATAAATATATCTTCCAACTTTTCTAAATGGTATGCAAATATTTTTTCATCGTTTTAAAATTATAATATATATATACACCATTAATATTAAAGAACATACATGTGTTATAATCTTATATATCGTCCTGACATTATTAAATAGATCGACATATATGATTGTGCCACGTGTCCTTATTTCGTCTTTCGTTAAAAAAGGACATATATACTCTAGTTTTTGGATGACAGGAACACCAATATCCAAAGAGTATAACGGATGATAACTGCATACCTTTTGCGATAATTTGAGAATATATTTTTCATTATTCCCTTTCTAAAAAGATATTTTTTATTTTTTTGTCATACCCATAGTCGAGGTAATGACCTCTATCATCCTATCTTTTCATCAGCAACATGAATAATATACTCATTAGCCTAATTAATTTAACGATTTTAAAAAAATAACGTATATTTACTCATATCTTATAGCTTGTTGGTTATTGATGACTTAACCTTACGAAACGAAGAGTAGTCATATCTATAGAGAAAGCAAGCAAATAACTAATGCACAAACAAAATTTAACAAGCACCTAACTTTTTTTAATGAACATATATTTATTGTTTTTAATCCTATGAACATGTATTTATTGTTTTTTATCATTATTACGTATGGTAATATTGACTCGCTTAATTAGTTTAGCAATCTAAAAAATAACAGTAGATATAGACTCATGTCTTATTTCTCGTTGTAAGTTATTGATGATCTAATTTTACGAAACAAAGATTAGACATATCTATACAGAGAGCAAGTAAATAACTAACGCGCTAACAAAGCTTGACAAGCACCTCACTTCATTTAACGAACATCAACCTTAGACACTATTGCGCTAGTATGAATTTATTGTTTTCAATAACTAGTTCGTTCCCCAATTGTGCTTGTTCCTTTCTTTCCCAATTCTCCTAAATAACAAAAATCATCTTTCTTACGCCAAAAAAAAAAAAAAGGTGTCCTCATTCTATCATCATGCTAATACTTACTCAATGCCAAAGTGTGTTGAAATCATTTTTTGTTGGTTGCTTGATCTATCATAATCAAATGATATGCATAATATAATTTCTAAAAGAGAAAATGGTCAAATATGTCGTTAAATTATTCGAAAAGTTTAGATTTATCCTCCGTTGAACGTTTGGTTCACTCATACTCTAGCCGTCCGAATTTTGGCTCAAATATGCCCTTATGGACGTTAGTTGATATGCTGGACATATCCAGGTCATTTTTGTTTCTTTAAATGTTATATGGAATTGTCATGTCATTTATATGAAAATGGAAAGAGATCAATTATGTCATGGCAAAATGACATGACAATTCCATGTTACATTTAAAGAAATAAAATGAGTAATTTTTAATTTTTTTTGCAAATCACGAAAATGCGTAATTTATTAATAAAAAATAGAAAAAATATGAAACAAATATAAAATTTACACCAAAAATTCACGAATAAATATATGATTCATAAGGACATGACAATTCCATGTGACATTTAGAGAAATAAAAAATGAGTTAGGGGCATATATGGGCCAAAATTTGGACGACGAGGATATGTGTGAACCAAATATTAAACGTAGGGTATATCTAGACCTTTTCGAATAGTTTAGGGGCATATTTGATCTTTTTCCCTTTCTAAAAATAAATTGTTTTTTTATAAAAGAGGGTTAAAATGTAAACTTTTGTTATTTTACATTTTTATCCCGAGATAAGTTATCTTGGAATTAGTATTCCAATTTCCACCCACAGATAGATATAACTTATCCCAGACATAATTATTAATTCTGCAATAAGTTATTCCACACTTTGTAACCAACCAAATAATTCATGGGTACGTACTAAAAATTTATCTCAAAATTATTTTTCCTTATCTATCACACAAACGATCCTTAAGAGCATGTACGGATGGATTTTTAGCTATGATTTTTGATATTTTAATTGAACAATGATTATTCATAAATATCTTTTTATTTTATCCAAATACCATAAAATTGCTTTAAAATTATTTTAATTTAAAATCACCTAAAATAAATCAATTCAAACATGCTATATCTGAGCGGTTGAATTAACAATTACCAATACTTTAGTTGTGTCACATGCAAAATTAGCTTTAAGAAGAACAAAGAAGGACCACTTCAATCATGTTCACAAATGAGAAAAAGCAAAAGCATAATAACAATAACAATAATAATAATTTTTTTAAAAAAAAAACTACAAAACAGTCCATAAAAATAAGGACTGTCAACACACACATCACCATATAATAGTATAATTTACAGATGAATTTTGCTTACAAAAATTTAAATTATACTTACCCGGACGTAGTAGAAAAATCTATATGCCATTAAACTATTTTAATAAAATTAATTAGTTTGATACAAATGGAAGGAATCTTATAATAGGGGACGATGGTTTTTTATTTGGGACATGTGTTAAATCTCATGCTAATAAAACTAAATAAAAATTCTTTTTGATTCATAATATATATATGATATTCAATTTCGAACAACTCAGCTGCAGGTGATTTTTTTATTTTTTTTTTATTTTTTATGTAGGAGCCGTTAGTTTAGGAAAATATTTACGAGCCACTATTTTTACGAAAAGGCTATAAATGGCCCCAATTTTTAATGGAGGGTAATAAGCTTATTTGGATTAGCTCTTTGAGAGGTGATAGTAATACTTTGTTAATTTAAAAGAATCTATTTTATAAAGGTTAAAGAGTTAAAAATATGTTTAAATTACGTGAAAAGAATAAAAGTACATTTCGTTTATAGTTTGATTCAAAAATATTTTTACCGTTAATATTTTAATTTAAAAATATCCTTAAACTATGAGAAAGTACAAAAAAAATTTCAATTTGTAGTTTGGTCTAAAAATATTTGTCATCAATATTTTAGTCCAAAATGCCATATTATTAATGAGTCAAAAAAATTCATTTTCCAAATAAAATATTGATTATTTTATAATCAATATTTTTTTATCGTTATATAAATATAAATTAGTGATAAATATACTATGATCTTATATATATGACATATTTTTTATCGAAATGGTACATGGAATTATTATATTTTAATTGATAAAGTGAGATTAAGAAGAAAAAAAGAGTTTGTACATTTTTACTTGTTAAAGTGATCTTAGAAGAAAGAAAACAAGAATAGTGTTTCTTAAAAAAAATTTAATTAGAAAAAAGATGTGTTTAAAAAAAAATATATATTTATTTTTAAAAAAGACATTTTAATACATTTATAACTATAGAAACATTTATTGACCAAATTATTGACGATAAATGCAGTTTAAGAGGACATATTTTACCCTTTTCTCTTTTAAACAGTGAGGTGTTTGGTCAAGTGCTTGCTTCCAAAAAGTAGGAGATGATGAAGATTTTCTAAATACATATAAATAATGTTTTAAAAGCACTTCTTAAAAGTTTGATTACTGATTAATTTTGAAAAAGTAGGAGATGATGTAAATTTTCTAAATACGTTTAAATGTTTTAATTATTTGTTGATTAATTTTAAAAAATAATTTTAACACATAGTTTTAAGGATAATTTTAAACTCTTTTCCGGGATAGAATTAACGATTTACCTCACTTATTTTAACCCATAAGTTTGCACTCACTATTAAGCAGGTGTTTGAAATGCGATATGAAATTTTGATATAAAATTATGAAATAAAAATTAATGTTTAGATATGTGATATGCTAATTTCATTTCATGAGACGATCCTCGTATTATTCAAAAATCATGATTTGAGAATTTCAAATAATGATTTGAGAGTTTCAAATATAAAAATATCACACGAGTTTGTTTATATGTTGTAAAAACAATACTGTATATATTTAATAACCATTAATTTTATATGTAGATAAAATTTATCATTCATATTATTACTTTTTAAATCATTTATATCTCATATAATGATTATTCTCACTAATATAAAAAATATTATTACTTCAAATGAATTTCGACATTACCGTTTATATGCACTAAATTCATTATTTGTCATCAAATATATTTACCAATCATTGACCAATTAATGGCTCAAAGGGACAGTATTGATTCGTCTTCTCAGTCTTATGAACGACAAATGCAAGTTAAACATGAGAAGATTATCTGTATTATGTGGGTGAATTATATTGAAGAGTAAAGTCTAGTACCACACCTTATGTATAATTTTATTTGTTATTGAATTAAAATTTAATCAATAAATATTATATATATTAAAAATATTTTTGTAATTGTATATTATGCGATTTTATAAACTTACTTTTATTTAGTAAAATTATATAAAAAATTAGGACTATTTTAATAGTTTCACAACTTATAAATTTTTTTATATTTATAATTTATAAAAAAACAAACTATATAAATATTCAACTCGCAATACCAAATAACCTTTTAACTTAATCTCATAATTTCATATTACGTTACTAATCGGATCCTCAAATTGTTTAAGCAAGAATCTGACCCAAAAGGGATGGATCACGTGGTTGTTGGTAGCACGTGACATATGAAGTATACTTACAAATAATTTTATTCACCTTCGATTTACTAAAGGTTTGTATAGTATAATTTAATTCACGTCACTAGGTATTTTACGCATACAGTAGATCAATACGATCCTGAACTAGTTAATAGTGTATTTTTATCTCATGAATTATTTAATAATATATTGTAAAGGTATATATGTGTCTACGTGGATACATTACTAGTTATATTTTCACATTATTTTTATGTTCAAGTGGACAAATATATATGTTTAAAATACGGTATTAAATAATATATAGGTAATTAGTCCCTATAAGTCTAGTATCGCAACAGCAAATTCGATCAAAGTTGAAAAATATTTTTCAAAATTTTATTCTTAGATATAATAAAAGCTCAATCTCATAATCACGTGAATCTAAAAAAATTTATCCATATTTTATACTTAAATTTTGAATTTGTCTCAAATATCATCCGAGAAGGAATTTAGTTCTTGTGCTTGTATCCATTTTTGTGTCTACTCCCATTTATCCAATTCACCAGTCAACTTGGCTAAGTAAAATTTGAACAAGCCCTTCTATTTTTTATTTTATTTTTTCAAATCAAACAATATAAGACTCCTTCTTCTATAAAAATAAAATAAAATAAAATAAAAATTGTCCCTAAGCAAGAAAAAATCAAAACTAATTACTACTACCCTTTAGCTCTAAATAAGAAAGTTAAAAGACAGAGAAAATAAAAATAAAAATGAGGAGGTAGGCAGGTAGCTAAGTAGTTGAGGCATATAACAAATTATTTGGAAATCTAAATTATGGATTTAAAATTGAGTTGAGCAAAATATGGACAGGTTATTATATGCTAATTTAATAAATACGTTTATTATTAATCCGATTAATTTCCTTTTTAGATGAAAAATACACTAAATGATGGGCAAAATTTAATGCATCCGATTCTTATTAAGATTTATTCTATTTATATATAATTTATTTAATTATAAAATAAAATATAATAAAACCAAATAAGAAATTGATTTTGATAAGATTTTCTAATGCTACGTGATTTTTCATTTCATGCAAAAGATGAACCTAAAATGTATTTTCATTTTAAAAATAAGTTACATGAAATTACTCAATTGCATGCTATACATGCGGTAATATCCTCTGTTTCAATAATTTTTGACTTTTTCTTTTGTAACAAGTTTAATAAAAAATAATTTTTTTCTTTTTTAACAACTCTTTAATCTCTACTTTTAACACGATATATTTAATAACATAAGATTTAATAATATTTTGAAATGTATGATAAACATTTAATTTTAAAACTACAATATGAAAAAAATAGACCAAATTAAATTGATGGAAGTACGTCTTTTAGTTAATCATTTCAACTTTTAGAAAATTACACAAAATGATAGTACTAATAATTATGGTCATCTTTTACATTTTGAATTAAGACGAGGGGATTTAGTGCCCCTTTCAAAAAAGGGTTAAATGAGATTCTCAAATTAAAACGAAGATACAAGATAGTATTAAAAAAATATATATCTTATTTTAAAAGGATAGATAGTATTAATTAGTATACCATATTTCTAACATTTTAATAATTTACATTTATTAGTTAAATTAATTAATAAAAATAATTTATATACTTATTGATTTAAAAAAAATAAATAAAAATAAAAATAATATTTACTTAATGTGATGTGAAATTAATAATGATGATAGAAATGATGGAGTATTAATCGTCCAAACAAACTACAAATAGCAGAGGGGCGAACAACACGCGGTGGGCGTGTCCCCAAATTGTAGCGCGCCAACCGCTTTTCACTCTATAAATACATTTCTTCTACTTTCGCTTCTCCACACAAACCATCACTGCTTAATACACATTTGACTTTCTCTCTCTCTCATTTCTCTTTTTTTTTTCTTTTCAAAAAGCCGGTGTTCCTGCCGGAAAATCAACTAAATTTACAATGGACGTTCGCCGGCGACCAGTTAAGCCTTTATGCACATCAAAAGATGCTTCCGCCGGCGAACCTCTGAAACAACAACAAGTTTCTTCTCCTAAAGCATCTGACGCGCTTCCACTCCCATTGTACCTAACCAATGGGTTGTTTTTCACCATGTTTTTCTCTGTTATGTATTTTCTTCTCGTAAGGTGGCGTGAGAAGATCCGTAATTCTATTCCTCTTCATGTGGTTACCCTTTCTGAATTGTTAGCTATGGTGTCATTGATTGCTTCCGTTATATATCTATTGGGTTTCTTTGGGATTGGGTTTGTTCAGTCGTTTGTGTCCAGGTCGAATAGTGATTCATGGGATATTGAGGATGAGAATGCTGAGCAGCTAATTATCGAGGAAGATAGCCGCCGGGGACCATGTGCTGCTGCAACTACTCTTGGCTGCGTTGTGCCTCCACCACCTGTTCGAAAAATTGCCCCAATGGTTCCACAGCAACCTGCCAAGGCAGCTTTGTCCCAAACGGAGAAGCCTGCGCCAATAATTATGCCAGCATTATCGGAAGATGACGAGGAGATAATACAATCTGTTGTTCAGGGTAAAACACCATCATATTCTTTGGAATCAAAGCTTGGTGATTGTATGAGAGCTGCTTCGATTCGAAAAGAGGCGTTACAGAGGATCACAGGGAAGTCATTGGAAGGGCTCCCATTGGAAGGATTTGACTATGAGTCTATTCTTGGACAATGCTGTGAGATGCCTGTAGGATATGTGCAAATACCGGTTGGTATTGCAGGGCCTTTGTTGCTTGATGGGAGAGAGTACTCAGTGCCAATGGCAACTACAGAAGGGTGTTTAGTTGCTAGCACCAACAGGGGTTGCAAGGCTATCTTTGTCTCTGGTGGCGCCAACAGCATTTTGCTCAGAGATGGCATGACAAGAGCTCCGGTTGTCCGGTTCACCACCGCCAAAAGAGCCGCAGAGTTGAAATTCTTCGTTGAGGATCCCCTTAACTTTGAGATTCTTTCTCTTATGTTCAACAAGTGAGTTTTCTTCTCATGATTACGTATATTCTTAATTGTTTCTTCTACGAGTACTAGCTATTCGTAATTGGTGAGCTTTTTGTTAAAAGATTGGAGGATGCTTACCATTTTAGCAATCCGTTGTTGGTGAGAGTTAGTATGAAACAATTAAGACAAAACATTTAAGTTTTGCTTCTCTCTTAATTCTATATCTTGATTCAATATTTTCTGTTACAAATTCTTTATTCACCAGCAAAGAGAAAAGAAATGATTTGTCATATCTAGTATCCTAATTGAAAGCTTATGTTAAAAGTTACATGTCATGTGCATTTTTATTCAATATTATGTTTTCAAAATTTAAAATTTGTTTCTGTAATGGAAATTTTTGCAGATCAAGCAGATTTGCTCGATTACAGGGCATTCAATGTGCTATAGCTGGTAAAAATCTGTATATGAGATTCAGTTGTAGCACTGGTGATGCAATGGGAATGAACATGGTATCCAAAGGTGTCCAGAACGTTCTGGATTACCTTCAGAGTGAATATCCAGACATGGACGTCATTGGCATATCTGGTATTATTCCATCGACCTGTTTATGCATAGTTTTTTCCCGCAACTTGATGCACGAGATGTTTATTTAATTGAGAATCATGTGAAATATTGACAGGGAACTTTTGTTCGGATAAGAAGCCAGCAGCAGTTAACTGGATTGAAGGTAGAGGAAAATCAGTAGTTTGCGAGGCAATAATCAAGGAGGATGTAGTGAAGAAAGTGTTGAAAACTGAGGTTGCTGCTCTTGTGGAGCTGAACATGCTTAAAAACCTTACTGGGTCAGCCATGGCTGGTGCCCTCGGTGGCTTCAATGCTCATGCCAGCAACATCGTCTCTGCTGTATATTTGGCCACTGGCCAAGACCCTGCTCAAAATGTTGAGAGCTCTCACTGCATTACTATGATGGAGGCTGTAAATGATGGCAAAGACCTCCATATTTCAGTAACTATGCCTTCTATTGAGGTATACAACCAACATGCTCCTATTATTATGCTCTCCATTTCATATTAGTTGTGCATTTTACTAAAAATAATTGTCTCAAATTAGTTACATTTTACCGTTACAATATCATTTTCGTAAATTTTTAACAGAATTTCTTCATGGATGTCTAGAGGTGAAAGTGAACAACTAATATGAAATTCTAACTAGAGGTGAAAGTGAACAACTGATATGAGACGCTTACCAGTGCATGTAGGCTTTGATCTCATTTAATTGTAGTAGAATAAGTCCAGATGAAATATTGACATGTAGCATCCTTGACATTTAATGAGTGAGAACCTGTCATTGTAGCAGGCAGGTTAGGTGTGTCCTGAGTCAGTCCATAATTAAGTGGCATGCGAAGGAAGAGACAAAGTTGCACATGTTTTATACACATTAGCTAATTTGTCCTGTGAATTTCAGGTTGGTACCGTAGGTGGTGGAACTCAACTTGCATCACAGTCAGCTTGCTTGAACTTACTAGGAGTTAAAGGTGCAAATAGAGATGCACCAGGTTCAAATGCAAGACTGTTGGCCACAATAGTAGCTGGTTCTGTTCTAGCTGGTGAGCTATCTCTCATGTCAGCTATCTCTGCTGGCCAACTAGTTAAAAGTCACATGAAATATAATAGATCTATCAAAGATATTTCCCAAGTAATCAATTCCTCTTGAGGATTAATTAGCCCCCCCCCCCCCCCCCAATAAAAAGAAAGAATAGGAATAAAATTTTCAGAATTAGGGAGATCTAGCTGCAGCAGAAGAAGTACTTTGAACCAAAATTATAATATAAAAGTAATGTATTAAAGATCTTCTTTGTTCATGAATTAATAATGTGGGGAATATTCAAGAACAAGTTGGAATGTGTTGTATGTATTTTTTCTATGAAGCCATGTGAGGGTGTAGGGTCTCTTTGTTTCTGCAAATATTATATTTAGTGAACATCTCTGATGATGTTAGGTGGAAAGTTACCAGTGTCCAGTGGGGGTTAAACTTGTAATTTGCTCTCTGTTGTATTGTTTGTAATTTAGGGAGTGTAATGCCATTTTAATATTTACTCAGAAACTATGCTTTTGTATATGATTCTCTTTTTTTTTTTGTCTTCTTTATTTCAATCATTTTTGTTTGTTTATTCTGGATCTATGTGCCTAAACACGTTTAAAGTTGACACATCTGTCATGTTCATGTGAAGATTAGTTGTATTTGGGGTCTTCAAATCACCACTACTACTATTTAATTAACTATAAATTATTCTAATTCACAATTATGGATCCAAGTCAGAAGAGAATTTAAAACAGAATCATTTACGCTAATCTTGGTTTATATTCGCACTCTCTGTATCTTATTTATAATATTCTAAAAGACGATTTACCTGGACAATGAACAAAACAATGTGCTATTCTCGTAAACTTTTCGGTTTTTGGCTCTCATATACTCACTCAACGAGTAGTTCACTTAAAAAATTACCTAATTATTTTGTTGATTTGCAATCACTTGGCACAACCAGCTAAAACTATATAGGTCAAATATGATACCCTTTTATTTTTTCTCTCACAAAATAACAATGAGAAGAAAAAAAGAGACTATCATAGTAATGTTTAAAGGAAAGAGTATTATCAGATCTGGAACCATATCATTTCAAGTTATTTCTATATATTTATACTATGATTCTTTTTAGTACAAAAAATTATTGACTTTTGCTCTGGATGATTATACTGAAAATTTAGATCTATTCTTAATTAATTAATTAGTACTATTACTGCTTTCTTATTCCATTTTATTCAAATCCTACACTAGAAATAAATGTTTCATCTAAGCAAATCAACAAAGTGGTTTTACTTAAATAGTATTAAGTGTCAAATTGCTGATGATGATGAGAGGGAAAAAAAGAGTCAAGAATGATTATGGGAAGATCCAAATTTGCTGTCTAATTTAATTTAAATGATTTAGATGTTTTGTTCTCATTATTATGAATTAATTCAGCAGTCTATTACTTCCGTTCAATTAGTGATGATACATCCAAGAAATCTTATAAATAAATAAACTTCCACTTCCGTCTCAATGATTTGTATTTCTTATAAATGTATAATAAGTTGAATAATCATTGATTCCAAAGGGGGAAAAACAAATGGATCGATTTAAGTGGGGGAGGGTCAACAAAATGATGAACAAAGGATGTCATGCTATTTATACAAATCTAGGTTAAAATAAATACAAAAATTTGTCAACAAAATGAAATGGAAACATCGTCACCTAAAAAGGTTGAGAAATTTCGTGAGCAATATATCAATAATTAAATGATTTTGAATTATAAAAAAGATGAAGACATTTTGAATAAATAATTTTAATTTATTGATCATCTAAAAAATTAACTCTTACCATGACTTATACCTATAAAGTGTAAAGGACATATTTTCTTTATTTTCTGTTGAATAATTTCGCATTATATCAATGATGAAATGTGAGATTTTTTTTCTTTTTATTGTGAGCGCCTTTGATTAATACCAAATAAAAGTCTAACCCTAAATTGGAAACTAACTAAAGTTTGTAAACTCTGTGGGGACTCATGGGAGTAATAATAATTATGATGGGAGAGGATCTTTCGGGGTCAACAATTTCTTCGTCATGTGCAATAATGAGACTGCTTCACTCTTAATCAAAGATCTTGTGTTCATATCTTAAAAGTGTCGACCCCAAATATGACCTGCAGTAGGCAATGCTCCAATACGAACTCCAGTAAATAAGAAACCAAAGAAAGAAAACCTAAATAAATGTTTCTAGTGTTTTTTCACCAAACTTTGCATCTAAATGAACGCCTAAACTTATCGATTCACCTACTTAGCCATCCATGACTATGAGTGAATAAAGTGAATAAAGTAGACTGTAATGTATTCATAGCTGCAAGATGCAAAATATGGAATTAAAATTTAAGTTAGTAATAACCAGTCATTGGATTGTCACATTGATATGAAACTCAAATTAACCATTAATATATACTCCCATCCTTCTATTTTACTTGTTCGTGTATTAAAAATAGATATTTCATTTTTATTTGAGGTTGTTGCAGACTTAATTTCTGAGATCACAACGGAAGTTAAGGACTTCACTGTCCACTGTCGTTTTGAAGAAGGATTAATGGCTGAAAAAAATGTGATAAAAGGCCAATTAAGATATGATGTAAATGAGATGCGTAATTATGGGAAACGTTACAAATACCAATCGCGAAAATTAATATTTGATTAAGAAGTAATAACCGTTGAGGCTTTAAAGCCAATGTAAGTAATAACAATTGAATTAATTTGGTACAGTTACCATCAAGCTTGTTGCAACTTCATTATAAACCTCAATCACAGGAGTATAGAATGATCATTACTCGACTGGAGAAAACGAAAAGAAGAAATAACATAATCAATCCGATCTCCAAGCTATCCTATTTGCCCAAACTCTAATTACTAAGTTGAGTTCATTGATTGATGGATGCTTCGACCTCATTGTTTAACAAGGGATGAACCGTCGCTCAAACAATCATTTAATAAAAATATACGTATATTCATTTCAATCATAAACATTAGCGAGGAAACAAATTCTTAATACATAGATATCAAATCAATCCAGACCTTTGCAGCAACTCCAGTACCAGAGCTACTTCAATGGAACAACACAAAGCAATCAATCACTCTTTCCCACTTGGGCACCAATTTCTTGCAAGTAATGTTCAGCATCCAAAGCCGCCATGCACCCTACAAAAGCATGCCCCAAAAGAAAAAACAAAAACAACCTTAAGCCATATGTTATCTCGAGAGGAAGGCGAGGAGTCAAGACGCAGTTTGTTGCACTCGAAGATCAAAGTGATAAACGAAGCAAAAGCACATGGATATAATCATCAGAAGTACCAAAGTAACGAACGTCAACGATGCTAAGGTTATCAATACCAGTATGCCAATGATGCTGATACATAACAGCAAGAAAATGTTTTAAAAAGAAAAAGGACAGAGGCACAATTAAAAATAATAATAATCTAGGTAACCAAGGCAAAGGTACCAACGTTACAAAGCACACCCAACAGACATCAAATTATCTGACAAGGTTCTCCATATGTACACTGCATCCAACAGGCATCATATTTCTTTCACAAGTAAATAAGCATAATGTAAAATGCAACGCTGAATGGAAAAGGCCAATAGAACATTGTTCAAGAACGTAAACCTAAACTAAGTAGGATCCTTGAGACACATTCCAGTAAATTAGTAACCAGAAGTGCAGGACTACATAAAATATGTGAAGCATGCAAACAAGTCCTACAATGTACACCATAATCATCATCCATATACAATCATGTCTCCCAGAAAATCACAACACATCAAGACATAACTAGAATAATAATGAATATGAGTTGCCCAAATAAAAGGCCCATATCATTTCTGTAGACTATCAGCATCTGACATCCTCACAAACTAAATCTTACAATTGAACAAACCTTTTTTGAACTAGAAAATCAATATTGACTATAACACATCACAAGGACAACTCTTAAAACTTGAACACTGAGTTTTATTTTTGTAGGAGAAGCTAAATCAACAAAAAACCATAGATATCTTTGTGGCTATAAATTATCTCACTAAAGGTAAAATGAAAAGTTTAAAGTTAAACTGTTAGAAACTACAGAAAGATGTTTTCGGGACTGACTAAAAAAAAGAGTAATACATAAATTGGGACCGAAGGAGTATTTGCTTTGCAATCTCTCTGCCTGATATATATCTTTAGGAGCTAAATCCTGCCTTAGAATGGTAAAATAGTTGGGGAAAGACCAATTCTTTTGTCATAAAACATCAAAAGCAGAGAAACAAGTCCTGCTTCTTTCATCACCAAAAAGTCCATTTGCGTGATGGATTATCAAAAGTTCAGATTCTGGTTGATGCTAGTATTTCATTGGTTCGATCAACATTGGTTTCATAGGATGAAAATTTTATGATTATAGTAAGTAAAACATGGGGTCACTAACTCTAGAGTCCGGAACCTATTTGAGTGACAGATAAAATTGACCAAAATAAGCTACAATTCTAGAAAGTAACTAAAATAGGCTTAGCATAATTTTTTCTTCCGTTTTACACAAAAGATATAAATGGCAAAAATTAGACTCTTAACGTCTATATTTTAATATAATATGAATTTTCTTTTCCACTTTATAAACTGTAACTTAACTTTTTCTTACCCTTCATAAAGTAGAAGAAAAAAAATTGTTTTACAAAAAGGAATTTTTTACACTTACACTAAATTATGTCTCTTTATGCGGTTTTTGCAGTTACTATAGTTTTTGGACAAATATACTCTAACTTTTGGTTGAGAAGACATTTTTTGTGATTGAAATGAAGAAAAATAGAATATTAAAGATGTTGAAGGTGCTATGTTTGATCGAGCTTAAATAGAGCTTGGAGGAGTTTTCAAATTAAAAACGATAAAAATACATAATGTAATAATTTTTTCCGTTTTTATGATATGTCAAAACAATATAATTCTATGAAAAATACTGCAAAAACCGTATAAAGATACATAATTTAATGTAACATGTAAAAAAAATCCTTTTTGTAAAGTAGAATTTTTTTTCTTCCACTTTATAAAGTGTCAAAAAAAATTTAACTTTATAAAGGATAAGAAAAAGTAACACCTTATAGAGTGGAAAATATGTTTTATGTTAAAATATAGACGTTAACAAACGTTAGTCTGCATTTATATTTTTGGATATAACGGAGAAAAACCAAACTAAGCCTATTATAGTTACTTTCTACAATTGTGGCTTATTTTGGTCAGTTTTATCGCTTTGTAGCTAAAAATAGGTTCCAGGCTGCTAATTCTCTTACTAACTTCCCAAATATTTCAACAATTCTTAAAAGATAGCTTAGAATAGACTTTCTACCAAGAAAAAAAAAAAAGGTTAACCTAAGCACTTGGAAAGATACCATATCACAGTCCGCTGAAAAACTTATTTTTCTTTCAAAGAACTTTCTACTTGGATTGGTTTCATATCAAGGCAATTTTTTTACTAAAATTCAAGACAAGCAAGAACATTAAACAATGAGAATGCTAAAGTTTCATAGATCATGGCAAGTCTAAACCGTGATTAGGTCTGCTCCCCACCCACCTCACACACAAAAAAATACGCACTTCTCTAAATACTACTTAACTAAATCATTATCAAGTAATCTATTTTATAAGAAATTCCACCTATTAAAACAAAATCAAATTGACACAGCTAAGCTGGTTGGTTCTTTGTTCTTCTTCTTCCCCAAATATTACACCTCTTTTTCTTCTCCATTAGCAGTGCATCCCCACCTCTGGAATGGAGTCCTTACCCTAAAACCTAGTCAAAGAACATCCACACTTAACTACAAGGCATAGAGTAACAATCAAGTGATACTTTAGGCGGCATGGTGCCTTGAAACCCTCTAAGGCATTCTCCACAATACTATTACTTTCTTTATATAATCCATTCATTCTAGCTTTCAGTAGTTGAATACTAAACCATAACAATGTAAAAAATATCAAACAAGAGTGAAACACAATAAAGACAACCATAATATTGCTAGAAGGTATTCTTTTCTTCAGCAAATAATCAGATGACATTGCTGCAACAAGTGCATTTTCTACTTTGTCGATACAGCTAATAGTTCTCTATACAAATGAAACATGTTTCTGCTAAAATTGTAGGCCAATATCAACAAAAGAAATGACTACAAACATGTCTACATGAACATCAATGAGAATTAGACTAGCATATTGATATATAAATTCTAAAAGGTTAAAAATTACAACAAGTAGAAAGTAGCATGGATACTCAGGCAAACAAAACCAAACCACTAACCTGAGCCAGCAGCAGTAATAGCTTGCCTATACTTCTTATCCTGCACATCACCAGCAGCAAAAACACCCCTAACACTGGTCAGTGTCGTCCCCGGCTTAGTTACAACATATCCATCAGAATCCAACTCTAATTGCTTATCCAAAAACTTGGTAGCTGGTACGTGCCCAATGGCGAAAAACAAGCCTGAAACATTCAAATCAGACACTTCCCCTGTAACAATATTTTTCACCTTCAATCCACCCAAAAGTTTTTCCCCATAAGCCTCCACTACAGTAGAATTCCAAATCACCTCTATTTTAGGGTTACTCAATGCCCTATTTTGCATTATCTTCGATGCCCTAAATTCATCCCTCCTATGAATTATATACACTTTCGAACCATATTTAGTTAAAAAATTAGCTTCTTCCATGGCAGAATCTCCACCACCAATTACAGCCAATGGTTTATTACGGAATATCGGGGCAGCGCCATCACAAACGGCGCAAGCTGATATCCCCTTATTCCAGAAACCATTATTGCCGGAGCCGGGGAATTCAAGCCTCTTAGCCACAGCACCAGTAGCGAGAATAACGGCGTCAGCTAATACAGTTCTATCATCAGAAACAACTTTAAAAGGACTTTTAGAAAAATCAACTTTAGTTACCGTTTCAGTATAAATTTGTGTCCCAAAACGAACCGACTGCGCACGACATTTTTCCATAAGCTCGCCGCCGCCGATACCTTCAGGGAAACCAGGAAAATTCTCAACATCTGTGGTGGTCGTAAGCTGACCGCCGGGAGCTATGTCGTTAGCCATCCATCCTTCGAAAAGGATCGGCTTCAGCTCTGCGCGAGCTGCGTAAATGGCAGCTGTGTGAGCTGCAGGGCCACTGCCGATTATACAAACACTAGTTTTTAGGGTTTTATGAATGTCGTCCATGGAAGAAAATTTAGGGGAATTCGCGGCGGCGGTGGTGGTGAGGGTAGCGACGGGAATTAGGTTACATGCTTTTTTGAAAGTATTTATGAGTTTTGGCCAACAGTTGCCGGTCATATTTTTCCTTTGAATTTGACTTTTGGCTGCTTAGTATTTATTTAATAGGAATATTTGAATGGAAATGTGTACACATTGGAAATGGAATTATATAGTTTTGGAAGCAAAACATATTTGGAATCCAATTACATGCTTAACTTAGTTCAATATCTATTTGGAGAATTAAAGCCCAAGTTATTCCGTTTAATTTTTCTAAAAATATTACTCCATTACTATCTTTTTTTGGAAAAAATTTTAGACTATCATTTTTTATCACGAGTATAAAATTCAAGCGAATTTAAAAATGTCAGATTTTGAATTTTTTAGTAATATCATAAGTTTAACCATTATTTAAGAATACAGTGCAATAGACACGATTCATCATTTAACTAAAAGTCTTAAATTCAAATCCTAAACATAAAAAAAATGAAACGTGCTAGGAAATAGATAGAAAAAAGATTTAGCTATCTTAACGTGAAATCTAGGAATAATTAATAAATCGTCTTTGGATAAGGAAATCCAAAGAATCACATCCAAATATATAATGATGGATTGTAAAACTCAAAATGTCACCCTTTTTTTTTTTTACTTCTTCAACAGAAGATTGCTTAATTGCGTACGTATAGCTACTTCCTTTGTTTTCATATTAAACCTTCATATTAGGATGGTTTGATAAAATTCAACTTGTCTGATTACATTTTAGTATTTTTTTTCCAATTAAAATATGATGTCCTATTTGACTCAATCTATTATTGTTAGTATTATTGTTAGTTTTTAATTAGATTGTTCATTTTACTTGTCAAAGTCTAAAACAAATAACATAAATTTTAGACAATCCCGATATCACTAACGTAGTCTAGAAAGAATCAATAAAAATAAAATACAGATTCATCATTTTGTTTTACTAGAAGCTCGAGTCTGTAGACTAATTTTTCTATATAATCTTTTATGATGAGTAATTTCAGAACGGCTCAACCTGCGTTATAACAAGACTGAGCAATATTCAACAATTCGAATCCTTCCAATAAGAATGCTATTGATCAAGAATTTTAGGCCCAATACGAAAGGCAAAGAGGGAAACAATTTCACAAATAGCCAAAAGGATGAGTCCACTGCTTAATTTAACATTTAGCCCAATTGCAGTTCAATTATGTTCACAAGTCAATAATGTTGACAATTTAGTCCTGGTTTTCTTCTCTGTCATGTGAGTCTACATTTGAAAAACCTACTACACCCATAATCGTGACTGACATGTTTCTATATCTACATATTTTATTATGCATACAGACTATAGTATATAATTATTTGATTGTTGAAATGAGATCTAGTGCTTTATATGTTAATGAAATGATTCTCTATATATATTAGTTAAACAGTGTTTACCAGCACAATCTTGATGTATCAAATGAGCATGGTTGATGAAATCATGAGCGGAGCTAAAGGGCAGAAATAATTTATTTAAATCTTATTCTACAGAAACACCATATATATTAGATAGTGTTGAACGAAGAATCTTAAAATATATATATTTTTCCATAGAAAAGAGAAATATAACTAAAGGTGATTATCTCTATTTATTGATGATGTAATGCTTGCAAAATTGTATTTGTTGAAAAAGTGAAAGATAATAATTCTTAATCTTTTTTTTTTGTTGATAAATGTCACCATCTTAATTAGTTTAAGCTTTAGTTGAGCCTTGAACTTTCTAAAGTTAGTTTCTTG
The DNA here is from genome assembly GCF_036512215.1 of Solanum lycopersicum. Classification (NCBI taxonomy): domain Eukaryota; kingdom Viridiplantae; phylum Streptophyta; class Magnoliopsida; order Solanales; family Solanaceae; genus Solanum; species Solanum lycopersicum. The sequence goes on along the minus strand of NC_090801.1, from coordinate 62,144,261 downwards.
AAGTCAAATGTGTTTACTTTAAGTTCATATTTTTGTATCATGATATATATTCAGACGTTATTTTAGATTATAAGAGTTTATGTCTTATTAAACATAAATTTGATTGTTAAAGGATAAAAATTGAAGACTAGCTCATTTAAAGGTCAAAACGTCGATTCTGAAAATGCAACTGTCTGTATAGTATTGTTGGCTAAGATTTAAGAAATAGCCTTTTGCCCACTCTAATCTACTTTTTTCAATCATAGTATGTAACCTAATCTACTTAGCTAAAACCAAAAAAGTCAGTGAGCAAAAATGATGTGAAATTGATTAAAGGCAAAGAAATTAACTTTAATCTCATCACCAATTAAAGAAATCAAAAGTGATTAACATTATGGAGACATGTAACTAAATCAACTTTTTCTAAAGTTTGAAAAATAGGATGGCGCCATAAAGTCTATATGTTTAGATTTTCAACCCCTAAAAAAAAAAATTCCCTCAACCACCTTTTATTTATTTCTTTAATTTCTCAAATTTTCTACTTATTTAAAAGTTAGTCAAATAAAATGACCTTGGGTTAGGTGGTCAGCACATCTTTCAAATCTTTATTGGTACCTACTACATTAATAAGATTGTCACTCCCAACGTGAAGTTATAATATAAGTAATTATCAAATTAATGACAACATTAATGCCATAGCACAAGGTTAAAATTTGAAATTTTTGAATACTGATATCTTTCTTATTCATCGCATTAATTTTTTAAAATATTTTTTTTGTTTTTCCCCCCTAATAAAAGCTTCACTATATTACATTACATCTCCATATGCATATTTCAGTGGGAAACACAAGGACAGACAAAACTCTGTCCTAGACTCCTAGGTACCAAAAAAATAAAATTATACTCCTTCCGTTCCTTTTATAAGTCATTTATTCTTATAAATAGCTGAATTATAATATTTGTATTTTATCTATTATATTTTGGTAGAATAATTAATTGATTTTGTTATTTATTAAAAATGTAATTTAAAAAAATATTAAATAAGGATAGAAAGGTAAAATTATATTATTTTGTTGATACAAATATAAAGTAAAAATATGAGATTTAAAATAATACGGAAAAAATACATACGAGGATTAAATGATCTTTTGTTACCGCTTTCAAATAAATAGAAGAAAACGACTTTTTGAGATTTCTCACAAAATATATACAAAACTATAATTAAGTTTGTAAATAATTACAAAACAAAATCTCCTCTAAATTTAAAATTGCGTTTTGGTTGGGTTGGAGTAAAAGATGTCCAAATATAGAAGGTATTATTTTTATTAACAAATTGAATAAAAAGGTGTTATATAAGCCAGTTTTATAAAAACAACAAATAATATAAGATCCTTTTACCTTTAATAAGAAATCACTTATTTAAAATTCGAATGTCAAAATATTTTCTTTACTAATCTTGTGAATGCTTTTCTTTCAACGAGTATCATTTTAATGAATTTAAATTAGTTGAGCCTCACACATAATACGAAAAAAAATTAAAATCTGAAAGAAGTAAACAAAATTATAGCTCAGGCAATTTTTCACCTGATTTTGATTTCAGTGTACACTACTACATGACTAAAAAGAACACAAATACATGTGAAGTGATCGAAGTAAAAAAAAGAAAAAATCGAAGCTCAACTAATACTTTACACAAGAAACATAATTTGTCATGTTTCTCCTTTTCACTAATTAATTAACAATTAATTTCATGGGTGATGAGAACTGGTTTTTCCTCAATAGAAAGTGAATTTCTTTTAATAAAATCCAAGCAATCAGCTATAGCTTCAGCATAAAAGGAATTTGAACGTCCGTACGATTTCAATCTATAATCACAATTACTTTTGTTATAATTTCCATACATAGCACAATCTGCGTGTTCGCTCACCAAATTCCTGTTGCAGCTTCGTCCATAATATTGATCGCGACGATCTTTTGTATCATCGTTAAAATTCTTTTTTATCAAACGAAGCGCGTGTCGATAGGATGATCTCCATGATCTGCTGAAGAGTCTGCACAAATAGAGAAATTTAGCACGGAGTCTTTGTACTGAGAACCTTCTGGAATTTAGCTTAAAACCTCTTGTAATTCCACAGCATCTTCTTCCAACTCTTTTGTAACTCATATAACCCATGATGAGAAATATTTTTTGTTGTGAATGAATGAAGATTTGAAGAAAGGAGTTTGTGGAGAAAGAAGGATGTTATAATTAAGGGAAATATTTTAGTTCAAGTTGGTGTGGAAGGAGAGAAGTTGGGAGATAATGGTACTTATATATATTGGTTGGGTTTTGGTGGTGGGGGTGGGGTTTGATGGGAACTTTTAATTTGGAATATTGGTCTTAAGCGGAGGTAAGACTTGAAAACGGATCGGGATCGTGACCAAGTGGTAAGTATTCTTTCGGTATCAATTGAAATTTTTATTTCAAATTTATCATTTTCTATCGATGAGGGTTGTGGTAGAGTAGTAAGTACTTTTTCATTCTTAAGCAAAAGATCTTGGATCTGAGTCTCTTTGAATATGGAGTCGCTTTTATTAAGCGCGAATCTTGAGTCCCTATGTATATACATTAGTTGTCTTTGTTTAGAGAACATTTTATATGTTTCAATGTGGAACTTCTCAATCCGATTCTAAATTTAATGAAACTCCAATTTATGTATCGAACATAGAATGAAAAAAATAAAAAAGAGAGAAAGAAAGGAGTTTTAGCTTGTGTAATATATGCTCCTCGTGTCCTAATTTACGTGACATTTTTCAATTTTCAAAAGACAAACAATTTAAGTTTAATTAAAATTTTGCGTATGAACTCTTCAATTTTTGGAAATGATATTCAGATATTTGTAAACAACGTAAAAAAAACTATAAGTCTTGTGAACTCTTCAATTTTTTTGTAAATTAAATTTAAATATTTGTAAACCACGTAGAAAAAGCTATAAATCTAAATGATTAATAACGATGATAGACTTATTTAAATTTTAAAATCTAAAAAATCTCCGCGCAAAACATAACGAAGAGAATATCCCTTTTAGTTCAGTTTTAAAAGTTAAATCATAGAGTATTTTTTTATTTTAACAATTATTAGTATTTAATAGTACCATCTTCAGTTTATCTTTAGTCTACTTAAAAGATCAAGAAAAAATTAATATTATTTTGAGTAATTTTGGTGAACATAATAAAGTTTTTTCTTATTTAAAAATTTTGCATCAATTAAATGATATTATATAAATTGAGACAAATAAAGCATATAAATTTTAATAAATATTTTGAAGTATATTCTTTTCGCTATTTAGATACGAGAAGAATAATAATTTACAATACTTTTTATATAATTATTAAATATCTTACTTTTAATTCTAAAATATTAAATTTATCTAAATATTTTTCGTTTTGTAAAATTAATCAAATTAATTTTTAGAAAAAACCACACAATTATTTTTGGGGGGAGGGAGTATTTACATATATTATCCGCAGAAAAATAGTGAGGGTATGATCTCAGAAGATTATCATAATCTGATTATGTATGAACAATATTTTCTGATTATATTTAGTATTTAATTATGTAATATTTAATGGGTTAATTCTAAGGGTCGGTTTGGACAAAATTCGAGTTGAAAAAAAAAAAGTTTTTTTTAATGTTGAAGTTGCAAACAAAAAAAAATGTGGAAGGGACATTGTGTTTGTATTGTTGGATTCCAATATGCCACTAAAAAAAATGCATTTCAGTATTTGTAAATATTTTATGGCCTTGAACTTTAATATTCGATATTTTTTGGGGAAATACTGGAAAACTTGTTTTGATGAGTCTTTTAAAGTGAAATAAAACATATTTCTAATTCTCTTTAATCAAGTATAATTCTGGTTCAGAAACGGCTTCACATTACAACTTATAAATTACATTTAGTAGAATTCAGTAATTTTTAAACATAATTTTTAATTTTTAAATATAATTTTGATTTTTAAAAATTTAATTAAATACTATCCAACAAAAAAGTTAAAATTATAATTAATATTAAACAAATTATAAATTTTTGGTAGGATGGTGCACTATAATAAAAATGATCATTAACGGTATTTAATTTTTAATTGTCGCTAGATATGTATTTTTAGTGACAATTGTCACTTTTTGTATATGTCCTAAAGCCTTTAGCGATATTGATTTAATGACACTTAATTAATGTCGATAAAGACTTTAACATTCTTTCTTAATGTCAATATTTAATATTACTAAAAAGTTATTTTTATTATACCGATGGAGTGTAGTAAAAAAGTCTCTATTTCACGAATTAATCAAGTGACTAGAGTAGTTGAAAGATAAGATAGGCATAAAAAAGAACATTTTAACAACAAAGCTGATGATCTAACTTCAATCATGCAATACACAAGGGTCCATTAATTAATTAATTAACAATTAATCTCGATTTCTTTAGTATAATTAGTCTCACAAATTTTGTCCCATCAATTGCATAGTTTACTTCAAAGGCCAAACCTGTCGGTAAAATATTCTACTTAAAACATTTTTTCATACTACTCTATATATGATCTACATTACTTTTATAACTTGATGATGATTATATAAAACTAATATTCCATCATCAAAAAAAAATGGACGGTACAAATTTTCAAGACATCGGTGTAATATAATATTATATGAAAAACATGGTGCATATAATAAAAGCGGTGAGCAGTTTCTAACCACAAAAAATGCAAATAAATAATTAATTAACACATAAATATTATTTATATTGTGATAAGAGGACAAGACTGCATGCATGTACAATATAATTAGTAACAATATATTTTCATTTTCAATTAATTAAAAGGATTTAGTATTATCGATCACGATCCAAAAACAGAAAATAAAATAAATAAAGTTAGAGATAACTTTCTTGAATTTATTAATCTAGTGATTTGTCTCTTCTTTCAGTTTCTGGTTCCATGTGTCATAGTTAACTATTAGGGGAAAAAACATTAGTGTAGTAGATAATTTTCCTTATTGTACTATTGCCTAGTAAAGTAGGGAACTAATATTTTGTTTGTTTTGTGTTTGTTTTTTGATTAAGTTAATCAAATTTAGATTACTTATAAGTTAGTATAATATTAGTCATGCTTCATTGCAACAACTATATATGACTTTTATGGTTTATAAAGGGCTGGATGAATCTAGTAGAGGCGCTTAAAGAGGAGCACTATTTTTTTTTAAAAAAGAAATTCCAATTCGCTTTTATTTCTCTAAATTATACTTTGCACATTCCTTAAATGATACTGATTAATATAAGTATTTTATCATAACATGTATAATATATATATATTATTGGCATATAGCTTAAGGTTTTGAAAATTGATATGAAAAATAATCGAGGGTAAAAATAAAAAAAAGAAACTATTTTTTTATATATATAAAAAATAAAGCAAAAATGAAAATTTAATCTAAAATAGTGAACAAAATTAAAGTGGAAGAATGAATTATTTACTCTTTAGGATGGATGTTGCTCAATTAGTCAGCTTAATTTGACCATCACCTTTGAAATTAAGACGCGCTTAAACTTGGGTAAATTCATTTATAATTAACTTAGGCTTATTTTAATCATGTGCTTAAATTCAAATTCATCTAAACTTAATTGATTTCGGCTAAGTATATAGATCACATTGAGCTTAAGGAAATTTGTTAGAATATTAATTTTTTTAAAAAAAAATTACTTATTAAATTCAGTTATTTTAAATCGCCCGAACGCAAACCACCGATTTTACATCTTTTGGCTGTCTGCTAGTTTCCATGAAATAGTAAAGTAGTTAGCCGTAAAGTCATAATCTACAAAAGCACAATTTGTGGGGAGCTTGACAAATACATGAATTTCGAATTGCTATATGTACTATGCTACCTCAATTCATGACTAAGAAACATACATATAGCACTCAGAAAAATCATACTATAAAATTAATAATATTGATGTGAACTCAAAAGCACATGTAGGTTACCATCTTGGACCGCAAGATGTTTCCCCCTTTTTTCATTTTCTAGGCAAGTTTTAGGTGAAAAGGTCTAGGTCCTTTGTACATCATATCATCACTTTTCAAAACCAATTTATGAGAAGTGGCATTCTAAGGTGGAGGCCAAGTGTCTATGTACAAAACCAAAAGGGAACACATGTATCAACAAAATATATCTTAATAATACTATTAAATTGACAAATTAATAAAACAAAGAGGAAATGTTTGCAACTTGATCAATCTCATGAAGACCTACATGTTCCAAAAAGTCACTTTGTTACGGTGAAAAGAACACAATTCTTGCTACTTGCCACCAACTTATATACTTCCTTCGTCCCATTTTTTATGTAGTATTATTTTTTTTTTTGTCAGTCTCAAAAAGAATTTCACATTTTCTATATGGTAAGTATTTAAAGGTGCAATTTTTCTTTTGTCTTTGTTGGTTTTGTTGGATTTTAAAAAATGTGTGAATGGAAAATGAAGAGTTG